>NW_006408783.1:3040991-3059349 GCF_000296735.1 Chrysochloris asiatica
TCTGTTCAATTTTTATACTTCACTCTGTGTACGTTTGGATAGGTCAAGTTTTCTAAAACTGTATCCAGCTCTAGATTTTCAAGTTTGTTGGAGTACAACTCTTCATAGTATTCTGTTATTATCTTTTTTATTTCAGTTGGTTCTGTTGTGACGTCACCCATGTGATTTCTTATGCATGTTGTGCCTTTTCCCCTCTTTTCTTTTCTTAGGTTTGCCAGTGGTTTGTCAATTTTATTCATCCATTTGAAAAACCAGCTTTTTGTCCTGCTGATTCTTTCTATAGTTTTTCTGTTTCCTATCTCATTTATTTCTGCTCTAATCTTTATTATTTCTTTCTTCTGGTGACTGTAGGTTTACTTTGCTGGTCTGTTCCTAATTATTGGAGATGTTGTAATAATGTTTTGATTTTGGTTCTTCTTTTTGGATGTGTGCATTTATTGCAATAAATTGTCCTCTCACCACTGCTTTTGCCACATCCCAAAGATTTTTTGTATGTTGTATTTTTACTCTCATCTGCTTTTAGGAACTTTGTGAATTAATCTTTTATTTATTCTACTACCCAGTAGCTTTTAAGCAAGATATTCTTCAGTTTCCATGTATTTTACTTTATTTCCTTGGTCTTCCTATTGTTGATTTCTAATTTGATAGCATTGTGGTCTGAGAAGATACTTTGTAGTATTTTGATGTTTTCAAATTTATGGAGACGTGTTTTGTGGCCTAACACAGGGTCTATCTATTCTGGAGATTGTTCCATGTTCACAGGAAAAGAATGTGTATTGTGCTCTTGTTGGATTGAATGCTCTGTATACATCTATGAAGTTGGTTTATTGTGTTGTTTAGTTCCTCTGTGTGTCCAGTTTCTTTCTTGTAGTTCTACCCTTTTTCAAAAGTGGTTCTACTAAACATATGGTGTTGTGTTTTTGTTTTTAACCTAAAGTGAATATAGACAAATACTGTTAACTGATGGTACATGGAGGGGATTATAATCATTGTAATGAAACAAGGTGTATGATTTGTTGAACGTACAACTGATGATATGCCCTGTAAACTTTCACTCAAACCACAATATAAACATTAAAAAAAATTAGATGAATGTACATTGATATATTATTAAGCTTTTTGATTGCCTTTGTGATCAGGAGACGGGCTTACTTTTCACTTCTCCTATTACTCAACTCAGAGTAAATGTAGCAAGTGTTGGCTATCTATATGGCGTATATAGCAGGTGGTATTGGCTCTTGGCTGGATGGTGGGATTTTAGAGGATGCTATTGTAGCTTGGCTATATGACGACAATCACTGTTTCTTCTTGGGTACGTAGGGAGAAATAGAGCCCCTTCTCCAAGGTAAAAGGGGGACCAAAAAAAGACAATGGCAAAAAAAGATTGGAGGGTAAAGTGTATATTTGTCTCTCTCTCTCTCACACACACACACAAAACAACAACAACAACAAAAACAAACCACTGTAAAGTGTGAGTAAGACTTTAATGTCCCCCTCTCAGTTTCTTGCCTTCAAGGCTGCCTGAGAAATTTCAAGATGTTATTTTGTTCCTTAAGGAGCTCTGGTAGCGTACTGGTTATGAATCGGGCTGTGAACCTCAGGGTCAGCAGTTCGAAACTACCAGCTGTTCCGAGGGAGAAAGATGAGGCTTTCTGCTCCCGTAAAGATTTACAGCCTTGGAAACCCTGTACAGGGTCGCTATGAGTCAGAACCGACTCCATAGCACATAACAACAACAACAATGATGTGACTTAAGGTTTATTTTTCAGCCTTTTTCCTTTTTTGTCTGACTCTCTCCCCCTCCTCAACCTCATTCATGTGTTTCTCCTAGTGAGAAACAGCTGTTTTAGGAGACTGTTCCATTTCAAGCAGTTCCTGTTGACTCCCTCCTCTTCCCCTTTCCTCAATTCTGTGCCCAGTGATTCTGTGCCCAGTGATCTTTCCAGAGTAGATCTGTGGGCACACATAGTAGAACCCTCCAGGGTGGGAGGGTGTCCACTGGCTCAGGCACCTCCTCTAGTCACCAGAGTGGAGGTACACAGACAGTGTGAGTCAAATGAACAGAAACAACAACAAAAAAGTTCACCCCTTTGTCTCTGCCGATTGGCCAGACCCCTGCAATGGGAGCTTGTGTGTCAGCTCCATCATATTTAAGATGGCCGCTCAGGAAACTTCCGGCAGCTGCAGATCAGAGGAACACCAGCTTTCTTGCTTCAGCTACAAATACCACTAGCAGTAAGCCTTCATCCTTCCCTCAGAATACTCCTTTAGAGTTCAGAGTTCTCACACACACCATTCCCTGAACCTGCTTTGTCCAGTATTCTCCTTTCTTGACTTCTTAACGACTTTTTTCTTTCTTCCTGTAGAATGTTCTTGATGTTATGCCACAACTCTTCTAGTTTTCAATCATTAGTGTCTAATGTATCAAATCTGTTCTTGAGATGGTCTCTTAAGATTGGAAAAGTTCTTGGTCATATTTTGGCTCTCATGGGCTTGTTTTAATTTTCTTCAGCTTCAGTCTGAACTTGCATATGAGCAACTGATGACCTGTTCCACAGTATGCCCCTGGTCTTGTCTTAGCTGAATAATATCGAACTTTTCCTCCGTCTCTTTCTACAGATGTAGCCAATTTGATTTCTCTGTATTCCATCTAGTGAGATTCAGGTGTATAGTCGCCTCTTGTGTTTTTAAACAAGGTATTTGGAACAAAAAAATCATTGGTCTTACAACATTCTATCATATCATGTAATCTCTAGCATGATTTCTATCACCAAGGCCATATTTTCCAAGTACTGATCCTTCTTTGTTTCCAACCTTGCGTCATCAATACATCTTGATTACGTGTTTGATTAAAGAAGTTGGTAGAATTCCATTTCACTATATCACTGTTTTAGTTGTTGGTGCTTTTAATTTGAATTGTAGGACTGTGGTGGCTTGTGTGCTGCTGGAAGGTATGTTACTGGTATTTTGAATGCTGGCAGGGTGACCCATGGTGGACAGGTTTCAGCAGAGCTTCCAGAATAAGACTAGGAAGAAGGAGAGGCCATTTACTTCTGAATGTTCAGTATGTTCAGTGGAAGACTGTCAGATGTGATCATGATATTGAATATGGAAACATTATGAATAGTACTAGAATAATGTCCAATGTAGTGCCAGAAGATGAACCCCTCAGGTCGGAAGGCACTCATAATACAATTGGGGAGCTGGCTCCTCAAAGGAGAGTGGACCATGATGATGTGAATGGAGTAAAGCCCTTGGAACCTCCATTTGCTGGTGGAGTACAACGCAAAATGAGGAGAAACAGCTGTAAACATCCATAATAATCAGAACATGGAATGTGTGAAGTATGAATCTAGGAAAGATGAAAGTTGTCAAAATTGAAATGGAACACATAAACATCGATATCCTAGGCCAGGGAACCCTTTTTCTGCCAAAATTTATAGCATCATTCTTGGGCGTTACAAAATCATCAATTGAAAATTAGCCTGCTGTATTGGGTCAAACGCTTAATTAACTCACCTCCAATGTGATGGCCATAAAGATTTACAGCCTCGGAAACCCTATACAGTGTCGCTATGTGTAGGAACCGACTCCACAGCACATAACAACAACATGATGGCCAGACCAAATGATTTCACAGGCCTTATATGACGCGTGGTCCGGACGTCCCCAACTCCAATGATCTAGGCATTACTGAGTGCAGTGGACTGGTATGAGTCATTTTGAATCCAATAATCATATGGCTTATCAAGTCGGGATGACAAATTGAAGAGGAATGGTGTCGCATCCTTCATTAAAAAGAACATTTCAAGATTTAGCTTCAAGTATATAATCGTGTCTGTGACAGGGTAATATTGATAGGCCTACAAGGGAGACCAGTTAATACCACTGTTACTTAAATTTACTATTAATTGTAAGCAACATCAAATTCTTTGCAGAATAAGATTTAAGAAACAAACAAAATGCAATTTTGAGTCTTAGTTTACTTACTTGTAAAATGAGATCCCACTATCTACTTATTAAGGATACTGTAGGATTAAATGAGATGAATGAAAAGGACTAATGCCTGGCAGAAGGCAAATATTAATATATAATGGCTATTTATACTTTAAATCAGTTTGGGAATCTCTAAGAAGGCAGCTGGTTTACTACAGATCAAGATCAGCTTGTTGACAGTCTTAGATCATAAAAATTATCGTTCACCTGACACCACAATTACTTATGTGGACTTCTTTTAAACATTTATTAAAAAAGCAAAATGTATGTTCATCTCAAATATAACAGTTAAAAATGGTAAAGCAATACAAACAACTTGTGTCCTAGCAGCATCCAATTGTTAACTTTCTCCCCTCTACTTCTCAGTTGATGTCTGGGGCACGTCGAGGCTCTCCTGAGCTGGCTGCTATCTACCTTACTCATCATAGTGCAGATAAAACCAAATTTTATAAAATTAACAATTTAAGGTTAAATAAGCTTAAATAAGGGTGTTAAATACAAGACACTTCATCAAAGCTTCTGTACAAAGATAAAACAAATTGGGCATTGTACAAGTGATCCAGTGGGCTCACGGCAGATAGGAAAGTTCTAGTAATTCAGCAGATTTACCCTTTTTTTCAGCAGAGCGAGCAGTAACTATACAAAAGTGAACTAGGACTTGAAGTGACTACTCAGTGAGCCATTGACAAGGCATATGTATCCTTTTTTTTTTTTTTTTTTAAATCAGAACACTGTTAATATTCAGGCACCATTTGCTCCTGCAAATAAATTAGTCTCTAAGGTAACTGCATTCAACTAGTATTAAACCTATCAGTGCTTTTTTGTCCTCTTCCCCCCACCACAGCTTTTCCAGCTACTTACTACGCCCTCCATTCTTATTGCTATGATGATGTGGCTGTGGAAAGAAGCAACTGTACATACAAAAAATAGAGCACCTTTAACATTAAAGCATATGTCTGATTATTTGATTTTATGTTATTTTACAATACTAAAGCCCAAACTATGGTAAAATGCTTAAACATCTCTACCAGGTCACCTGATCTATAGGAAATACACCCCAACAACCTTCCCTCTTGAGGCAAGCCCCTGCCAGAGCACCATTGTAGTGAAATCTAAAAGGAAAAGGTCCCGAACAGACCAAGGGGTTTACATTCATCTTCACATTAGCATTGTCCTCTGCTCTCACAAGGGGCCACCATCAAGGAATCGGCGTTCCAGATCATGCTGCTGAACGGTGCTGGACCAGCTGGGTGTGCAAAAACATCTACGACTGACTGAAAGCACAGTTAGAAAGCACATTTTGCCACTTGGCGGGGACCACGGTATCTTCATAGTGGGCCCTTGGAGGGGTCTGAACTGCTCAGGATTTTTTGTCTATGGTGTTGAAAAACCATTCTGTGAATTTCCGTAGCTGAGCTGTCGCCGTTTGGGACTCCTCCTGCAGCCGCATGTTGTCTTGTCTCAAATGCTGAACTTCAGCTTGGAGAACTGCCTTGTCCTGCTTTTCCTGGGGGCAGGAGAACCAAAGCGAGTCATGGAGGGAAAAGTGCCAATTCTCTCTTTCTAAGCTTATCGCTTGCCTCAACTAGAAACTGACAATCCTCTATTTCTTAACCTCTTGAGGGGAATTTCTTTTTTCAGTGAGGTGACTTGTCGTGAACAACTCGGCCCAGTCTCTCCTCCTTTCATTCCATTTGGCTCCCAATAGGTACCAAGAAGGCTTCTGCATATGAGGACCATATAGTGAGACTACGCTAAGCTGTTAAAAGTAACATCCTTTAATCAATGCAGAGTTTTCCATGGGTACCTTTTGGTAACTGTGAGAATTAACATAGCTATGAAGTATGCCTAAGTACTCAGGCCCTTGCTTCCGTTCTTCAGCTATACCATTTTTCTAAACAAGTATGTACAAGTTTCAGTTTCCCAAGAACTGACAGGGATGCCTTTCCCCAGACAGTGGAAGCAG
Organism: Chrysochloris asiatica; assembly: GCF_000296735.1. NCBI lineage: Eukaryota > Metazoa > Chordata > Mammalia > Afrosoricida > Chrysochloridae > Chrysochloris > Chrysochloris asiatica. The sequence continues at coordinate 3,046,954 of NW_006408783.1, forward strand.
GCTCATCCTCAGATTGTAACCATCAAGATATTTTAAATGGTATCTGACCGATTGCTAGCCCATAGTTCTCCAGGAATCCCTTGGCCTGTGTGGCCCCACACTCAAGGTTTATTCTATACCTTGATTTCCCTTTGGTCTCTCCATCACTGGCCTAGAAAACCAGTCCCAAAAGGGTGTCTTGAATTACAAGTGATGACAGAAACCTTGTGACATCGGGAATAACCATATCTGCTGCCTGACTTTCTATAAGTCACAGCAGGCAGATCGTGCTCCGCCATCATTCCCAGGACTCTGACCCCACTGCCCACCTGTCCACACCCCACCACTGAGACCTCAATGCCGGCTACATTCCTTCCATATCCCAAAGAACACAGGGCTGGACCTAGAGTCTGTGAACTTGTTTCTCACTGTGTAGTCCAGGTTGCCCTTAGGGGGAAGACCTGCTAGCTGCCCTCATTGCAATCTCTGAATTCCCAATGGAAGATTCCGGGGCCTGGTTCACTCCCCACCCGCCTTGTCACCCTTCCTAGTTCAGCTCCACCCAAATGCTCTGGACACATAGCCTGGCAGTAGTCTGGAAATCCACCTTTTTCAGTGCCACACCTTTAGCCATATCCTCTCTTGCTATTCCCTCAAACTGTTCCAAACTCCTATTTCCTACTTTATATAAAAAAATTTTCTTCAAAACCTAGCCCCTCCCCTCCAGTAACAGTCTAGCCCACTGTTGTTCTCATTCAGTTCCATCGAGTCAGTTCTGACCCACAGTGACCCTGTACATGGTTTCTGAGGAATGACTAGTGGGTTTGAACCGCCAACCTTGCTGTTCAAAGTGGTTTAATCTCATTCCTATCGTCCTATCGCCTCTCTTGTCTTGTCTTGCTTTCCTGATGAAGCTGTAGTCTGTATCTTCAGCTAGCAGCAGGGTGACCAGACACCCCAGCTTGCCTGGACAGTCCCAGTTCTTGCCCAGTAAACCTCTAAGTGTTAGGCAAGCAGAGATGGTTGGTCATCCAGTCTGGAGAACACCACTGAGCTCTGTTGACCTCACTTTAACGTACGTGGCATGCTTCAAATGTGCCTTGGTTGGCAATTACACCAAATACACCTAGTCAGTGTCTCTTCTACTCAAAAGAGCATTTCACACTTTATCTGTTTTTCTCAAACCTCTTATACTCACATTCCTACTACTCACCCCGCACATGACTGGGAAGAGAAGGGACACTAAAAAGAAAGGCTGGCCAGCCAAAGCTGTGTGTGGGGATACACTTCTGGTCACTGCATACGGATGGTCCCTGCTTGCCTCGATCGGCATCTTCCTCCTTCCTCATTATTTTTTTCCCAACAGCACCATTTCTATCTCCTATCATTTATCCCTCTTTAAACAAGGAGCTCTGGTAGCATAGTGGTTATGAATCGGGCTGCTAACCTTAAGGTCGGCAGTTCGAAACTACCAGGTGTTCTGCTCCTGTAAAGATCTGCAGCCTTGGGAACCCTGTGCAGGGTCGCTATGAGTTGGAATCAACTCCACAGTACTTAACAACAACAACAACAACGAAGTAGTAGCTACAACAAAACCCTTCCCTGCCCCCACCCCCACCCCCCAATCACTCTTAGCCGAACCCTAGTGTTTTTTTCCTGGGATGATGATGTTGTGAAGTGCTGTTGAGTTGGTTCCAACTCAGAGACCCTGTATAAGGTTAACACAAAGCCTTATCTTTTTCCCATGGGGCAGCTGGTGGACTTGAACTGCTGACCTTGTGGTTCACAGTCCAAGGATTATGGAGGCATCGCACCACCTAAGATGTTGTAAAGTGCTATTGAGTCAGTTCTGACTCACATCGACCCTGTATAGGGTTTCCAAGGAGAGGTTGGTGACTTTGAACTGCCAACCTTATGATTCAAATGACCTTGTGGTCCAGTGTATTACCCTGCAGCGCCACACCAGGGCTCTTAGGATAGCAGAACAACAACAACAAAACTCCCTCTCCTCTGCAATTCCCCTGTGTTCCCTCCTGAGTGCACTCCTCCCGAGTCTACCACTAGTAGGTGACACTGAAGAGCAAACTATTACCATGTTGTCTCAAATCCTTCAGTCAGTTCTCTCAGCAGCATCTGACCTCTCACCTCCTTTCCTTAGTTGGTTTTGGACACAGCACACTCCTGTGCTGTCTCCATCTCATTTACCTAATGTCCTCCTCTTCCCTTCCCATGATGCCCTCCCTACCCCTGCTGAGTCATGATACTTCCCATCTGAGGAGATGCTACCAGCCTTTCAGGCCCAAACCTACGGTCATCTTGGGTTGTATTCTCAAATCCAATACATCAGCAAGTCTTGTGGCCACTCCTCACCATTCCAAACACCTTTGCATAAACTGCTTCCTCTCTTGTCCCTCTTCCCCTCACCATCCATTATTCCCCAAAAAGCAGCTGGGGTGACAGTTTAAAACAAAAGTCTGATTATATCAGCTCTTGCTCAAGACCTGCCAATGGCTTTCAATCAACTTGAAACAAAATCAGAAGTTCCTCTTCATCGTGAAAGAGCAGCTTGCTTGGCCCCTGCTGCCTCATTTCCTTCCAGTGCCCGACTCTAGATAGACTGGCCTTCCGAACCCACACTGAACTCATGTCTGTCTCAGGCTCTTCTACAAGCTCTTCGCCCAGCCTGGGACACACTAACTGCTTGATATTTGTATCCCTGGCTCTGTGCTGATGAGTAACCCTGTGCCTGCTCAATCAGATGTCACCACCTCAGAAAAGACCTTCTCTACCTCTCCCCAACTGAGTCATATGTAAGGGAGTTTCAAAAAATGTGTAGAAAAATTGTCTGAACTTTTTGAAAGTCCCTTTACCCTACTTGATTTTTCTTTGTCACAATTTTCACCACTGGCATTATCTCTTTATGTGGCCTAGCCAGACACTGTGAGGGCGTTGTTGTCTTATGTTCCTAAAGCCTAGAATTCTGTCACAGGTTCTCAGTCACTGAAGGAGTGAATGGGTAACTCCCACGTGAGACAGAAGTGGTCACAGGCTCTCTTTGGTTAACTGCCTGCCTCTCTCTACACCTGTCTCTCTCCCCTTCACTGCATTCTAGCTCAAATTCATCTCTTCCCTGCAGCTCATTTGCTACCTGCCCCTGGGCTGGCTCCGCCCTTCCTAATTAATGGTCACTCTGTGGTGTGGCGGTGTGGCGCTGTGGGCTAATGTGTCAAGGTTCAACCTCACCAGCTGCTCCTTGGAAACCCCATACAGGGTCACTATCGGACAGAATCGACTTGACGGCACTTAACAACAACTCTTCTTGCTGCACGCCAGCACAATCTCCTATCTCCAGCCTCATGCCCAACCTGGCACCACCATCTGCAGCTGACCCTCCTCCAGTCCTCCCAGGGTCGCCTCTTACTTTGATCTTTAACAGAGAGTAGGCGCTGTAGTTTGGTCCCAGGTTTCCTGTCCAGCTTCATCTCTCCTTGCCCTTGTCTCATGCTGACTCATACATAGCACTGCAATCCCCCAACCATATGCTCTACAAGAGGGCCCCTCTGCCTGGAATGCGGTTGACCTCTACCCATCTGTGGCTGGACACTGTGCAAGCTTTTATCATAGTTAAACTCCACACCACTAAATGGACACCTCTACTTGGTCCGTCACCCTAGGAGGCTGTGAGCTATATGAGGCAGACACTGGCTCTTGATGTATCTAAAGGGTCTAACAGTAAGCAGATGATACTCCGAGAGCTCAGCAAATGCTGGTGCAATAAATTATTAAATCCCTTTTCAGCGTCAACCCATGGGGCTGATGTGTGGAACCGAAACCCTGAGGGTAGTGGTGCTGACCCAGCAAGAGCACAGCAGCTTGGGGACCCCAGGCTTCCTGGCAGAAAACTCCTCCCATGTCAGCACATAAATATTTGGTGTAATTATCTTGCCAATTCACTGAAGAAAACCTCTACCATTCAGAGGGCTTGTCTCAGTTACAGTCCTAGCCATTGCGATCCTCGTGTCCCCTCGAATGAAATCTATTATTCAGTCCTTCTGGCTCTTGTTTGCTTTCATTTAGAGTGGTTATCTTTCTTGGCTTTTTCATTTCCATTGGTTAGCAGTTAAACTGGAGCAGCAGTATAAGAGAAAGTGTTCCGAATATGAGTCTAAAACAGATTACACCTTACCTTCTGAAGGTCAGTTTGCAGTTGTTGGAGAATTAACTCCAGCTGATTGACTTTTCCAGTCAGTGTTGATGGAGATCGCTCCCTAGCAACGAAGGAAGCAAGACTCAATGAGGTTGAAATGAAGACATTTCATTCAGGTTTTTTTGATTGTTTTCATTCAACATTATTTCACATGCAAGGAAATAAACAGCATTATACCACATTGAGAAAGTGTGCCTATTGCTGCTTTGGTACAAAATCCTTCCTTGGTCTCTACTGACTTATAAAGGTGGTTCAAATCTCTAGAGACATATGAGTTGGTAGGAAAGCCTACTTAAATGAACATAGCCAACTGAGGCAAAGTAGACCAGAATGAAGTCCTGAGCACCAAATACCGATTCAACATCCCCAATCTGCTTTTCCCTATAACGAAACCATCAGGAATCCCATTACCAAGGGGAGCAAACATGGTACTGACAAGCCCATATACCAACTGGAGTTTGGAATAGATGACACAGGGAAAGAATCTATATTCTAAGAGGGATAAACCTGTCACAGATTTAGAGAAAGAGATGGTTTATTTCCAGAGCACTTAACAGAAAGCATGGGCCAAGAGGAGGGATCGTGAGGAGACACATGCTGTGGCCAGAAGAGAACGTGTGGCAGCTGAGGCAGGTGGAGGGCTGAGAGCAGCAAGGTGTGTACCTTCCTGGAAATTAGGTGGCAGGCGTGGATTCCGAAGAGTCTAGCTCTGCCCTCTTTCAGTGCAGTTTTACCTTCCTGAGTAAGGTACTGACTGTCCTCAACCTGTCCCAGCAAGTAGGGCCCACCCACCCCGGCATCAAGCAGTCATTCGGTGTGGGCAGGAGAGAAGCACTGGGCTTCTCTCTAGATTCTGAGGCCTGGGACTAGGTCATGTCATTGGGACAGGGTCTCCTGGGCTGGCTGGGGAAAGCTGAGAAACTGTTCTCTAAGGGGACTGGGGATGAAGGAGTGAGGGGGGACACAGAGATTCACATACCCAGTGGTGTCCAAGAAATCCTTCCCATTGCTTGGATCTCCGCATAAGGGTAGCTCCTGAGCTCCTTCCAAGTCCTGCATGTCTGTCAGCGTACAGAAGGAAGCCACTCGCTGGTCTGGGCAGGGGAAAGACACATGTAGAAAGGGGTTCAATAATAGCCCACCATACCGCTGCTTATTGGAAATGAGTTTTGTAGCTAAATAAAATAAAATCGCCCTACCCCTTGCAGCTCGGTTACTGCTCTGCTTAAAACAAAACAAACAAAACAAAAACAAACTCAGGCAAGCTTCTGACAATGAGAAAGCATAGAGATTGGCTGTCCTTCCTGGGTGTATGGCAGATGCACATCACAACCATGAAGAAAACCAGCAGATCTTGTATTTGCTAGAGCCAATTTGCTTTCTGCTTTCCACATCCCCCCCAAATGGCCAAGCTACCAACTGTGTATGAGGCAGAGGTTGAGGATGATTTGATTAACAGTAACCAGGAGATGAATTTCTCAAGTTTTCCCCAAACTCCATAAAGCATCTGGAGACAGAAAGCCCAAACAGCTCTCCCCTCCACGTCCCCAACCCCCAGAGCTTAGGTAACCATGCAGACGTGCAGACATATGAAATACAGAGGAAAAGTTTACAAAGGATCAAGAGCCAGTGATCACCCCCAGACAGTCACCTAGATAGGACGTGTGGTGACAAATCAGCCCACGTTCTTCATCTGAGTCAAGACCTGAAAGAAGATTTAGAATTTTCCTATGAACAGAAATATCTCTCTGCACTTGAGAACCTATGGAGCCCATGTAAAAATATAGTGTGTGCGCCTGAGCATGTAAGCGTACACTTGGAAGAATCAGTTTCGTGTGATGCTCAACAATGTGTTTATACTGTGATGCTGAACTGGGTGCAGGCTGTCAGCGTACAACAAACACATGGCATGACACACACATGCAAACCCAATCATAAACACTTGCCACAATTCCTAGTGAATCTTTTTATGACTCACTCTAAGATGTCTCGCAATGTGAAGATCGTGGTGGTGAGTGAGGGAGATTAGCTAGGTCTTCTCACTAGAACCCTTTATAGGAAGATGTGAGGGGCACAGTATTTATAGCAGAAGGAACAATGATCAGTATGACTACAATGCCTTATCTTAGCACATGGTCATTTGTATTCTTGGCACCGGTAACTTCAGAGTCAGTACTTCAAAAGCTCAGGATACAAAGGAATATGATATTCTTCGGAAGAGGTACTGAGTTGGCCCAACTCTGGAAACAAAACACTGTCACAAAACATTGGCCCAGCAGTTTGGAATGATATGTAGTGAAAAAACATCATGTTTTCAACAATGTGGAAGTGAGACTTGGACACAGATCCAACTATTTGCTTTCCCACACCCGCTAATGCCCCTCTCTGAACATACATGTATTTTCAGTTGGAATCCCATGACTACAGTAGGTGAATTAGTGAATTAATACTGCACACTTTATATATATAAAACGATTTGATTAATGGCTGAGAAAATACATTTGGGCCCGTGTCACTGTACTCTGTTCTTAATTGGTCCCATTCTGTTTCCCTCTGGCTGCTGGGAGAGCTGCCTAAGGCCTCGAGGCTACCTGCTTGTTTGGTTGATGTAGGGTCACGCACTATTAGTTAAAAAGGGTGGCAATGTCTAAGGCTGCCAGGAGCATGTGAAGAAAACCTGGAGCTGGAACATCTTGGGCAGAGAGCTGAAGACCCACCGGTGCCCCAATCAAGGTCTGAGTACCCCCTGAAAATGGGGCAGAGCGCACAGGGGATTCTCCAGACTCTTCCTCCATCCGGATTTCCAAACCCTGGCAGTACGAACACAGACGTCCTCCAGCCCACATTTCTGCAAAGCTTAAGAATATCCTTCTCCACACTTCTGTCTTCTCAGAGATGGAAGAACCTTTTGTAATAACTTTTCCAGAAAGACCATCTGCTACTAGTTAGGTACTGAGTAGTTACTAGTAGTAGGGTTTCTGCCTACAACAAAATCATTTGTAGTTTAATTATGTTAAAGGGCATCATTTTGGCAGTGCCAAAAATGAAACAAATGTAGTTCTGTCCATGATGTGATATGACTAAATTAGGAGGGGCAGGAATGATGGGAGGTACTGGGGGAGGGGGAGAGGAGTAACTGCCCAAGCTAACCTGTGTTCTCAAGGGCCCCAAATAACAGAACATTAAAAAACAAACCCAAAACAACAACAAAACAGCAGATACATTTTTAATCCTGAGTGAATGTAACTACTGATAAAAAGGAATGCAAAAGAAAATGATAGCTTTTCTCACTTTTAAAAAGCGTTCCACTGATTCCCCTAATTTATGCCACTCAGTAACAATTTGGTCATGATGCTATCTTTCTTAATATACAAGGGGGCTTCAACAAAGTTCATGGAAAAATTCCATGGACTGTTTTTTAAAGACCCTTGGCATTTGCCTCTGATGGCTAGGCCTAACTATCTGGATGAAACCATCTCAGCTTGCCTTATCTAGTTTTTCCCTAATTGATAAAATACCCACATCTTTGAGAGAAAAAGAATTGCTACTGGCAGCCATTCAGACCTTCCTTGGGGAGAAACAAGGTCCTACTGGTCAGGAGGCAAGAAGCCAAAAATAGAGTTCTTCCAGCAGTGTAGTTTCACAAAGAGTTTACTGAGGCTCTGAAAAGCCTGAGGGGGAGGGGGACGGGCTGGCAGAGGGGTTTGATATGCAAACAGAACGCGTTTTGACAAAGTACAGACACTAAAGCACTTTGTGAAACAGCTCATCTTAGTGACAGTTTCCAGTAGGGGACAGCTTATTCCTTCACAGCTTCTTTCTGTGATGACAAATATTCAGTCATGAAGTAATTATGACATTGAACCAAATGGTCCTAATAAAACCACAGAAGAAGTGTGGGAGGCGGGACTTGACTGACTAGTCGACACAGACAAACATAGTGGTGCTGTGGGCTAATGCGTCAGACTGCAAAGTCGTTTGAACTGCAAGGTCGGTGGTTCAAACTCACCAGATGCTCTTTGGAAACCCTATATAGGGTTGCTATGGGTTGGAATCGACTTGACGGCACTTAACAACAACAACAAACTCCATACATGTTCCCTGTATCATTTCTCTTTCCCATTCTTTGGCTCACCTGGATGAGGTGGAACATTTGTTGTTAGGTGCCATGGAGTCAGTTCTGACTCACAGTGGCCCTATATAAGGTCTCCTAGGAGTGGCTGGTGAGCTTGAACCACTGACTTTGCAGTCCAGTGCATTAGCCCACAGCACCACACCCGGACTCCAAGGTGGGACGTTTGGCATAGTTTACGCTTTTAACAAGTCAGCCCTTCAAATAAACTTTTAAAACAAACCAATTTATGTCAATGTCAGTTTCTTACCCATATCAAAGGGGTGATAATGCATTTAGCAATATCAAAAGGAAAATACAAGGATGATTTCATCATTAGACTAATCCTTCTTGATCTAAAGCTGAGAAGACAAAATAAAATTACTTGCAAATAATGCCCATGAACTCTCTAGGTTGCTGGAACCATGGCTGGAAAACTGAAAGGAAAACCAAATCTGCGTGTGGTTGGTATTGAATGTCTTAGCCATTTGTCATGCCTGCTGAGGGCGAGGACTAGCAGGGCCATCAGGACCATAAACATATGAGCTCAGATGAAACTAAACCTGTGTTCACAAACAAAAGCGCTTCTCCTATGTCTTTGTTACAACTACAGAGGAAAGAAAGTTTGGACTTTGCATTTACAGGAATGAAAGGAAAAGAAAGGTTCTGATTCTGAAAATTGCTTGCTGCAGTGCAGAAAGCAAGTGGCTAGTTGACTTAAAAACTTAACCATCAGAGGAAAAAAGAAAAAAAGTCACAAGACTGTACTGAAAATTTCAAAGTAACTGGCTTTCCATTGGGTCTTTTGCAGCCCATGATGAATGGATAAACACTGAAAGAGGGTGGTCTCCTAGCTAACAAACAGCAAATCCCTGACATTGACCTCTACTTTAGACACTGCTGCTGTTGGCATGAAACAGTTTTCATTTATTAATTTTGAGATAATTTAAGTTCATTTAATAAATTAAATCTGGCTTTCCATTTTTCATCTATGTAGGAATCAGTTTTATTCTTTCGGTTTTTAACTAACCATGTTCCCATTAAGACTACCCAGTATGTCTGACCTTTATTTATGTTTGCACACATATTCACATGCTGGTCAAATATCAGTAACTTTATAATCACTGTATTACCATTAAGCTGAAACTTCAGAACTGAAATAGAAAATCAGTACATAGTCTCTTCATAAAAATGCATGCTTATTATATGGTTTAAAGCACCCTGGTGGTACTATGGTTTAGGTGTTTGGCACAAGGTAGGCAGTTCAAACACATCAGCAGCTCTGCAGGAGAATAATGAGGCTGTCTGTTCCCGTAAAGATTTACAGCCTCAGAGATCCTACATCTGGTCGCCATGAGTCGGTACTGACTCAGTGACATTGGGCTTTAATTATGCTGTTGGACAACAGTCACATGCAGAGACAGTCCTGGAAAGAGCTCAACTTCTGCCATCCATGGGAAGAAAGGTTTTGATGATCTAAATGCCTCTGCCCTGGATGCCACTCAAGTGAAAGCCTCTGACAATCAATTTTAATTGTGTCTTTGAAGCCTGTTTCTGGTGTGGTGCTGTGGGATAAAGCATTGGGATGCAAGGTCGGCTTGAACCACAAATTTGGTAGTTCAAACGCACCAGCTGCTCCTTGGAAATCCTATACAGAGTTGCTATGAGTTGGAACCAACTTCACAGCACTTACAACAAGAACAACTATGATCATCTAAGACAACATCTATTCAACAGACATTAATGAAAACACTAATTATCTACTTCCAGTATTCCGATATTGGCAAATCTGCACAAAACCACTTTCAAGTGGTGAAGAGCAAAGAAGTCAGTTTGAGGCCTAAGGTGCGCCAGACCCAAGCCATGGTATTTTCAATAATCTCATATGCATGCGAAAGTAGGAAAGTGAATAAGGAAGCCAAAGAAGAATTGATGCATTTGAGTTACAATGTTGGAGAATATTAAAAGTACCAAGGACTGCCAAAAGAACAAACCGATCTGTGCTGGAAGAAGTACACCCAGAATGCTCCTTGGAAGCCAGTTTGGCCAGACTTCATCTCTCATACTTTGGACATGTTATCAGGCGCAACCAGTCACTGGAGAACGATACCATGTTTGGTAAAGTGTAAGGTCGGAGAAAAAGAGGAAGACCCTTAATGAGACGGACTGGTACAGTGGCAGCAGCAATGGACTCAAGCATAGCAACTGTTGTGAGGTTGGTTGAAGACCAGGCAGTGTTTCCTTCTGCTGGGCAAGGGGCTGCCATTAGTTGGTACAAACTCAATGACACTAACAACAACAGCAATATTCTGATACATGAGAATTACTGTAAATCTGACAATTTCTAAAGATTCCACTGCCATCCTCTGCCTCGCTCTTTGGCCCCTAGCCAGCTTTCTAGTTAGGTTTGTTTAGTTTACCATTCTTGAGGAGGGGGACAAAATCGAAGATACATTCTTCTTCTTCTTGTGGTGTGCTGTCGAGTCAGTTCTAATTCATAACACCTGGATAAGATGTCTGAGAGAGGCTGGTGTGTTTGAACTGCCGACCTATCTGTTAACAGTCCAGTGTTCTTCTTAGATTATTCTATTCCCTGAATCGTAATGCAGGTAGGACAGTGATACTAACATGCATTTTGAAGATGAAAGTCTGAAACATAACTTAGCCAACTTCCTTCTTGACCCATATCTCACTGGTGTCCCACAGCACAAGGGTAGTCAGGGTCAGAGGCTTCCATGAGGAGTCGGGCACCAGACTTGCTTTCTCCCTCAGTAGACTTCTGAAGGACGTATCAATATTTTGGACTTATTTTTGGGGTAGAGTTTGGTTAGTATTTGGTGGTGGTGGTTGTCGTTAAGCACCATTGAGTTGGTTCAGACTCATAGTGGTCCTGCACACGGTTTCCATAGAGTGGCTGGTTGTGTCTGAACCTGCAACCTTGCAGTTAGAAGTTCAGTGCTTACCCTACGGCACCACCACCCAATGACAATGATTAATAATGTTCTTCTCTTGGGAAGAAATTTCCTATGAACAACTTCTTAGTAATTAGATTTCTGGTAAGTGGGTGGGCCCATTTCTCTGGCTCTCACTACATACTGTCATATAGCTTGAAAAAAAAAAAAGATGAATCACGCTCTAGTCTGACTAATGAAATCAGCTGTGATTCTTCTGCATAGTGACCCAGAACTGTTATATTATTTTTCATATTCAACAGGTGTGTAATAGTGGCTCATTATCATTTAAATTTAGATATGTGGCTGAATAGTTTTCAAATATTTATTGTGTGTGTTTTTTAAAAATTTTGTGAACTGTGTATTCATATGTCTTGACCATTTGTTTACCAGAGGTTTGGGGTTTTTGCTGATAAGTTCCTTTATGTACTTGTGAGATCTTGGTTTACCTATCACATTTATTATAAATCTTTCCCTGTATTTACCTTTTTACTTTAATGTTCTCCAAGTTTCATAAAAGTCTATATGCTTAAATATTCTTATAGCTAGTCATTTGCCATTTTCTTTCATCACTTCATAATTAAAATATGACTTTGCTTCCAAAATGGTAATAGTTTTCTTTTACTATTTCTAGAAGAGAGTTTTCAAATTTGAAAATCCAATGGATTTTCCAATGGATTTCCAATGACTTCCTTACTTTTTAACTATGCCGGATTTTTGTATGGACTCCTAATTATTTTTCAAAAGGACTCAATTCTGTTTTCCTGTCACTGTTGCTGTTGTTGGTAAGTGCTGTCAAGTCAGTTCTGACCCATAGCAACCTGAATAGGGTTTCTAAGGAATGGATGGTGAGCTTGAACCACTAACTTGCAGATCACACTGATTTTGCAGTGCAGTGCATTAGCCCACAGTGCCACACCATGACTCTCTTCTTATCATTTACTTAGTTAAGTGCCATCAAATTGATTCTGACCCACAGTGACCCTATATAGGGTTTCCAAGGAGCAGCTGGTGAGCTTGAACTACTGACTTTGCAGTTCAAAACTTGGCAGTCTGATGCATTGTTGTTGTTGTCAGGTGCCATCGAGTCGGAACCGACTCATAGCGACCCCATGCACAGCAGAACGAAACAATGTCTGATCCTGGGC
>NW_006408783.1:3059449-3060578 GCF_000296735.1 Chrysochloris asiatica
TATCACAGACAGCATTGTACCTCATGACTGATCTGGATATGTTCTTTTTGACAATGAATGCAACACCATTCCTCTTCAATTTGTCATTTCTGGCATAGTAAACCATGTGGTCATCAGATTCAAAATGGCCAATACCAGTCCATTTCCTAAGCTATAGATGTTTATGCATTCCATTTCATTTTTGACAACTTCCAATTTTCCCAGATTCATACTTCATACATTCCATGTTCTGATTTCAATGGATGTTTACAGCATTTCTATTCATTCTGAGTTGTGCCCCATCAGCAAATGAAGGTCCTGCAGGCTTTACTCCATTCGCGTCATCACGGTCAACTCTACTTTGAGGGGGCAGCTCTACCCCAGTCGCATTTTGAGTGCCTTCCAACTTGAGGGGCTCATTTTCTGGTACTGTACCTGACACTGTTTTTCTGCTATTCATAAGGTTTTCAATGACTAAATATTCAGAAGTAGTTCTTCACTCCTTCTTCCTAGTCAGTCTTCGTCTGGAAGCTCACCTGAAACCTGTTCACCATGGGTGACCCTGCTGGTATTTAAAATACCAGTGGCATAGCTTCCAGAATCATAGCAACTCACAAGCCACCACAGTATGACAAACTGACATAGATGTCAGTTTATACATGATAACATTCAGAGAGGAGCTTACACCAATTCTGCCAAAAATATTACAGAACATAGAAAAGAATGGAGAACTTAAGAGTTCGTTCTATGAAGCAAGCATAATCCTGTTATCAGGAAAAGACACCAATAAATAAAAAAAAGAAAATTAGACCAATATCCCTCATGATTAGAGACACAGAAATTCTTAACAAAGGAGCGGAGGTCCTTTCTCACAAGAGAATCCAACATCATTTCCAAAAAAAAGGAATACATCATGACCAAATAGGATTCATACCACACATGCTCAACATTAGAAAAACAGTCAACATAACCCATCACATATATAAAACATTGTTGTTGTTGTTATGGTTAAGTGCCATTGAGTTGGTTCTGACCCATAGCGATCCTGTATAGGGTTTCCAAGGAGTGGCTGGTGAGCTTGAACCACCAACCTTCGTGGTTCATATGACTTTGCAGTCCAGCGCATTAACCTACAGTGCTACACAAGGTT
>NW_006408783.1:3060678-3067418 GCF_000296735.1 Chrysochloris asiatica
AGAGTTTTTCAGTGACTAGAGATTCGGAAGTAGTTTGTTACTCTTTCTTCCTAGTCTGTCTTTGGAAGCTCATCTGAAACCTGTCCACCATGGGTGACCCTGCTGGTTATTTAAAATACCGGTGGCATAGCCATCAGAATCACAGCAATTCAAACCACCACAGCACGACAGACAGACGAGTGGCAGTTGTGTGGTAGCTGTTAAACAAGAATCTCCTTGTGCTAGGGCCTTTAAGTCCGGCTCAAAGGTGGGATTTCTGTCCTCGGATGTTGTGTCAGTCAAGAGGCGGAAGCGCAGCAGGGGCGACAGGGTTGTAATGAGACGCTCTGGGCTGCGCTCATGGGTCTCTAAGTTGGTCGATCCCACCTGAAAGCCATGATCCAACGGCTAGGCCGGGATGGCGCCCTCGTGGGGTAAATAGGACAGCCTGGCTGGCTGCTGCAGTCTCTTTACGCTAGGCAGTGTTCTCCCCCCCTTCCCCGCCCCCGTCGACCTGGTCTCCAGATGCCGCTCACCCCACCGCTCCGTGGTCTGGGTTTCATTTAACACCTCCACCAGGTCTGCGCAGTTCTCGCACATCGTTCAGCCGCTGCCCCCTCCATTAGTGCGACCGTTGGAAAACCAGAGCCCACTATTATTAAATTTATATTTGTTGTTGTTATTAAGTACTGTCAAGTAGGTTCCAACTCATAGCAACCCTGTACAGGGTTTCTGAGGAGTTGCTGGTGGGTTTTAACTGCCAACCTTGAGGGTAGCAGTCCAGTGCTTACCCTACAGTGTAACACCAGGACTTACTTCCTTCTTGCTGTTGGTAAGTACCATTGAGTAAGTTCTGATTCATAGTGACCCTGTGGTTCTCAGTTCAGAGCTGACCCTTCGGCGCCACATCAGGAGTCCTTGTTTACTTACTAGTTGATTATTATTATAGATTCCTAAGTAATATTTTTGCTGAACACTGTTCATCCTTTTTCTAAATGGATATTAAGTTTTTAAAGACAGCCTTTAGAATTTTAATTGAAATGATAATGTAGGAAGGATGGTCATCTTTACTGTACTTAAATCTTTCTAACCATTTCCATTGTGCTTACAGTAAGGTTTTTAAATTCTTGACGCATCCTCCTTATGACTTCTTCCATTACAATTTACTGATTCACAAATAACATATACTTCACTGTTACTGAGCTCTACTCAAACAACAGCAGCTTCACTGCCATTGAGTTGATTCTGGCTTAGAGTAACCCTACAAGACAAAGCACAACTGCTCTTTGGGGTATATCAGACTGTAGCTCTTTATGGTAGCAGACGGTCTCCTCTTTCTCCTGGGAGTGGCTGGCAACTTTGAACCACTGACCTTGCCTGGCAACTTCAATATACTTAAGAGACCTTTTCCCTCCTCTCTGCCCTCCTTATATTGGGACCTGACCCAGCCACAGCACCAATGACCTTGAACTTAACAATTGTGAAAGCTGTTCTGGGCCAGGCAGTGCTTCGTTCTGTTGTGCACAGGATCAGTTATGAGTCAGCACTAATGTGACAGCCCCTTTACAACAACAACAATAAAAGTAGACCTTATCTACTTTCAGCTAAGGTCACATGTTCAGAGAGGACAAATGACTTCCCCAGGAGGACAGCTGGTGCCTGAACTAGAAGTCAGGTTTTGTGATTCCTAGTCTACTGTTCCTCTTTCACAGAAGCCAGGGAACATCCCTAGTCACAGTTCAGGCCTTCTGCTTGTTTGCATCCTCAAAGATGGGCAAATCATCCCAAACCCGACTCCACATATTACCCCAAGGTGTCTCACCCCATGAGCACTGCAGAAGGATGCTTCACAAGGTAGTGGAAGACGTACATTGGGCTTTGCAGCATTTACCTTCAAACGCCCGTGCAGCATCCACGAGGTGGGTCCAATCCAACCCCGTAGCTGTGTCTGGGAGGGGCATCAAACCAGGGTCTGTGCACTTGGACTTATCCGATAGGGACCCATCAGAGAACCAGAACTCATCTAAACAAAAACAAAGCCAGAGGGTCAGTCAGATAACAAATAGCACGAACTGTTACCATGACCCTCACAAAGGTGCTGAAGACGCTGCTCTGACACATCTTGTGACGTCAATTAGGACTCTGAGCTTTGATTACTGACAGGGTTGAAAAATCATGGTTTTGTATTTTTGTTTTAAAAAGCAGCAAACTACAGACTCACTTAGAGACCATGTAGCGGGTAGGGAGAGAGTAAGATCTAGCCTTTGTACAGAACCAAGATTTCATAGGAAATTTATCCCTAGAACAGTCTCTTCTCGAATAAATCTGAGATAAACTCTGGTTTCCTTCAGAAAATCACTTCCTCTTTATTTGAAACCAGCACTACTGACTTCTACTGTAACAATGATTTGAAGCCATTTCTTTCGATCACAGCGATGTGAAAACTGGAGAGCACTGTGATCTAACCGATCCTCCACAAATTCAAGGTGCCATAAACTAGAGCAATATCAAGGTATACGATACACCATGATGAATTTTGTTTTCATTACTAATGGGCAAAATATAAAGAGAACAATAATTTATCTGCTGTGCACAAAAATTGTGGTTGAAATACTTTTTTGACTTAGACGGCTTGATAATTGGTAAAACCAGAAACCCTCATCAAGCCTGTGCTTAATGTCTGGATGCATAAATGAACCTTTACATTTCTTTTCTCTTTAAGCTCTCATTATGGTCTTTTAATTTCTCCTAATGTTCATCATTAATAGCACTAGATGTTAATAATTCATTATGCATTTGGACACTCAATTGCAAGAGGCTCCCACAGACTTGCTTTTACCTGGCATTTTTTGAACCTGTCCAAATGCTGCATGCAGCTGCTTGTGAACACATCTGACTAATTAGACCAATCAAAATAATGACCACCTGACTGTCTGAGCCAGCAATTGAGTTGCATGAGGGGCATGATTCACCAAGTGCACCTGTAATTTTTATACCCGCATACTTTGGAGTAAGGAGCTCTGGTAGTGTAGTGGTTACAAATCAGGCTGTGAACCTCAGCAGTTCGAAACTACCAGCTGTTCTGCAGGAGAAAGATGAGGCTTCTGCTCCCGTAAAGATTTATAGCCTCAGAAACCCTGTACAGGGTCGCTATGAGTTGGAACCGACTCCACGGCACATAACAACAACAACTTTGGGGTAGCTGGACCAGGATGGGGAGCATTTGTAAACTTGGCCTGGCATTGGACTAACACAGTCACAAAACCTTTTAAGTATAGCTCTTAGCAGATCTCTGATAGATGCAGCTAAACCAATCAAATCATTCGTTCTTTAATATGGACCATGTTTAGATGTGTCGTTTGACTCCGACGTAGGCCACCAGCCTCCATTTTGAAAGGAATCTCAGTAGTCAGTATCACATCAGTACTGAGAACCTTCTCAGCACAAGGCCTATTTGCTCCCTCTTTCCTATTCTTTTCTTGTCTGAAATAACAACTGCCTCTGCCACTAACAACTTATTCAGAGTCTGCAACTTTTTGTGCTTACCAAGGGGTCAACAAGTGTGGAATTAAAAAGGCATTGCTGAAGAGGGGCTGGGAAGGGAGAAGAGCTAGCATGCAGCTCCCCCAGCCTCCCCTTCCGATCTTCACAGCCTCGGGTCACAATACAGCAGGTGCTGAGGACCCAGTCTCTATGGGTGCTTAGCAGGGGCTAGAGCTGAACCAGCTACTGGGTCTTTCACCAAGGGCACTGAAAATTCAAACCTCAAAGCAAAAGGTCAGGAACCCATGAATCTTTAATCGCTTCTTTCTAACAGATATGCTGCGTTGTTTAAAGCAGGTTTTCGGTGCAATCTTTAAAGGAATGATTTAACTAGGCTGAAATGTTTGGCACCAATTTTTATGTGCCAGAGTTCAAAAAGAATAGGAAGTAAGAATGTCACTGTTCTCTGAAGATTGCAGGGGCCACATTGACTAAATGCCTGGTGTTGACTTTATGACGTCCCTCTTTCCCTCACTGAAGAGGGAAAGCATCAAGTGGGTGAAGTGATGCAGGTAAATGGGTCTCTCTACAGAAAGAACATAACAGTAAGGCACGCTTTATCAAGAAATCACAATTTGAGGATTCTCTTTGCTTTGTAAAGAAATAATCCTTCACTTGAACTTCTGGCATTCTTAAAGCTAAATCCAGCCTAACACACATTCTGGGTTCTGTCTGCTTTCTTCCCTAATGCCATTAAATGACAACAAGAAGAGGAACCAAGATGGTAAACTGGACACATACAAGACACAGACGCTCTACAACAAACACTCAAGACACCAAGTAAAATGGGTTCATCTAAGAAGCTGGAGCTCAGCGCTCCAAAGACAGGCATCAAGAATTAGATCAAATACCGACAAATAGAAGACACAGACTGAACGAAAACAGTGAACAGTGAGCAAAAAATTGTCAAGCAGCTCAGTGTGCCAATTATTGTCAATGGCATTCCAATTAGAGTGGGAACCCCACAACAGGCTCACCCAGATTGTTCAGCAACTAGAGATGTGATATGCCCCCTGACCTTCCCCTGACCTGGTGTGACGTGAGGCAAGGACCCCTTACTCCCACACTGCCAGAGCTACTGTTTTTTTCTTGTTATCTTTCTTTTCATTTCTTTCCTCACCCTTTTTTTTTCCTGGGGAGTGGAAGCCTGCCCAAGACCGTTCTGCAGTTAGCACCCACCCACAGCCCTCCCCATGTGGCAGTACGAATTCCCGGTGGAGTAAGCGCTACGTTTCCTGCCACAGTTGGATTTGGCAGATATACTTCCGCCAGTACTGTGCCTCCCACCCATCCCCCACACTCCACCCCTTCTGAGTTTTCCCGTCTGCCTCTCCTTGTTTCCTTTCTACTTTTACGTTTATCTTCTTCCCACCACATTGAGGATTCCCCTGCCCACTGCCACCTCTGCATTCAGAAGCACCTGGCTCGACCTTCTCTGTTTGGTGATGGACATTCCAGCCCAGTCCTGTGGGGTGGGTAGTGCTTGCACCAGTACTGTGCTGGTTTGGGGTTGCCTTTTCCCCCTTTGTTTTTTTCCTCATTTTTCTTTTTCTTTCTTTACAAAATTTCCCTCTCACCCCTATGTTTTTCCTATTCATTCTTCTTCCACATTCATCCTACCCATTTTCCCACTTCTTCCCCATCAGATGGGAGCCAGTGTCCCTGTTCAGCCACACCTAGCATACCTACTGCCCCACCCACTGGGTGAGCACTACTGTTCTTCCTGCACCATTGGATTGATGACAGGTGATTGTCAAAATCTTCCACACCTGCCCGAAGCACTTCATGACCACAGAGCTGAGGCTAGTACCCATATGCCCATCTGCTACCAAAGAGACAGTTGGTGACTGCCCCAGTACTGCCAAACCCTCAACATGTTGCCCAAGTTGATTAAAACAAAACAAAACAAGAAAATTCAGGGAGAAACAAACTAACAAATGAGGGGGCTTCACAAAGTGTGGAGGGAAAATTCCATTATTTTTTAATTCCATTTACCATGAACTTTTTGAAGGTCCTCAGACAATCAACACATTAATATAGTAACAGCACCATGTCTTGAAGACAACAGACAACTTTACTCATATACACACAAAAAAATATGACAAAATGTCTCAAATAAGTCCAGTTGCCAAAATACAGAGCCAGATAATTTGCCAGGAGAAGAAATGCTGCTGGAATTATCTGATAAGAGATTCAAACAAATTCCATTTAAGTACCTTCCACAGATTGAGGTGTAAAACAAGAAAACACAGACAAAATCAAGCATAAAAGTCTATAAGAATTTAGGAACACAATACAAGAACTGACAAAATAAATGGAAAATTAGAAATCATAAAAAAACAAGTAGAAATTCAGAAGACCAATACTATAATTTCAGAAATAGTACTATAATGGGAAGACAAAGGAGTAAAATTGAATTCATGGAAGATGAAATTAGTGAAACTGAAAATCAAATTGTTAATATTATTCTGTTACAGGAACAGTCAGAAAAAAAGAACAACAAATAAGCAAGAAATGAAAAAAGTCTAAGAATTATGTGGGGCACCATCAGGAAAAATAACTTCCATGTGATTGGTTTCTATAACAGGAAAATTGTCAAAGATTTTCTTGGAAGAAAACTTCTTTTAGATCATGAAAGATGAGAAAATAGGCATTCACGGAGCTATTCAAAGAGGGCAGACCTCAAACGAAAATCACCAAGATTATACCATTATCAAACTTTCAAAATTCATGACCAAAAAAAAGAAAGCAGCTAGATAAAAATGAAAAGTCACCTAAATGGGAGAAAAAATATGACTAAGTTCTGATTTCTCAGGAGAAACCATGTAGGCAAGAAGGCAATGGGATAACATACATAAAACCCTGAAAGAATTTAAATTAAAAAAGGCAACAAAGAATTCCATTTCCAGCCAACGTGTCCCTTAAATATGATGGTAAAATTACGGCATTTCCAGATAGACAGCAATTAAAGGGAATCTATTAAAACCAGACCATCCTTACAAGAAATGCTAAGGCAGTCCTTTGAACCAACAAACGCAGGTAACAACTTAATGTTAAGGCACATGGCAACATCAACCAGAAATCAATTCACATATATAAATATCAGAAAGAAATTAAACCTACAAGACAGAAAATAGGGAACCATGTCATTGCTGTTGTTGTTAGGTGCCATCGAGTTGGTACCGACCCATAGCGACCTTATGCACAGCAGAATGAAA
>NW_006408783.1:3068758-3105716 GCF_000296735.1 Chrysochloris asiatica
AAAAAAAAAAAAGACGTAACAAAATTCAACACCCATTCTTGATTAAAACAAAATGAGAGTGAAACAGAAGAGAAGGTAAACTCCTTAGCAGAATTAAGGGCGTACACAAAACCAATGGGCAACTCTATTCTCCACAGAGAGAGACCAAAAACATTCACCTTGTGAATAATAACCTGAAAAGGATGTCCTTTGAGGTTGTATGTCTGTGGGGTCTCAGGACCATAGTCTCGGAGGACACCAATTTTAATTAGCATGACACAGTCCACAAAGACAACGGGAATAGCAATTGGAGTCTTGTTGTGTGCAGCCTTCTAAGGGCCTTTCTGTGTCCAGAGCAAAGAAGAGTGAAGAAAATCAAAAATGGAAGGAAACAACTGGTCCAAAGGGCTAATGAACCCCATGAAGCCCAGCTTCCAGGACCCTGAGACCGGAAGAACCAGATATCACCTGGCTACTCTAATAGGGATCACAGTGAGAGGTCCTGTATAGAGTAGGGAACAAATGTAGAACAAAAATCTAAATAATAAAAAGTTAACTGGTCTGGTAGAGACTGGTGGAACCTCTAGTTTTATAGCCCTCAGACACCCTTCTAAGTCCTGATGTGGTGTAGGGTAAGCCCCGGACGGCTAACCACAAACCCACCAACTGTTCCTTGGAAACCCTATACAGGGTCAATTACACTTAACAAAAGCAACAACATCCACCCTTCAATCCTGGACTTGAACTCACTGCCTGTGGCTCAACTTTCAGCCTAATGACAGACAGGCCTAGAAGGTGAACAATAGTGCCAGGGAAGTATGCACTCCTTATAGGAATCAACCATAGGAGATCAAAAGCATTTGCCCAGGGGCAAAGTTTAGAAGGCAGAAGGGTTAAGAATGTAGAGTGGAAGGAAATGGTAAACACAGGGACAAAGTAGGGAGAGTCCTGCTACATTGTACGGATTGCAATCAATGTCACAAAACAAATGTGTAGGACGTGTTCCACAGAAAACCAATCTCATGCCAATCACAATAAAAAAGCTATTTAAAAAAAAGATAATATTCTTACTGGCAGCAAGAGGAGCCAGGGATTTAGGGAAAAGAGACAAGGAGTGCAAAATGCAATGACAATGAAGGAAACAGATGGGTTGTTATTAATGTCTCTTGTTTGTCCCTCTTTTTGATCCTGTTGCAGTTGGGTGCTAACAGTATTCCACAAATACTCAGAGTATGTTGTAAGGTGCCACAGAGTCGGTTCCGACTTACAGTGACCCTGCAGCACAGGGTTTCCAAGGAGAGGCTGATGGGTTTGAACTGTAGACCTTGCAGTTAACAGTCCAGTGAGTATCCCAGGACTCCACCCCAGAGCGTAGCAGACTATTCAAGTTCTGACATGCTCTGAACAGTCCTGGAGTTCTATGCCATGTGGCCATGTGTAATGTAAAGTTGCCAGTCCTTAAATTTAAAGCTTGGAGGCTGGAAGGCTGATGACTCACAGTAGGTGAGCTAGTGAGTGCACTCAGCTGTCCACAGCCCGATGGGCTGGCTCTGGGGTTTTCTGCATACTTGCTGTGCACACCTCCAACAAAGACCACTGGCAACTTTGGGGTCTGTGCAGGATTCAGGAATTACATACCACTGCCAAAGACAAGTTCAGGACACCTCTAGCCTCCTCCAATTTTTATAGAGAAGCAAAACATCAACTGTCCCTCCCTCATCAATTGGGAATAGAACTTTTGTTTGTTTGATACTGTGCAACTGGCAAAGAAGTGTAGGAGATTAGTGGAAGTATCTCTTGTTTTAGAGTTTACTTGGACCACTCACGACTCAATGTATCTAGGATAATGTGTTAAGTAGATGACTACTACCAAACAAGTTGTGGAGAATCACAGTGGGTATCGCACAAGGTCCTGCTGGTCTTCCAGAGCTTACACGGTCAGGAGTGGGAAAGGGGCAATACACCATAGGGTTTAAATTGGGCCAAGTGTTTTGAAGAAAATGAGAGGCATACTGGGGGAAAGTCCTATTTAAGGGGGTGACACTTGAGCTGAACAATAAAAGAAGATGTTCAGTAGGCGCATCTGGGTGTAAACATTCTGAAAAAACTATAGACTAAATCTAAATCTTATCTTTCAAGGCAGGAAGGGTCTTATGTCAGTGACAATGATCTTAAAATAGGAAGTAAAATCCACCTGTAATCTTCCCTGACTAATCAAAACCAATGGTTGGCAAACCATACAATCAGAAAAATCACTTTTTAATTGTGACTCCAACTCCCCCAAGAAAGTTTATAATACTTTTAAACTAATATTTATTTAGGTATCAAGACTCTCTCCTGTTCATCTAGTGTATGTTTACTTTATTACAGGAACTATATTAGAACTTATGGTATTCAAAGAGAAAACCCAAGCATCACTGAAGGTACTGGTGGAAACAAGGTTCCAGGAATTTCCAGAACACCAGTGGAAATATTTCAATCAATGGATGCAGTGTTGAAGGTGCTCATTCATCTATGTCAAGAAATTTGGAAGACAGTTACCTGGCCAAATGATTGGAAGAGATCCTATTTATGTTCATTATAAAGAAAGGTAATCAAGTAGAATGTGAAAATTATCAAACAAGATCAGTATCACATATGAGGAAAATTTTACTGAAGAGAATTCAAAACACAACTGGAGCAGTACATGAACATGGAAACTGCCAGAAATTGATGCTGGATTCAGAAGGGGACATGCACAAAGGATATCACTGTTGGTGTCAGATGGGTGTTGGCTGAAAGCAGAGAATACTAGAAAGATGTTTACCCATGTTTTACTGACTGTACAAAAGCAATCGACTATATGGATAATAACAATTTATGGATAACATTGAAGAATGGGTATTCCAGAACACTTAAATTGTGCTCATGCAGAACCTATACATCGACCAAGAGAGAGTCATTCGAACAGAACAAAGTAATATTGCCTGGTGCATTATGGTGGTATCCTTCCACCACACTGAATCAGCATGCTGAGCAATCAGTCCAAGAAGCTGGACAATAATAAATAGGAAGAAAAGTATGGCATTAGGATTCGAGGATAACTCATTAACGCAGATGAAACAGCCTTGCTTGCTGAAAGTGAAGAGGACTTGAAGCACTAACTGATGAAAATCACAGACTACAAACTTCAGTATGGATGACATCTTAACATATAAAACAGAGACAAGATTGACGCTGTCACAGAATTCATTTGACTTGGACTCACAATCAATATCCATGAAAGCAACATTCAAGAAATCAAATGACGTACTTATTGCATTGGGAAAATCTGCTGCAAAAGATTTCCTTTAAAGGTTAAAAAGCAAAGATACCATTTGGAAGACTCAGGTGTATCTGACCCAAGCCATGGTATTTCAAGCACATCATTCTCATGAGACAGTTCAACAATTAATTAGGAAGATCAGACACGAATTGAAGCAATTGCATGAGGATGTTGACAAAGAATCTTGATGAGATTCATGGGCTGCCAAATGAACAAACCAATGTATCTTGGAAGAAGTACAGTCAGAATACTCCTACCAAGCGAGGATGGTGAGACTCCATGTACTTTGGACATGACCGGGTAGTGGAGAAGGACTATGTGCTTGGTAGAGGGTGAGCGAAACAGAGGAAGACGGTTACTCTGATGAATTGACACAGTGCTTGAAACAACGCACTCACATATGTATAGCAATGATGCTGAGGATGTCTCAGGAACGGACAATTATGGAGAGTGTTTTGTTTTGTCGTAACATAGGGTCACTATGAGTTGAAACCTTCTTGATGGTATCTAACAAAATATTAGGACCTAGGGATATAATAATTAATTAATGAAACACAGGTTCTGTTGCCAACAGAGCCCAGGACTCAAGTAGACAAATATTGTTGCTGGTGGCTCCATCAGTGTTTGGATACATTCAGTGTAGACACACACTCAGCTATTAATTTCTGTTCTTGGAAACCCAGTTCTCCTGAGCCTTGTGTTCAAGCTGGAGAAAGACGCCTTTCCAGTGGGTGAAGCAGACAGCTTCCCAGGCAGGGCAGGAGCACATTTGTGTAGGCTTAGCAGAAGGTTCACAGGTTCACCCCCATGGATTCGGTGACCTCCTCAGAGATTATCACCTTCCATAAGGTGCACTGCAAACAGAACCCTAAACCCTAAGTCAATGCGTATATACGATCGCTTATGCCAAAGACAATGAGATGCTCTGTGAGTAGCAGAGAATCCTAATTGCAATTGCTTGATCTCCATAAACCTTTGTGAGAGTTCTGAGAATGGGTTACAAAACTGGCTGGGAGGAGAGAGGACACTAGCCAGTGGAACATGTTTCTATTGTACAAGCGGAGGAGAAGCTGATGAAATCTCCTTGGGGGGCGATTTCTCCTCTTTCAACTCACAGTTCCTATTCATCAAGTCTCATGCAGACTTAACTTAGGTCAATTTACAGACTGATGGACTCTGAACGATGGTTACTGTCGAGACATCGCTGCCTGGGCCCCTGCTCTCTGGCCTGGGACATCGATCTGTGGCTTCCCACTGTTTACTGAGACCAGAAATCACAGTAACCATCTTTATTGAGTTTGACTTTATTGATCATATTATAAATGCTGAGATGGCTTCCTCAGAGTCTTTCCCAGTGGTCAGATATCTGAGGTTTCCAAGTCAGCCTCCAGAAACCAAAGGCTATTTATTAAAGTGACGACTAAGAAGAACCTTTGAAAAATAGAGCAAGACATAACATGCTGAATCAGCCAGAACCCTAGTAGCCTGTGAGAGGAGGCCATGAACGCCTTCTGCGATGCCAGCCTTACCTAGAGACATCCTTTGTTAGGTGTGTCACTCAAACACATGTGGGAGCTTCTAAAAGTTCCTGGAGAAATGGAACTGAAATCGGTTTTTTCCACAAAATTTTTAAAGCCTCCTCCTAATACTCATCAAAAGCTAGTAATTATCTTTATACATGTTGTGAGTCTGCCAACGCTTAGGAATGTAGTAGGTAAACTTAGGTGCCTAGCTTGCCAAGGAAAAAACAGTAAGCAAGGATGTTGTTCAATATCACCTGTAACCCGGTCTATGAATTATGTATCCAAATGCACCTCTATGCATATTTTTTTTTTCCCTCTCTAGGTTACTAAAAAACATTTTATTCTGAAATTCATCAATGATGGAAGTAGACAAATATCCTACATGAAATGCAGAAACAACATTTCAGAACTCTGGATCTGGTCGTATTTTGATGCCTCCAAGTTGAAGATATAATGATACAGCTTATTTTAGTGACTTCTCAGATATATGTGAATCACGGCATGAACCACATACAAACGTGCTTAAGTAGCTGTCTCACAAAACTGGATTAACTTCTTGGTCTCAAGAAATGAAATATGCTGAGAAAGGCTCAAAGCTGGGACATTCACAAGCTAAAATGTCTGAAAGAGAAGCCAAAAAGGCGCAGAAATGAGTTCTTCCAGTTTGAAGAGAAAAATGTACTGACCATGTCCACACTTCACTGTCCCTAGCGCCCCCTCAAATGACAAAGAGTTCTGACTACGTATCTATTTAGGTGAAAAGTTCTCTCTCAGATGCTTCTTAGAATTCTCTAATTTAAAAGTTAAAAACAAATCTATACATCTTTCGCGTTTTTTGCCTAGCTTAACATAGCACATTTAACTACGCAATGCAAGAAGATTCAACAAAACTACCCTTTGCTCCCTGTTTAAATATGAATCGAAATCTGAGAAACGTTATCCAATTGGGGAAATACAAATAATCCTTATTTCCCATTCAAAGACATCTGCTTGGTGTAAGCATTCACATTTCAGCTCTCTGGTTGCCCTACTTTCAAACTGTCAAATGAATTTCAAAGAGTATACCGTAGTGTGTTGCTATATCAGAAACCACAGAACTGAAGACTAGGAACATTGGTCTTGAAGAGAATAGAGAAGTAATAAAATCACATAGGTGACTGTGGTAGTCACTAGGCCCCAGGAACTAGAGTCTATTAATGCCAACTGCTTCCTTGAAGCTTAAATGCTCCTCGCGGCAGGCTGGTGGATGTCAGAAGAAATTCTGAAGATACTGGTATCAATACAAATACTTTCTAGTCTTCTCATTTACATTTTGCCATTTCACCCATCAAACATGGATCATTTTTGAGTAGTTCCTAAAGTATAGAAACTAGAGGAATTACATCAACAAAGGTTTATTAGAGAATAGCAAAAACAAGTGCCTCTCCAAGTGGAATGTGGGGCCCTATCCTGAGAAGTAACGATACCAGAGATGGAGGCAGAGGTGATGGCATGGACAAAGAAAGCAGCTGGGGACTCGAGACTCATGGAAAGAGAAAGGCTGAGTGCTGGCGGCCAGGAGGTTTTTAAAATGTGTCCTTTGGCTGTTTGTTGTTGTTAAGTGCCATCGAGTCGGTTCCGACTCATAGTGACCCTGTATAGGGTTCCAAGGAGCAGCTGGTGAGCTGGAACCACCGACCTTGCAGTTCAAATGACTTTGCGGTCTGATGCATTAGCTCACAGTGTTTTTGTGTACATTTCCCCCCCCCACCCCTCCAACCTCAAAAAACAAAAACAAAAACAAAAACAAAAAACCACCAGAGGAAATAGAAGCAAATTCTGTTGAATGACGGTGCATGGAGGAGATTGTAATCATTGCAATGAAACAATGAGTGTAAAACCGATGCTCTCCCATGTAAACTAGCATGCAATGCACAGTAAAAACTTCAAAAAGCAAGTGCTGCTCTTACTGTCTTCCATAGAAAATTGGCCAATGTAGGCAGGTAAGGAAGGCTGATCTCAGACGATGGATAAGCAGTGAATCTTGCTTGTGTTCCGTGCATGCCTTTAGTACATTACATACATGCAAGCAAAATGAATGGTGGAATGTACGAGCTGCATTAACACATACACTTAGAGATCTCACAATCATATTCCAAGAATTTTCAATGAAAGAAATAACATTTGTAAATAGCTGTACTGATTTCAAGAAAATTTCTAAGAGGATAGAAAGTTACCTATGGTTATCCTGGTGTGGTGCTATAAGGCAAACACCGGATCTCAAGGTCAGTTTGAATCACAAGGTTGGTGGTTCGAACCTACAAGCCCCTCCTTGGAAAACCTACACAGAGTTGCTATGAATTGAAACGGACTCAACAACACTTAACACCAACACCAACACCAAAATTACTGATTATGGTGTGATGGTGGTGGTGGTATGCCGTGGAGTAGGTTCCGAACCATAGCGACCCTGTATAGGGTTTCTGAGGCTGTTAATCTTTACAGGAGCAGAAAGCCTCATCTTTCTCACGCAGAACAACTGGTAGTTTCAAACTGCTGACCTTGAAGTTAGCTGCCTGAGCCGTAACCATTACGCTACCAGAGCTCCTCTATGTAGCGAATTTAATGTCTCTTCTAGCCTTAGTCTTGGTGACTCTCACCAAACGACTCCTTTCTTGCTGAGTCTGACTAAGAGGAGGTAGGAGACAACACCAGTAGGACAATGTGATTCAGTTGTACTTGCTCAGAGTTAATGGAACATACTTGAAACTCAAATATGGGTATAAAATGAGCCATCTCAGAAGCAGGCACATCCTCTGGACCCTGCGATCCCAGAGGCAGAAAAGGCTGACACCAGAATTGTGGCAGAAGAGCTGATGGCAGCAGCAGAACCAAGAACCAGAGCAGGAAACACAGCTGTGGGATTGCAGCCCATGGAACAAGTGAAACACAGTGAACTCTGGGTAAGAGGCTTGACTGCAGAGTAGAGTGCGCCTCAGGCACTTCACTGAGGGAGCCAGAGCTGAATGCCTTCAGGCTGAGACTTAGGGTGGGGTCATGTGTCCTGTGGACATTTATCAGCAACCCTCAAAGACCTTTGTAACATTGCCAAGGCAGAGAGAGGCTTGCCTGTGGGAAGAGCTGAGGAGAGCTTGTCCTGACTGGAAGAACTGGGCCCTAAGCATTTGTGATCCAGCACAGTAACCTGTCAACTTCCTGGGTAAAGTCCCCAACTGTAAGCATAGTGTCTGAGTCCAGTGTGGCCATGGCAGTGAATCAGTGAACCCAACTGAGTGCAGAGTACTATGGAGAGATGGTAGGTAACATTAGGTGTGATGCTATGGGCTAACGTGCTAGACTGCAAGGTAGGTAGGAACCACAAGGTTGGCAGTTCACTAGCCACTCCTTGGAAACTATACAGGATCACTATGAGTTGGAACCGACTTTGCATGGTGGTTATGAATCGGGCTGCTAACCTCAAGGTCAGCAGTTCGAAACTACCAGTTGTTCCATGGGAGGAAGATGAGGCTTTCCACTCCTGTAAAGATTTACAGCCTCGGAAACCCTATACAGGTTGCTATGAGTAGGAACCAACTCCACGGCACACCACCACCACCACCACCACAATTTACACAGAAGATATTTGGATAAATTTGAGGTATTAATATATCTGACCTTTCACATGGTTATAAAGAAAGAGTTCAAAATTTTCTTCACTTCAGGTAAATGGACCTTGTATACAGAGCCCTGGTGGTGCACTGGGTTGCTGACCACAAGACCAGTGGTTCAAACCCAACAAAT
This sequence comes from Chrysochloris asiatica, assembly GCF_000296735.1. Taxonomy (NCBI): domain Eukaryota; kingdom Metazoa; phylum Chordata; class Mammalia; order Afrosoricida; family Chrysochloridae; genus Chrysochloris; species Chrysochloris asiatica. The sequence goes on from NW_006408783.1 coordinate 3,077,345, forward strand.
GCTCCAAGGGAGAACAATGAGGCTACCTGTTCCCTTTAAAGACTTAGTCTCAGGAAGCTGAGGGGGCAGTTCTGCCCTTTTCTGTATGTAGTAGGGTCACTATGAGTCTAAATCACCTCACTGGCAGTAGTTTTGGGGACGTTTTGGATACTTTATAATAGGCAAGATATTATGCTATTTAAAGAAATAGAAAATGAATTTTCCAAGAAAAGTTTCATTCCCAGTTATGTTAAACATTAGAAATGTTATTAAAACGATGATTTTATTTAGTATGAGACTTCTATGTAGGCTATAACGTTCAAATCATTTTTAAAGGTAATGCTTGCTATAAAGAAATAAAAAGTCCTTGACAATGAGTATGAGAGGAGTTCAAAAAGTTCATGGAACAATGTAATTAAAAGGTAATGGAATGTTTCCATGGATTTTTGATACCCCTTCATACATTTCTGATTAATTCCCATTCATTCTATGCAACAAATAGTACCTAAAAAAGTAAATCTAATCAGTTTAAAAATCACTAGTAGAAAGTGAGATTTTAATAAGGCACTGACAGTATATAAATAAAAGTCAGACATTTTGAGGATTTGAGGAAAAAAAAAAATGAGTGTATTGGGACACAGAATGTAAGTCACAAACACAAGGATACAAAAACTCTGGAAGGCAAACTAGATCTAAAACGCAGGCCTTGTGATTCGGGACCACCATTCCCCAGCATCACGTATGAGGGGCCGTCAAAAAGGATTGCTACAAAATCATAGAAACTTACATTAAACAAAAACATCAAAGTGTGAAGCTACTGTCTCAATCTAGCCTCCATCAAAGTCTGTGTACTTCTGAAGGTGGTGATTACGGCTTTCTAACCCTGCCCTGAAGAATCCTGCACTCTTCAATTTATACTGCATCAAAACTGCAGTTTAACTCCACCTCAAGGGACTCAAATCATGCTCCTTTTCAATGACTTTTGAATTTAGGGAACAAAGACAAGTCTGAAGGAGCAAAACCAGGGTTCTAGGACAAATGGGGTAAAGGCTTGCCAATGAAATTACTGTAGGTGAGCCCTTGTAAATATCAGCAGGTGCATTACGCTGGTGGAAATATTCCTTGGTGCAACTTTCCTGGCCTTTTTCTCACCGTCACAGTTGTTTTCTTTATAATAAGTACCCAGGAGCATCCTGTGTCCTTGCAGAAAATCTATAAAATTACCCCTCTGGAGTCTACAAAAATAGTCCCCATAACCTTAGGGGCTGACCTCTTTGCCTTGAATGTAGGTGGCCTAGCAGATCATCTGGGAAGCCATTGTTTTGATTGGACCCTTTTTGGAAGGCACCCTAATGAGACTAAGACAAGTTTATTACCAAGAGAACTTGTCCGCAGCCACCCACTGACTGAAGAGACATTTTGTTTGGAAAAAACCTGTGTGAATGTGAACTGGGATCCTAGCAGCAATGCGTTTTGATTTATCCTTTCTTGTATTCCATTTCAAAGATTATAGAAATAGAAAGCTAAAACCCATTCCTGCTGCCCAACAGAAAGCCGACCCCCTACTACACAATTTTCTTTTTCTGAAAAATTAAGTTTTACAGGGAGGTAGAGGGGATGTGTGCTGACAGCCAGGGGGCAAGTTTGCGGGGTGCACCCTTTGGTTGGTTGATAATGCATGGAGGGGACTGTAATCATCGCAATGAAATGAAATACGATAGGATGAATGTAAAGCTGATGTTTTCCCACGTAAACTATTACTAATTCACAATAAAAACTTAAAAAAAAAAAAAAGAGTTTTAGAACATTTTTCTTTTAGATGCAATAGCTGGGATATGATTTAGAAGTAAGCATTTAACTATAAAACTGTTTAATGTAAGTTTTTTAGTTTTCTTCAAAATGGGCAAGGTACTGCTTACCTTGTTCATTCTGTGGCTTTCTTTTCTTATATTTGAAAATTACTGAAAAACCAAACCCAAACCACCTTCCTTCAAGACACACAATCTCGCAAAGTCATAAAAGCATGGTGGCTCTTCTGTTCCAGGGAACATGTTGGAACAGTGCGACAATGACTTACTTCTCAGGCTCCCCATGCTGGGCACAGGCTGGGTCCGGGGAGGTAGCGTGCTGTGGTATGGTGGGGTGGTGCTGAAGAGAATGTCGTTGGGCAGGGCTTGGTCAAGTATGGAACTTCGAGAACTGCCGAAAGAAGATCTTCTCCGATGACTACAGATGCTCTCGTCAGACAGTGTTCGGTACAGAGACCTTCTTGGAGACAGGTTCCCATAAAACAAAAACTAGGTGTGTTTTAAACACAAGGGGGAGAGCAGGGGAGGAGAACGTACATTAAACAAACTACCAACATGGGATTTATTTTACTTTATTCAGTATATCCTTGGACTATTTTGATACATCCTTTGAGGTTTTCCCCAGGCAGACATAAAGCATGTGCTTAGAAATATGGAGCCAGTCATGTGAGGGCCTTGAGGCAAAGGCACTGGGGTTTCAGTGCAATGATTGGATTTTAATGTTTTCCTCCTTTGATATTCTGTGAAATATTACCAGGAATTAGGCATGCATAGCTTTATTAATTCTAATGTTAGATGGAACCTCCCTGGCCTTATAGCAGCAATGGCTTCTGGAAATATATAAGATTGCCAAGTCAGACAACAGTCACATAATGCTGGCTTGATTTTTAATTTGGAATGCTGGATTTTAATATTAGGCAATTAGTTGGTACCAATTAACTGCATATGAGTTCAATCTGATCTAAATAATAATAAATTACTTTGAAACATTGCTGCTTTCTAAGCCATATGGGAGTCCTGGTGTGGTGCCTTGACCACAAGCTTAGTCTGAATCCCAACGTTGGTGGTTCAAACTCACCATTTGCTCCTCATAAACCCTATACAGGATCACTCTAAGTCAGAATTGACTCAATGGCACTTAACAACAATGAACCATATAAAACAGGCTCCAGAAAATGGTATCAGGCCAGTACTCTGTACTACAATGATTGCAAAATGTCTTATGATAATTGATCATAAACCGATTTAAAGGAACCATGAAAATACTGGGCGTTAAAACAGTGGTGGTTGTTGTTAAGTGCCACCGAGTTGGCTCCAACCCATAGTGACCCTGTATAGGGTTTCCGAGGTACAGCTGGTGAGCTTGAACCACCATCCTTGCAGTTCAAACAGCTTTGCAGTCTGAAGCATTAACCCACAGCGCAATTCTTACTAAACAAGCAAATGGTTAAAAGCTCAAGAAAAATGAAATCAAAGTTGAATTCCCAACTCCTTCCGCTACATATTGAGCTACATTCCTTTTACACAAACAATAGTAAGAGCTAGAATGTGCACATCAAACAGATACAGACTGGGCCATTTACATTTGTGAATCCACAAGAAAGCTAAAAATATGTCTATTGTATGGTGTTCCTTCCACTCTGCCAAAGCTTCCCTGACTGATGAATGGAACTCACATGTGTGTGAGCCGTAAAGTTAAATTTACACTATGAAAACAAGGTGCTTTGTCTTAGAAGAAAATAAAACACATACCAAGCAGAAGTTCACTCCTATTTAAAGAAAAGCCATTTGCCACTTTTGTACAAGTCTGCCTCTGCATCCTAGTTTACACAGTGCCACACATGATCTAAGACAGGTTTATAAAGAAGACTCACTATGATTAAGTTTTTATGGGACTCCCTCTTCACACATGACCAGCAGGCCCTTTAAAACATGACTATAAGCACACAGATTAAAGTGGCTTTGAGGTACTATCTAATTACAGCGTTATTATAAGAACACAATTAAGCTAATTGCAACATTGTTTTGTTACGGGGAAGACAAGAGCACCAAGATTGGCTTTTACCTTGATCACAGTCAATGTGCCAAAGCCTGAATTTTACTTTTTTCTCCACACTGCCCCCCATCCATTGCCCCCTGCCTCCTTTTCATTTGAACAAGAGGCAGCACTCCGTTAGAAGTCAGAGTATCTGGATTCCACTCCTATCACAACCATGACGTATTTTGTGAATTAACATTTTACCATTTAGGGACTCAGTACTTCCAAAAAGAAGGGCTAGGCTAACCTGCAATGCCACTTTTAATAGTCTGTACTATTTAAGGAGCTCTGGTAGCATAGTGGTTATGAATCAGGCTGCTAACCTCAAGGTTGGCAGTTGGAAACTACCAGCCGTTCCGCGGGAGAAAGATGAGGCTTTCTGGTCCCGTAAAGATTTATAGCCTCGGAAACACTGTGCAGGGTCACTGTGAGTCAGAACCAACTCCATGGTACTTAACAACATTATTTAAGGGGTTTAAGGGTATAGTAATAATGAAACTCAATGCAGTGATAGCAATCAGTCCTCTAACATCGATAAGGAGGCACAACATTGTGAGTGAAGAAGGCACGCTGCTACCCAAAACGTAATGTACAATCTTCCCAGTGGTCTTTGCATAGTCTCATACAGCAAAGTACACATCCACCCTACTGAGACTGCCCAGGAGGGAGACTCAGACTAACTGCAACGCACTTTTGGAACAGGATTACATTTACCAGAGGGCAGCCTGCCTGCAGCAGAGGACAGAGCTCTGGTTCAAAAGGTAGGTGGCTTGAAGCATTCTGATAGGAAATTACTTTTAGCATTTGTTAATGGTTGTTATTTATCCATCCCTAATATGTCCAGGTCTGGTGTTAGGGTCTTTAGATGTTATTTCCATCACTCTATGTCTGCAATACAGCATCTTCATTTTTGGGATGAGGCACCTGAGGCAGACATAAAGTAACATGCATAAAGAGCCAAAGCTGAGAGTCACTGGAACCTGAATTTGACGCTCACTCCATCCAATTTAAACTCTGTGGGGTATGCGACTAATGACCTGCTGCTTACTTATCAAATAAAAAATTTAAGCTCTAAAACATGCCACTTCCACAAAGTTAGTGTAAGGGTCAAGAGAGACACTGCTTATAGAAGTACTTTGAAAATTCTCAGCCCGTTTTAATTTTTTGTTTTGGTGTTCTGGTAACTCCAAAGCGCCATAAATGTAGCTAACCTTTCTTCTCCCCTCCTCCACTAAGGGGCTGTCAGGAAGCATCAATTTCAGAAAGTCTTCTTTTGACAGAACCTGTGGAGCTTCCGAAATGGCGTCTCCCACTACCGCCTGATGCTGACTTGCAGCAGCCATGGTATCCAATTCACTATACATTCTGTTGAAATAAATCAGAACTGAAATTAACAGGTTTGGTTAGCCTACTAGAAAGCACCTGGAACATTATGAACTCACACCTAGTAACCAATTGCAACCACCACAGACACATACATATGGTTCTTAATGATTGACTCAGTCTTTGCTCTGAATCCCCATGCCTTTCCACATTTGTGAAAAGAGCTGAACTGCAAAGTGAGATTTCTGAATAATTCAGAAACAAATCAGATCCCTAAATCCCAGGATGTGAAGACACTCATATAGCCAATTTGAAAAACAAGGCTATGTTTTCCCTTCCCCAATCTGTGTCAGGAAACAGTTTCAATAATTCATCAGTGATTATCATATGTCTTTGAAGCAACCCTGGCGCCTCTCAGAAGATGCAAGCACCTTTTTCTTCGACCCGGACAAGCAGGCCCTTACCTTACACCCTGGCAACACACAGAATACCCAAGAGCTTAAGAGCAATCAATCAAGGCATGTGCCAAGCATGTTTTATTATCAGCAGTTTCACAAAGCTGTTTGACTAAATAAAGCAGCTGTCTGCCTTAATTATCAGTGTATAAAAATGTATTTATGGACAACAAAACACTGTCAGATTGAATTACTGCTTTCAGTTCTTTTCCAGGGAGGAATCTCAGGAGTCATTTTAAAAAAGGTTTATTCTGAAAACGCAATCTGAGTAACCAAACATTCCTAGAGACATTATGAATAATCCAGGCTGTATGACCAGTGGAGGCAAGAGGTCTTCACACTGTATTTAAGCTTAATACTTTTCCTAGAGGTATCCCCAGAGGTAAGACAGAGAAGATGACCTACATGTTTCTCAAGTGCCTGGAGGTGGCTTTATTTCAGAAGCAAGGCTTTCTTGTCATAGTGTGACATATGACTGGGAAATGGTGAGAGTACGAAACCAATACAAATAATGCCTTATCTGGTTCAAAACGACCTGGTGGCTCAGTCATTTATCCCACAGCACCACATCTATGGAGTCCTGGTGTGACACTGTGGGCTAATGTGCTGGACGGGCCGCAGAGTCTGTTGGAACCGCAAGTTCAGTGGTTCAATTTCACCAGCCGCTCCTCAAAAACCCTATACCAGGTTGCTATGGGTCGGAACCAATTCGATGGCACTTAAACAACACCAATTATATATATATATATATAACCTCAAGGCCGGCAGTTCGAAACTACCAGCTGTTCCGTGGGAGAAAGATGAAGCTTTCTGCTCCCGTAAAGATTTGCAGCCTAGGAAACCCTGCGCAGGGTCACTATGAGTCAGAACTGATTCCACGGTACTTAACAACAACAATGCCCTTTCTAGCTTTTCACACGTGGTAAATACAAAAATTATGAATACATTAACAATGCACTTTTAAACAGTGTTTTAAAATACGAGATTATACTATTAATAAAAATAATCAGTGAGAGCTTGATAATACTATTTGAAAGAAGTAACGGACACTCGAGAGCTATGCCAGGCTTCCGTAGGGCAGATGGATTGCGTTACTTCCTTCTGAATGAAATAGTGCTGTGGGTTGTTGTCAAGTCCATATCAATCCATAGTGACCTCGTGCACCAGTGTACAACAGCCTGCCCGGGTTTCCGAGGCGGTCATTTTATGGGGACTGACCGTCCGGTCTGTCTCCTGTGCAGCTTGCTGGATGGCTTTGAACTGTCAACCCCAATTCTAAATGTCACAAATATAAAGCACTTGGTGTTGAACTCTTTTCTAAGCATATCTTTTGGGGATTTGACAATTACATTGTTAGGACAAAATTTCAATTACATACTTGGAGCAGCCCTGTGTCCAACGGTTACATATTGATGATTTCTGCATGAAATCAAGTACCTTCTGATTTTAGAAACTGCACTTTGCTGGGTGTGATTTGGGACGTCTGGTACACATAAGGATGGTCAATAGAGACAGGCCTTGCCTGAGAAGGTGATTGCTCAAAGCTCAAAGGCCCCTTCTTAAAAGCAGCAGGGTGACGGAATGACTTCTAAAGTCCCGGCACTCAGTGCATGCCTGAGGAGATGTGCAGGAGCCTGCAACCTGCTCCCAGTATCCTAAGAGTCTGCCAGAATCTCTACATCAGTGTCTCCAATAGAACCCCACACCCACCCCTCTTTGGTCACATTTCACAATGATCACTTTGTATTTCTTTGTTTTTAAAAATAATACTTTATTATGTTTTTGGTTCTCTGAAAGTTTACACAGAAAAACATCTTCTCATTTGAAAATGTCTATACAAACTGCTCAGGGACATGAGTTACAGTTCCCAATAATGTTATCAACATTCTCTTTCATTGTGTTCTGGTAGTTTTGTTTCCAATGCACTAGTTCCCCTGCCCCCTTAGGGTCTAATCTGTGTGTTGAGTCATTGTTGAGCTTTTGGCATCATGGAGCACCTTGCTCATGGATACATCCTTTGTTTTGTCATCTGTCAGATAGTCTCAGTGACTCATTTTGGTTCACACTCCTTTTTGTCCTAGGCCTGTGCACATATTTGTACCTGGAGACTCCGACCCAGTGTTAACAATTTTCCCAACAATGACTCTATTTAACTTAAAAGTCAGTATCTTATGAGCTGCATGATGAAAAGCTGGTGTTCTGTATCCTCCTTTCACATATTTCTGACTCTCAGAGAGCAGGCCTCTTTACACAGGGCTTACTCCTATGAACAAAGCGCTTCTAAAACAATTTTATAGAAGCCTAAACCTAAAATGCTTATCATGAATTTCTCTCAAGCCCTAAGAGATTCTCAGAAGGCTCTCATTATATTAAAATACCAACGTATCATTATTACTGTTCATATTTAAATGACAATGGTGTAGCTACCTCTCTAAAATTCCTTCCTAAAAAAACTCCTTTACAATTACTGCCCAGATTTTTCTTATAACTAAATCTTAGCATAAAAGTGCCTTTTTATTTAGGAATTTAGAAGGTTCATCCTCTGAATTTTATTTAAGGCAGACAAAACAAAAACAAAATGATACTAATTTACTGACCAAGCTCAAAATCTAAAGGTCTTTGAAAAGGCATCAGTGTACGCACACGTCCCACGCATTTGCACGCAGCCTCAAATGCATTGTAAAAGGACAACACAGACAAGCGGAGCAACAGCTAACGAGCTCTGAGCAGCTGTAAGAATGTGAGGATTTGTTTCACCTTATGGAGCCACCAATGTATGTTTTCATAAGCATTTGTTCTAAAGTGGGTTAGTGATGTTTTTCTTTCTTTTCTTTCATCAAACAGATAAGAAGCATCCCTTCCTGTCTTCCACCAAAAACTTGCCAAATGAAATGGAAATCAAAGTCATGAGAATATTAGGTAGCGTACTGGTTATGAGTCGGGCTGCTCACCTCAAGGTCAGCAGTTCAAAACTACCAGCTATTCTGCAGGTGAAAAATGAGGCTTTCAGGTCCTGTAAAGATGTACAGCCTCGGAAACCCCATGCAGGATCGTTACGCATTGGAACTGGATCCCGGGCACACCGCCATCACCACCATTTTTTCATTTATGTTGTCATTTATGCAATATTTTTAAGAAACAGACTATATGGAAATTCAAACTGGCCTTGAACTTATCTAGTTACAGAGAATCTTACACTCTTGCCATTAACACAGTAATTTAAATTACATTAATATATGAAACTTACATTATATGGTTTTTTTCAATTGCAGTCAGCTTTTAAACATAAAAAAGACTTCTTTAAAACTTTTTATGTGAGAATCAAGAGAAGACTTTTATAAAGATTAATATAAATGCCAACATTGAAAGACGATTTTACAAAGGCATTTTTAAAGTTACTATTTGCCACCCTTTGGGTAAAATACATTTGTGTAGTTAATCTCGCCAACGTTTATGACTTTGCCTTGAGACGAACAAGCAGACTCTTACCCCTGGCACTTGGTCACCTCGGGCTCCTCGGGTGATGGACTGCCTTCTGACTTCTTCCATCCGATGACATACTTGCTGGCTGCTCCTTGTCTGTGGTAGGGTTTGGACAATGACCCAGAAGCCTGTTGACCACTACCGTGGGATACAATATAGACTTTGGATGTATCCAGAGAACCACTAGTTTTGGAACAGTGAGCTGATGGGCTTCCTGAATGGTGTGAACCACTGAGGAGAAAAACAGAGAAAAGCTATAATACAATCCGATTTCAGCAGGGCTGGCACACATCCAAGTCCTGAGGTTCACAGGTGTACTGCTCTCCTTTGAAAGAAGAGAACCCAGGGGAGCATGAAGTAGATATAGTCTCCTGTACACACGCGCCTCGCTAGGATGTCTGACTAGATGGGGTCTAAACATGCACATGTGCAAGCTATATATTCATAGCAGGAAGGATGTGAAAATTACGGCCAGTGGAAGCCTACTAGGAAAATGGACAACACACTTAAACTGACAAATTAAAGGGGAGGGAGCTCAAGCAATGAAAAAATATATGATGCTCAACCTCAGCTGTCACCTAGCAAAAAGGCCAAATGAAATTCCATCACTACCCACCAGACCAGATGGACAAAAGTGGAAATGTATGAGCAGACCCTGTCCCAGTAAGAACCTGCAGCAATGTATATTCGCCTTCTGTTGTGGGGAAGAGAGAGTGTAAAGTGCTCAAAGCAGTTTGGAAAACACTGGGCATTTTCTGATGAAGGTTTTCACCTGCATAACACATGACCCAACAATTCCACTCCTAAGTTGTGGTGGTGGTGTTGTAAAGAACCGTGGAGTCAGTTCTAACTCATAGTGAGGAAAGCGGCTGGTGAGTCTGAGAACAACTCTTGCACAAGAGTAACCAGAGACACAGAAATGTTGATAACAACACTGCTCTCCTAACTATGTAGCAGTGGTAACCCAGGTCCCTCAAGAGAGGAACAGATATCAATGGATACTTATGAATGAGTAAATCTTCAATGAAATAAAATACTGGCTGAGTGATCAGATTGAGGCTACAAACAACCTGCGTGAATCTCACAACCATAATGTAAAAAAGTCACATGATTTCATTTTTAAAAATAAAGTTCATAAACAGGCAAAACTAAACAATATGCTTTTCGTGAATGTATAGACATTATACACACTAGAAAGCCCTGGTGTGGCACTGTAGGATAATGCACTGGACTGTGTTGGTTCAAACCCACCAGCCACTCCTTGGAAACCCTACACAGGGTGGCTGTGAGTTGGAACCGACTCAATGGCACTTAACAACATACAATCTACACTAAACAGAAGAGCAAAGGAATCATGACCACAAAAGGCAGGGGAGGGCTACCTTTCTTATTGTTGGTAAGTGCCATCCAATCAGTTCCGACTCATAGCGACCCTATACAGAGTTTCCAAGGAACAGCTGGTGCATTTGAACTGCCGACCTTGTGGTTCAAACCTATCTTGCGATCCAATGCTTTATCCCACAGTGCCACCCCAGGACTCCAGTGGCTGTCTCTAGGGACAAGGAAAGGGGTCGTATTGGGTCAGGACGGAGAGATCTTCCAGACCTCATCTGTGTGCTGTCCTTAGCCTGGGGGAGCTACGTGGGTGACAATAACAGAATAAGAGGCTGGAAATCCTAACAACAATGAAACACAGAAAATGCCAGAGAGTAAGCACAAGTCACTGGGTAAGCAGCACTGACTTGAACAGAATCAGCTGGAGTGCACGCCACCACTAACAATCTAAGAGCCTATGGTGGCTCCAAATCCAGGGGACTCTTCAATAAAATCTTTTATGAAAAATGAGCAAAAATAGAGATTAAGACTTACTTTCCAAATAAAAAACTCTTTAAGAAGGTTTAAAGTACTGTCTTAATGTCAGAGTTTAGAAAGGTAGATGAGTTTCACTTTCAGAAAATTTGACACATGAGTATTGTGAGGATTCTGGCCAAACTGCCTGGAATCCAGGGCCAAATCCAATGTCGGTGTGCAAGGCCCTCAGTATTCTCATCTGTAAAATGGGTTAATTAACAGTACCTATCTCACAGGGTTATTCTTGGAAGAACATGACTTAATATTCATAAAGTACTTAGAACAATATATAAATGAAATTAATTTTTTTTAAAAATGCTGATTGAAAGGATTATTCACAGATGAGACGCTTTGGTATTCAAGTGGGCCGCAGTGTTCTTCTTCAGGTAGCAAACTCTCCTTGTATAATGAAAGATAAACACATGCTGTTGTTGTTAAGCACCGTTGAGTTGGTTCCGACTCATAGCAACCCTGTATGGGGTTTTCAAGGAGCAGCTGGTGAGCCTGAACTGCCCACCTTCCGGTTCAAACCAACTTTGCAGTACAGCGCATTAACCCATAGCGTTCACGCCAGGATGGTTACCTTTTCTGAAAAGTCTATGTATACAGCAAGTATCAAGTGGAGGGGGTAAAAAAAAAAAAGTCTAAATTTAAGAGTGTTATTAAAATAGACTACTTATAGAGGTTCAAAAGTATAGTTAGGAAACAAACTAAGCTGAGCCTTTTTGGGTCTTTGTTGGTGAAATTAAAAATAAATAAAAAGTAAGTAGCATTTAAGTGCTTACAAGTTGGGATGCTAATCTTATGGTCAGCAGTTCGAAACTACCAGATGTTCTGCCGGTGACTGATGAAGCTTTCTGCTCCCATAAAGATTTACAGCCTCTGGAATATGATACCGGGTCAGAACTGACTCCACGGCACATAACCACCACCACCACCAAACACAATCAACAACAAAAACAAACACCTCGTCTACTTCCATGGAGTAACTCTGTTTTTAGAAGCAGGTCTGGTGTCCCCTGAGTTAGAACTCTCTGGGTTCCAGCACTCTGGGTTTTTAGCTCGATTCCCACAATGTCCACACAGCTCAAATACCAGCTGGTGGAATAATAAAGCCAAGTGCTCAGAGCAAACTAGGAATAAGCAAGGAATAAACTACGTCTGGAAAGAGAATGCTAAAGACCCTCTTGCCATCAAGTTGAGATTTTTCTACTTCAGACTTGTTTCTAAATACATTGGGCTGCTAATGGTAAGGTCAGTAGTTTGATTCCAACCCCCCTATGGGAACAACAAGGCAGCCTCAGAAACCCCACACAGGGTTGCTATGAGTCGGAACCGCCTCCACGGCACATCATCACCACCACTGCCAATTTATAATCACTGATAATATGATAACCACATAAACAATTTACAAGAAAATTCGGAACGTGAGTTTTTTTTATTGCAGTTATTTTACTTCAAAATGCAAAATCTTGATTAGGTTAAAATGAATACTGTTTATATTTTGAGCTCTTATTGAAATTCCCTACCCATGCAATTAGAAAAAAATGAGTTTTCTGGTTTAAAAGCCCAGAGCAGTAGGAGGAAGTAGGCTAGTTATAAGTCTATCCTACTTATAGACTTATAGATTCCAGAAACTCTACTCGTTTATTAGACACACCAATGTAGCTTGTCCTAAAGAACTTCATGCTTCCCCTTACTTCTGTTTAGTGTAATCCTAGAGTGGAGCTCTGGTAGCGTAGTGGTTACGAATCGGGCTGCGAACCTTAAGGTTAGCGGTTCGAAACTACCAGCTGCTCCGCGGGAGAAAGATGAGGCTTTCTACTCCCGTAAAGATTTACACCCTTGGAAACCCTGTACAGGTTCGCTATGGGTCGAAACCGACTCGACGGCACTTAACAACAACAACAGAGTGGTGTCATAGGATAAGCACTCGATTCAAGATCAGTTTGAACTGCAAGATCAGCACTTTTGAACTGCAAAATTGGCAGTTCAAACTCACCAGCCGTTCCTTGGAAACTCTACACATACAGGGTCGCTTTGAGTCGGAACCGACTCAACGACACTTAACAACAACAATAAACAGAGTTGTACCATATGAACAATTCTATGTTTACTTCATTTCCAAATGACTGTTGGTAGTGTTTGGTGGATATGTGCTGTGGAGTCGGTTCCAACTCACAGGGACCCTGTACAGGGTTTCTGAGGCTGTAAATCTTTACGGGAGCAGAAAGCCTCATCTTTCTCCTATGGAACAGCTGGTAGTTTCACAGCCCGATTTGTAACCTTAGGTAACTCAAATGTATGGGTTGGGACTAAGGGGGTGGCAGTGGTGATATGCCACAATTAAAAATTGAAGAATAAAAAATTTATTAAAAATTCAGAGTAAACCATATATTTGATTTGAGCACTTGTAACTGTGAACATGGAATGAGGAATCTCATTGCTGATGTCAGAAAGTTCTTGGCTGAAAGCAGAGCTGGAACTAAACCTCAATGCCATCAAGTCAATTGGGACTCACAGTGAGTGTCCCTACAGGACAGAATAGAACATGACAGGGTGTCCAAAGCTGTCATCTTTATGAAGCACATGGACTCATTGTTCTCCTGAGGGGCAGAGGCTGGGCTTGAACCACCGACCTTTCAGTTAGCAGCTTAGTGCTTAACCTCTATACTACCAGTGCTCCTTCTAGGCTACACAGGTCCTAGGGTTTATTAACTCAATCAGTAAGTCCTTCTTGAACTTTTATTTTTGTTCCTTCCTCCCCTCACAAAATGTTCAAGTGCCTACCACAGGCAGAGAGTCCCTGGGGCATGGGGAAGGTACAAAAAGTATGCATACAACTGCTAACTGAAAGGTTGGAGATTTGCGTCCACTCAGAGTTGCCTCAGAAGAAATCCTGGCTATCTACTTGTGCAACATCAGCCATGGAATACCCTATGGACACTACCGACTACTGAGTTCTACTGACACTCACTTGGCAATTGGAACTGAAAAGGAACCACATCCTAAGTGCTGGCGTTACCAATGTGGATAAAATGGGCAAAGTCCCTATCAGCCTCAAAACACAGACACTCTAGTGAGAAAGAAGGCAGCCTGCTGTCTTGTGTGAGGAGACAAGACAATCAGCCCAAATGCTCATTTGAAGCCAGTAAGTGCTCTGCTTTAGCGCTGTAGGAAAAACACGGGACTCCTAGCTGGAAGGTCAGAAATTCAAACCCAACAGCCACTCCTTGGAAACCCTAACCAGGGTCACTATGTGTCAGAATCGACTTGACAGTGCTTAACAACAACAAAAAACAACAGCAACAAGTGCTCTGACCTGAAGCGCATGCTTTGTGGGTAGGGTATGACTTTTGCTGGGCTGGTTAGATCACTCCTTAAGGGAGTGTTCCTATGTTTCTGGTACTCTCCAGTTCACCACCTGGACTTGGGGACAGGCCTCAATTCTGAATTCACAGGCCGGTCATCTGAACTGAAAAATGAGAGGACTGAAGGCAGCTAATTTACATGGGACAGGCCCCTGCTGCCCACTTTCCCACTCTGGTACTTCAGTGTTTACAGAATCTCAGTGTGACTTGAATCCCAGTCCCTTGAATTCCTATCATAGAAGTTTCTTTTACCTCAGTCTGCAGTACCCAAGGCAGATAGTTTAATTCCTATGTGCTCCAGTGCATTTGGAGTCCTGGGTGTGGCGCTGTATCATCACCACTGGACTGCTCCCTGCCAAGGTTGGTGGTTCAAACCCACCTGCTGCTCCACCCTACCCAGGGGCGCTATGAGCCGGGACCAACTCTGCGGCACTTAACAACTAGTGTGCCTGCACAGGTTGAAGTACTACGAGATTCAATGTGAGGACTGAATTTCATATTGAACTAAAGTACAATGAGAGCTGGGAATTGACTTCAAAGTCATCATCTCCAGAAAATGATAAGTAAAGGGCAGCCAAGTGATAAAAGAGTCATTCAAGATATATTATTTTCTACAACAGCTGTGCACACATTCAAGTTAAAGTGGTAGGGGAAAAAATACAATCAATCAGAAATTCAATCTAGCACTTTTATGTACTTCCTAAATGTCTACATCATTAAATTAATGAATGGTTAAGGTATTCAAGAAAATACACTTCAAATGTTTATAATACTATAAATATCCTTGTCTCTATTTATAAATTAGCCTGCTTTGAAAGTAGTTTCCACAGAAATTTTACTTACTAGTAATGTAGCATTCTTTCTGTAATGCCAATTCCATTCCAGAACAACAAGAAGGTATGCCTCATAGAATAAGCTGTTTTACAAAGCTGCTAAAGTGCTGTTGAGTTGGTTCTGACTCATAGCAACCCTGAGGTTGTAAATCTTTACGGGAGGAGAAAGCCTCATCTTTCTCCCCCGTAACGGCTGGTAGTTTCGAACTGCTGACCTTGAGGTTAGCAGCCTGACTCGTAACCACTATGCTACCAGAGCTCCTTGTATAAGACCATAAAAGATTATAAAATCCTAACACAGTTCAAATAGTATGGCCAGTTTTCAACTGTCCCTGAAATTAAGATAGGAATATTCAGGTAACTGAAGTCACTGTATTATTTTAGCTATTTACTACTACACAATTTTAGGTCAAACTATGAAATGGAATATAATAGGGGTTTCTATTTAGAAGATAATCTCCTATGTCCTGTGCCTCTTCAGCCTCAGCTGACAGAAGGCAGATTATGTGTTGTTGTTGTTAAGTGCCATTGAGTCAGTTCTGACCCATAGCGACCCTGAACAGAGTTTCTGAGGTTGTAAATCTTTATGGGAGCAGAAAGCCTCATCTTTCTCCTGTGGAGCAGCTGGTAGTTTCAAACTGCTGACCTTGTGGTTCGCAGCCCAATTCGTAACCATTACACTACCAGAGCATAGTCATTTATAATTTCTATTACTAACATCCAGTCCTCTTCTCTGGTAAACAATACCCTGGGTTTTTTTGTGGTAAAGCACTATTGTTTCCCTTCTTCAGCAGAAGGATTTGTTGGGACTCACTCTGAGCCCCTGTTGCCTGACTCTGAGAAGCTCGTGAGGAAGAGGGAGCCTTTGAGGAGCACACAGAACCCTAAAGTCCCTCATCTGGGAAGATGTTCCCTAGGTGTCTAGGAGGACAACCCTGCTATTAGTCTATCCAACTCTGTCCCCTGATATTTAAAGAGTTCTAGGCAAAAGTCAGATAATAACTCAAGAGATAAACCTGGGAAGGCCTTGGTGACAAGTAGGAAAATGACAGTACGGTTGGTGTGAAGTAGTTAAGTTTTGGGCACAGCCAAATCTGAGTCAATGTGTTTCTCCCCTAGACTTGATGTGAAATTGAAGGCAAGAGTCACAAATGATTAGACTTCAAACCACTGTACAAAGTTATGTCAAATGCTAGTTCACGATTACATATTGCATGTTGCAATATTGATGGATACTATGGGTAAACATGGAGTCCTGGTGTGGCATTGCGGGCTAATGCGTCAGACTGCAAAGTTATTTGAACTGCAAGGCTGGTGGTTCAAGGTCACCAGCAGCTCCTTGGAAACCCTATACAGGGTCGCTATGGGTCGGAATTGACTGGACGGCACTTAACAACAACATATTTAGAATATAATGTCTTTAACTAGTCTGCCAATTTAAAGCTAAAAACAATTTAGCTAATCTTTATTTTGTAGGTACCCAACAGCCAATCTGAGCACACTCTCCTCGTTAGATACAAGGCCTTGTCTTGTAATGAATGCCTTGGACACAGAACAGAACTGTGTGCGTTCCTGTAGTGTAGGGCTACACACACACACAATACCGTGCTATCCCTAATTACTCTGCCCAAGTGTTCTACAGCAGGGTGCATTGGAAGAGAAAGGAAAGTGGACTGCCTAGAGCAACTGCTATCTTGATCTGCACTTCACTCAAATTTAAAGTCAGAGAAAAGGAAAGTAAAATCACAAACATGTGATGTGATTAACGAACAAACTTTTATGATTAGATTTCAGAAACAGGCACATGGTCTGAAGCCACGCAATCACATGACGACCTGTTTCCTGCACATGCTGCTGGTCCTTGGCACCCGAGGCCCCACCCAAGACACAACTCAACAGTTGGGTCTTGAACATACTTCCTCTCCCACCCTCACAGTGACTGAGCCCAGTGCACAGGCCCGCAGAGCACTCACCTGGAATGAGAGGATATCTGGCTGAGGTCGCCCAGGCTGCCGTCCGCAGCGTTGCTGGCAGAAATGGCGGAGGTGTAGCCGTGGGCTGTGTACAACTTCACTTGCTCAGCATCGGGCTCGGAGACATCGGCTGAATCCACCCACTGCTCTGCCCGGCTGTGGATCATAGAGCGGCTGCCCGTCAGGTGCAATGGGCCAAGGATCGATGTGGGCAGGCAGGGAGTGGTGTCGATACCACTGTCTGTTGAGGCCCCTTTGATGTAGGTTAATCCCAGCAGCTCCGGGTCCATCAGGTCTCCAGACCCAAAATGCTTGTCATCGCTGTTGCTGGAGTTGTTACTAGACAGCGTATTGCTGCTGGAGTGACTCGAACAATTTTTATCTCCGATCTTGAGAAGAAAGGGAAGCAAAGTAGCTTGCAAATGGCTCTCACACTCTGTCGCCATATATAAAGGCTAACTTTCTCATCCGGACTCATGAACCCATAAACCTAAATGATCTCATCTAAACCCTTAGGAGCCAGTCTTATTCCTCTTTGAGGTGGTGATAGCATTCCCTTTTTATGCAAAAGTCCGTGACTCACATGACCTCCCATAATTTATCTTCAGGTGGTATTTTCTCTTTTAAGTCTCTGTTGGGACTGTTTATGCATGAAGCACAGAAGTATTTTAACAGTGTCACTCACAAGAAAACAATCAACAAATGTTACCAAAGCAAGGAGACCACATGCAGAAAGAGATTAAGAAAACGCTTCTTTAACTAACTATGGAAGCAGTGCGAGTTTGGTTCAGAAGCGCTGGGTTTGAGTCACATCATCTCTTCTCTGTGCTTATAATACTGAGTTTACAAGATTAACGTATGGAACAAATGAGAAAATACGATGTACATGCAACAGTACTTTGCTACTGCAAAGCACAATGAAGTAAGTAGGAGGTATCTCTCCATGAGAAACTAGTCAAATTATGTCCCAAGTGTTAAAGAGATACAATTCCCTTTAGAGTCAATAGGTCTGAAAAAGCAATCAGTGATTTGGGGTCTCTGGAAGATACAAAGCAAACAGAACAGAACCAATTTTCTTGTCTGTCCATTATGTTTACAAGACACGGCCTCTCGTTGTAGCCCTGGGAAACAGACAAGACCTACAGCAAAGGGCTGGAGAACACCAGAAGCATGCCCCAGAGCATGTCTAGTGTGGTTTGGCCTTTCCATCTGTCATTTACTCCTACCAGGTCTTTAAGCATCCCCCCTTTGCCTTTTTATCATTCCTGAATAGTCTCAATTCTACCATCTCCTCCTGTGTCCAACAGCTTAAACTACTGTTAAGAGATTTGTACCATTGGGATTAACAATTGGATATTGTAAGGCTGATGCAAGGAAAGGTACAGGAGACCTGGCGTAGCGCTGTGGGTTAATGCACTGGACTGCACGGTTTGAACTGCAAGGTTGGTGGTGCAAGCTCAGTAGATGCTCCTTGGAAATCCTATACGGGGTGCTATAAGTTGAAACCGACTCAACAGCACTTAACAACAACAATGTTGGCTAATAGGTGACTAGAAAGCTCTACAATGTCACATTAAAGAAGAGGAACGAAACTATTTGGATCAATATAATCTTTAAAATGTTGGCTACATATACAGCAACAATCAGCAATTCCTGTTTCCATACTTAAGTGAAAGTTGTGTTTAACTGGGCTACAGTCCATCTGTTTGTTGTGAGGAGTAAGCCAAGTGTGCAGAGGTCTGGCGGGGATGTGCCAGGCACTGTTCTCAGACTGCGTACATGCTGGCTGCTGCCCCATCACCATGAATCACCCACGACTGTGCCTGAAGTGTCTGCCCGGCAGCAGAGCATCTCTGACCACACTCCACTGCACAGAGACTTCTTTGCATTATGCCCTTAAAAGGGTACATGGCTAACAGATTAAAAATAGAAACATGACTTAGTAGCTACAACATAGGTTACTAATGATCAAAAGGCTGGTGATAGAATCTTGGCTTTGCCTTTCATTTGAGGTACTTTATAAATCAAGGGTTAAACACTTTAAAAAAACAAAAAATCTCAAAGCGACCCGTGAGGTAAATGTCATTATTTTAAGAATCCTGGCAATAATGCTACACTAGTGATGTGTGTTGAGACGCATTTTTGTTATTATTAAGTGCCGTCAAGTTGGTTCAGACTCACAGAAACTCTGTATAGGGTTTCTAAGGAGTGGCTGGTGAACTTGAACTGCTGACTTTGTGGTTCAAACCGACCTTGCAATCCAGTGCATTAACCCACAGTGCCACACCAGGACTCCTTGAGATGCCTCAGTCCTAGTTAAAAGGGCAATTCATTTATGAACAAAAGACTTACGTGAGAAAGTTTATTGGGGGAATCTTTGCAACTTCCATCTTTCTGCAAGGCTCTTTCCTTATAGGCACTAAGAACTTTGGAAGGTGGGCCATGCCATTTGGTTTCTGCTGCATAAAGAAAGAAGCGTTGAGTGTCAAATTTCTGATGTTGGTGTAAGCACATGAAACAAATGATTTTGTAAAAATGTATAGGGGTAGAGTTCTGGAACTTTGTGGACTTACCAGCAGATAAGTCTTAAGAGTAAGCACATCAATGCTATAAAGTTCATGTCCCATTTCCAAAGCCACCCCAACAACCAGCAACTGTGGCTACATCTCCTACTACAGAGGGAGCCCAACTTATTCACACCTCCACATGTGGCACAGGGAAGCTCCCTGAATATGTGCTGAATGAGTGAAGGAATGAAGAAAGAGTGAAGTGCAGGGAAAAGAAGGGGCTGAGGAGGGAGGGAGGGAGGGAGGAAGAAAGGAAGGAAGGTTTCTCCTCATGGAGTTTCTTATTACCAGGGTGTCTGCTTCCTTCCATGATGTCCTCCCGCTCCCTGGCACCTTCACACTCCAAAGGGCCGGAACCCTGGTGGTCAAGCAGCAGAGGAGACTGGCACCTGGAAAGATACAGGAAATTGATCCTCCTTATTCATTACACAGAGTCCTGGTGTGGAGCTGTGGGCTAGCATACTGGACCACAAAGCTGCTGGTTCCAGTTCACCAGCTGCTCCTTGGAAACCCTATACAGGGTCACTATGGGTCGGAACAGACTCGACAGCACTTCACAACAACAACACAACAGACTGTATCCAGGTGGACATTGTTTTATGAAAATCCAAACTATAAAAATGTAATCTTACTGATGAAATAAATCAAATAATTCTTACCTAACAAAACAATTCTTTGACGTACAGAAAACGTCAGGTAGTATCTTTCCATTTATATAAAAATGCCTCTCTACTTTTAAATTATGATTTCACTTAGAAATCTCACTTTAACTATAACTTTTCAAAACTCCACCTAGTATGAAAGGTGGGAAATTATATGCACCTCAGCCTCTTAAGTATCTATTCCAAAGCCAAACCATCAGAGAACTGGCACCAAGGAAAAAAATTTCCCACTCATTGTACATGTGAACTCAGAAAAAGCAAGCTTATCTTCTCACGCTGACATTTTTCCAATGCCAATTCTTTAAGCCATTCCCATCCAGCTCCTTTAAAGTCGTGGAGGCTCAACTCCATAGCAAAGCGACATTCCAAATACCGCTGCTAGGAGCAATGGCTGCTCCCCAGAGAAGCAGGCCTGCACAAACACTGTTCTTTCTTCCCTGAAAGGTATTTATGTTTTTTCCATGAGCTATTAGCACCAGTCAGCTCAGCAGTCACTATGGTCACAAGGAACCCCTGGCAATGAACACATTACAAGGAAGGGTTCAGAGTTAAACCTTCGAGGCAAACTTCTTCTCAAACAGAAGGCAAAAAGGATATGCCCAATGCTTTTGTTGCCACACACTAAATCTGCTTTTTCTGATTCTGAGTGGTGTGTCTTCAAGAATAGGAACTGGCAAGGGAGGCTTCAGCAATTTAAAAGAGTGAAAAACTCCCAAGGGGCCTCTGTCCACAGAGCCCCCTGGATCCTTAACTTTCACATGTTAAGAAAACCCTCTTTTTATTTAAAAAAAAAAAAAAAAAATTGGCTTAGGATACAGATGCACGGGTGCTACCTAAAACCCAGAAATACTGAATTTGCTCATCTGGTCAAGTCATTTGATGGAAAGCCATACCTGGAGGTTTCATAGTCCCCAAAATGCCTTGTATATACTGTATAAATATCCCAGAGAACAGCGAAAAGGTAAAAGGGCAGTACCCGTCATATCCCACTTGCTGTCTCCAGTGGCCACCACCGGTGCCCGGCCCTGGGTCGCTGGAAGATGATTGGTTGCTGGGCGAACTTCTGCAATGTTGACCAGAGTCATTAACAGTGCACTGAGGAATCTGTGGAGGGCCAACATCTTGACCTGGCCTGTTTTGTTTTACAAATAAATTCATTTTTACAATGGCAACGAAAAGAAAAAATAGGCATTTCAATGTGAAACAGAATAAACCATGGATAAATAAACTAAGAGCCTGGGACACTGTGAGCTGTTGGGTGGTTTATGATTGGCAGCATGTTTAAGGAACGGCGTGCAGACAGAAGGAAGCTTTACCAGCCAAAGATTTAAACCTCAGATAATGATTCCTGTGAAATATGGAAGAACTCCAATACAATTCCCAGGAACACAGCATTATATAAACATTAATACTTCTTGTTATATGATACTTAGCCACAGCCATGTTTGGTTTTATATTTAACTATATGCAAAGGAGAAAAATCTAAATTTGACAAAACCATTCATATTTATACCTTGATTGAATGTAACCTCATTCATCTTTTTTCAGACATAAAAATGAGTAAAACTCAAGAATTCACTTGATGAAAATATGGATTGCCAAGTTCCCCTGGTCCTCAGACTCTTGAGTTTTTTATTTTTTTTTTAATTTACTGAATTCTATTTCAGTGAGGGGGATTCTGCAGATCATCTCCTTTTCTCAAGTTACCTGCTTCGGGCTGCCCCTTTAACTGGCCTTCCTATGTATATTGTTTTGAATGTGAGTAGTTTATCAACTCAGCAGACCTTTGAATAAGGAGACTCAGAACAAAGGTGGGTCAATTAAAATGTCAAATTCAAACTGGAACACTCAGGAAAGGAGTGACCAGAGAAAGCAGAAGATAATGACATTTCTAGTTTTCTATCAATTAATTATGATGAATACGTAAACAAGTTTACTACATGGCCATGTACAGTTTTAAGCATTTTACACATATTAATTCATTTCACCCTCATAATGCCAACTGAGATCTGAATCACTGCCATTTTTTTTTTTGAAGATGAGGAAATTGGAGGCAGCCAGAGGACAAGGAACCAGCTCCAGGTAATGTACTTTGTGAGAAATGAATTCTCAAGATGGTCCATTCAGGTCTAAGTGGGTCTAGGAAAATGCTAGACCAGACACAGATTGTTGATGGACACAGCAACAGGATCCCAGGCATCTGGGGTAGGTGAAAGAACCTTTTCAAAGACTAGGAACTTTTAATAAGAATGTTCCCTCCCATCAAGGGAATGTAGGCCACTTCCAGGAAAGATTGTTAACCCCACAGTACTCAGTCAATGAAGACCAGGGGGAGGGGTTTTCTAGAGCGAGGAGAATAAAATTATTTGCAAAACAGCCACGCAGTGCATCTGCCCTTGTCTTCTGGGATTGGCACCTGAGTTTGCAAAATTGAATAAAAAAGCCTCACTCTCACTAAAATGAGTACAGATTGGATTTCTTGAACATGTGGCAGTAAGCACTCATGATAACTCCAATAGGGACGGTGGCAGTATCCAGGAGACTGACATTGTTTCTCACTACATTAAGACGTGGAGAGCAGGGACTTGAACCAGGGCTGCCTGGTTCATATCATGCTCTCAGCCGAAACCAAACCTAGAGCCACGGAATTGGTTCCAACTCACAGTGATTCCACATAGGGTTTTGGAGAATGTAAATCCTCCACTGGTGGGTTTGAACTGCCGACCTTGTGGTTAACAGTCCAGTGCTTATCTTATCCTACAGAGTCATGACAAATTGCTTTGAGCAAACTAATAGTGAGTCTATGGCATGTCCAGTTATGGGAAAGCTAAAATAAACAGGAATAGGAATTAGCACCAATAAAACAGATTAGCACTATGTTGTTCACTTGGAATGACCTATGCAAATTATGCTCCCAAAAAAATGCTCAAAGGTTTCTAAATCAGTGCATTCTTCCATTGGATATTTTAATTTAATTTTGAAGTCACTTCCACTTTTTAAAAAGTGAGAGAGAAAATGAAAGAAAAATGCTAATGATTGTAAAACCTCTTAAAGCAATAAATGCATTATGACAGTGGAAATCAATCATTAATTTTGCAGGGCCAGTTCTACTGATAACTCAAAATTATACTTGTCTCGAGGTGCATGCAGCGTAATTCCCAGAGTCCCTTTCCCAAGGTCGTTTAGAGCAAATTGGCCAGGGTACCAGGACAGATAGAGAACCCACCATTTCCCTGGGTGGGCTGAGGTGTGTGTAAGAATTGCTGGGTCAGGAGAAAGATGCACCAAGTACCGCTGAGTCAGTGACTGCAGTCATCTTGCTGACCAGAACAAGCTACTTAGAAATGGTTAAGTCAAACACAAAGTCCCCCACATCATTTTGTGTTCTTAAACCCCGCCTGTTACAAGAGCTGTCTTTGAAGAAGCCACAGGATCCCAGGACAGGAAACACCATTACCTTGTGCCATCAGGCAGCTTCCGGTCGAAGGAAGTGCTGCGAGGAATGGCTGCCTGGCCCTGCTGGAGAAGCTGTTGGCACTGCAGACGGTCAGGTGTGCCTGGCACAGGGGAGGCTCTGGACAGGGGCTGCATGGTGGCAGGGGTGGGCACCCGGTGCCAGGTGGTATTCCTCCTAAAGGGTGTCTTGTACTCGCACGGCGTACCTTCGCTGTCCAGTTTGTATTCCACCATGGGGATGCGGCAGAGCTCCGAGCATCCTCTGTGGACAGCATGAGATGGTGAGAAGAGGGGATCTGGCTTTCTCATAGCCCACTCACTCACGTAATGGATACTGTGAGGCTCTCGAGGTCTAAGGAACAGTCTCCCTAGAATAAAGCATCTTTTGGCAATTGAGGGACTAGTCTGAACCATCACCGCCAGCAATTGTTGAGGTCACAAACTAAAAAGGCCTTTCATACAGCCTTGTACTAGTGAGCCATCACCTGTGCTGACAGCACTGTTGTTGTTGTTAAGTGCCCGCGAGTCGATTCTGACCTATAGCGACCCTGTATAGGGTTTCCAAGGAGCAGCTGGTGAGCTTGAACCACCGACCTTGCAGTTCAAACGACTTTGCAGTCGGACGCATTAGTCCACAGCACCATACCAGGACTACTGAAACAGCTGTTGATGTTAGGTGCCATGGAGTTGGTACCGACTCATGGCGACCTTATGCACAATAGAACGAAACACTGCCCAGTCCTGTGTCAACCTCTCAATTGTTGCCACACTTAAGCCCATTGATGCTGCCACTTTGCCAATCCAACTCGCTGGGGGTACTGGCTACTAAAATGTTGAAATGCAATGGGTAAAAAGCTACAGTTTCTAGCCTTCGCACCTCCCTTTTCCCACTAACAAGGAAATAAAAGATTAATAATGGTACAAGAGAGGTCATTAAAGATTTTAAATACACTCCTGCTCTTCAGTCTCCTTGAAGAGTAAGAAATTCTATAAATAAAGACATGTGCAACTGACGGTACTTTTGCAGATGATACAAATGTTCCTAGCTTTGTCTGTGTGAGGCCTCATTAAACTGTACGTACTGTATGTTGTTGTTTAGTACCATGGAGTTGATTCCAACTCACGGTGACCCTGCACAGGGTTTCCAAAGCTGTAAATCTTTACGGGAGCAGAAAACCTCATCTTTCTCCTGTGGAACGGCTGGTAGTTTTGAACTGCCGACCTTGAGGTTAGCAGCCCAATTCCTAACCACTATGCTACCAGAGCTCCTTATATGTGCTGCTTATTGTATGCCAATTACTGAAGCTGTAAATAAAGCTTATAAAGTAGGAACAGAAAAACTGCCTTTTGTCTCTAAGAGTGATTGAGTCTTCAAGAAAGCCTTCAGTAAATAAGGCATAATAAAAGACCAATTTACTCAGTGACCAAAAGAATTGGGTCATATGAACTTGGATGACAGGACGGCAAAAAAAAAAAAAAAATTTCAGAAAAGAAAAATAATTGGGTTATGTCTTTTTTGTTGTTGTTAAGTGCCATTGAATTGGTTCCAACTCATAGCGGCGCTCTGTAGAGTTTCCAAGGAGAAGCTGGTGAGTTTGAACTGCCGACCTTGTAGTTCAAACTGACCTTGTGGTCCAAACCAATCTTACAGTTCAGTGCTTTATCCCACAACCTTTATTTAACCACAGTGTTTTCTGGGGTTGAGAGATTCTAATTGATTTCTGTTTGCAATATCCTCATATGGGATATATGAGATTTATGTACCAAAACACTTTCGAATGTATTCTTTGTGCCTATGCCGGGTCTCCCTGATTCCTGGAGGGAGAGCTGCCCTGTTCAACACGGGCACTCTAAGCAATGTGTCTAGTGGACCACAGAATGGGACCGCAATTCATTTTAATTTGATTTTTTTTTCTTTTAAGCATGTTTGCAGCAACTTGGGGATGGAAATCTACCTTTTCAATTATAACTGTCTTGCAATATACAAACATAACAAGTATTTTGGATACAAACTCAGCATCTGAGTTGAGCTAAGCCACAAAAGTAAAATCAGTACTTGATTTTGAAGAACTGAGACAAAAAGGTGCAGACCATTTCACTGTTTTATATTACTGGCATGTTGAAATGAAAAGATTCTGGAGACAGTAAGTAAAAATATATCACTAAAAACAATTCACCTGTTTCTCAAAAGTCAAAACTTTTAATACTACTGCTCAGAAGATTCAGACTAAATGCCTCCCCTGGACAGCGCTGCTTACAGGAATCTGCTTCTCAACAACTGGTTCTCCAGTTACTTCACCCAATTGGGTGGTTCATTCCTTCCTCTCTCTGAGCAATGAAATCCTCCCAATTTGGCCTGTCTCAGCTCAAGTCCTACCTTCTCCACAAGATTTGGCAACTATGCTGAACGGCATAAAAGCCAGTCAGTTTCTAGGCAAATTTACAAAAGGAGGTATGCTCTTGGTAGGTGCTCCAAGGGACACAAGGCCACAGGTAGAGAAGAGCCAGCTGTATCGTGATGAACTGACTTGGGCGGCCAGAGGCCTTTATGTATGTCCACAAACTGTTAGGACTGCCAAGACCAGCAGTGTCCCCAACTGATGGTGACCTTGTTTCCTTTCATCACATCTGCTGTTTTTGGCTTTGGCTAATTGGCAGACATTACCACTTGGTATCCCAGGTATATTTATTTAAGTAGTTTGCAAACTCTTAAGAGTACAATACATTTTGAAATATTTGCATGCGCAAAATCAAACACATTGAATTTGGGCAACTGACACATTTTGTAGATTAAACAATGTTTCATCGATCATCTAACAATAATCAACTTAGCGGTGCTGTGGGTTAATACACTGGACTGCAAGGTTGGTTTGAACCTCAAGGTCAGCAGTTCAGGCTCACCAGCTGCTCCTCAGAAACCCTATAGAGGATTGCTATGACTTGGAAGTGACTTGATGGCACTTAACAACAACAACAACAACAACAACAAACAGATATGTATCCAAGAATGGGAGTCACATGTCATGTCATTTTTTCACTACATCTGAGAAAAGTTTTTTTTTAACAAAGGATGAAAAAACGCTGTCACCGTCTAGTCCAGGGAAACCTGAGTTTCCACCCCACCTGTGATACCCTGGTTTCCAGCCACCATCAGTCACTGTCTGCGTCATTTCCTCGGGTGCTCTTCCCTAGGTTCAGATGGTAAGTCAGGTGCTGAAGACTCTTTAGCTTGAAAAAATATGTTTTAAATTGGACACATCTCAATTTCCTACTAATGACATACATAGCACAAACCCTGTTAACTTGATCAAAGTCAGTCTGTAAAGTCAATTAATACACTTTGGCAAGGAAACAGGAAGGCTGGGTAAGCTTACACATTTGATTATTCAAGCCGAGCATTTAAGTTTAACAAGTCCGGACAGCAG
Organism: Chrysochloris asiatica; assembly: GCF_000296735.1. Lineage (NCBI taxonomy): Eukaryota > Metazoa > Chordata > Mammalia > Afrosoricida > Chrysochloridae > Chrysochloris > Chrysochloris asiatica. Next base: position 3,104,569 of record NW_006408783.1, read on the forward strand.
TCAGCAGCCAAAGTCACAGTGTCTCTCACTATACGTGCCAGTCAACGTAAAATACTTTCTGATATCCACCTCTTGAGAAACAAGACTTCCATTTCTAAGATGGCAAGAGTTAAAATTCCTTCAGCCTCTCTTCAAAATCATCACACAAAAATAAGGAGAACAAGAAATAGTACCATACACTGAAGTATCAGTGAGACTTGGCAATAACTGAAACTCTATTGTGGGGCTATAGGATAAGCAGACGCTGGTAGGTCTGCTAAACAGACCTCTGTAAAGTGTTCACGTACAAAGATGTCAGCTTGAGGACTAAGGTGCGCCTGACTCAAGCCATGGCATGTGAAAGTTACACAGTGACTAAGGAAGACCGTAGAAGAGTTGATGCATTTCAGTTATGGTGTTAGAGGAGAATATTGGAAGTACCATGGGCTGCCAAATGAACAAACAGATCTCTACTGGAAGAGGTACAGCCAAAACACTCCTTGGAAGCCAGGACAGCCAGACTTATCTCTTATACTTTGCACAGATTGTCAGGAGGGACTAGTCCCTGGAGAATGATATCATGTTTGGTAAAATTTTGTTGTAGTGAAGTGCCATTGAGTCAATTCCAATCCATAACGACCCTGTATAGGGTTTCCAAGGAGCAACTGGTGAACTTGAACCACCAACCTTGCAGTTCAAACAGCTTTGCATTCGGAGGCAGAAACAAAGAGAAAGACCCCAACTACATGTATTGGCACAGTGACAGCAGCAATATGTTCAATCACAGCAGTGATCGTGAGGTTGGCGAGGGACTGGTAGAGTGTCGTTCTGTTGTGTGTAGGGTCACAATATATTGAGTTGGTAATGACTTGATAGAACCTAACAACAAGGATAAGCACTGGACTATTAACTACAGGGTCAGAAGTTCAAAGCCACCAGCTGCTCCTTGGAAAACCTACACAGGGTCACTATGAGTTGGAACAGACTTGATGGCACTTAAGTACAACAAAAACAACATAGAAAGATGGGAACACAAATGAAAGAAGGATAATGAGTTAGCACAGTGAAGGAAGACAAAATCCAAAGGCCTATGGTGGTAAAACTGAGACAAGACCATTCCACTGGTTGTTGTTGTTGTTAAGTGCCGTCGAGTCGGTTCCGACCCATAG
>NW_006408783.1:3105816-3113010 GCF_000296735.1 Chrysochloris asiatica
TCATCTTTCTCCCGCGGAGCGGCTGGTAGTTTCGAACCGCTGACCTTAAGGTTCGCAGCCCGATTCGTAACCACTACGCTACCAGAGCTCCACTGGTAAACCCCTGAAAAGTCACAGGAACACGCGTTTAGAAACATTTACCCAACAGAGTCCCAGGAACAGAAAAGCAAACTGTGGGGAGAGTATTAGGATGAAATACAGAAATTTCCTGGACCTCAAAGATATGCATTGTAAGATGAAAGGATCCCGAGAGCGCCTAGCACAATAAATGAAAAAGACATTCTTTTGAGACACAACATTGTGGAATCACAGACATCTGGTTAGAAGAGGCCATAAAAGATTCCGGGGGTTGGTCAGTGGGTGAGGATGGGCCCCATACAAAGGACTGGGAAACAGGGAGCCCCTACTTCTCAACAGCAATACGGAATCACGCACAATTCCAAGTGAAAACTATTTCTAATGTGTTAATATCTTAAAGCTATGTTTGCCTGTGTACAATAAGGTAGTGATTATCTCTTTATTAGTAGACTTTGGTTGATACATTTTTACTTCCTTCCGTAAAACAAAATAGTTCTTTCAGCTAGGCAAATTTAAATTAATCTTGATTTGCAGAGTCTGGTAGTTATTGATCAAACTCACTAAATCCAGATTTGTATTTAACTGCTTTCCTATTAACCAAGGTGCTTGCTACATTATGTACTCATGGATTTATATTGTTACCACATGTTTTTTTCTAGAATCATCTCTCTTAAAATTGATTTATTCAAATGGTTAAAAACCAATTAGATGAGGATGCATGGAGGGGATTGCAATCATTGCAATGAAACAAATACAATAGGATGAGTGTAAAACTGATGTTTTCCCATGTAAACTATCATTCAATTCACTATAAAAACTTTACAAACACACAGATTAGAAACCACAAAGGTGTGATATTACAGTAGAGTTCCAAAACATCAAAGAAAAACTCACATTCTATTATAACTGACACTCTAAAATAGCCATTGAAGGTTCATGGGAACTCCAGGTTCTCAGACTTTGGGGGTATCTTAAAGGTTTCAGCTACCCAAACAGTAACAGTAGGGAAACCTACCCAAGTTACAGGTCCTGGAGTTATGTTATAAATAACAGCAAAATGTAACATTGGCTCTTACAGACCATTTCCAGTGCATGTGTGAACTTCAAGTTTACTGCACTTGGTTTTTGAATAGAAAAGGAAAAGAGAGGGCAGGTGGCTGAGCAGTGTGGTGCACTGAATTCATGCTCATAGCTGCATGGATTCTAGTCCTGAATAAAACACTGTCAGTGAGCTTCAATGGTGGAAGGAAAACATTATATAAATGCAAAATTATGACCAATATTTGAGAGTGTGCTGGCAAGAACCTGTGCAATGCATTATAATGAAAAGAGAATTATTATGGAATGATTGCATTTCTAACCTAAAGGAGAAAGCTATCTGAAGAAATAGGCGTGATAACATCAAAAATATTTTTTTTCCCTCATAAAGTCAGTTATTCTCAAAAGAATAAATTATTTTGGTGTGTGATATTTTCACAATAACTACTCTCATAAAATACGTGTCTACACAAATATCTGCACCACTCGTCTGTCAGTTTGTCAAATTGTGGTGGCTTCTGTGTTGCTGCAATGCTAGAAGTGATGGCAGCAGTATTTCAAATACCAACAGTGCACGCACCCATGATACACAGGTTCCAGCAGAGCTTCCAGGTTAAGACAGACTAGGAAGAATGGCTTGTGAATCTACTGCCAAAAATTAGCCAAAAAAAAAAAAACATGGATCACAACAGAATATTATCTAATATAATGCTGAACGATGAGCCCTGCTCCACATTTCCCAGGTTGGAAGACACTCACAATACACACTGGCTACAAGAGAAGACTGACGCACACCAACAGTCCTGCGGATGGCGAGGGCGGGGCCTGGCAACGCTTTGTTTTGGGGTACCTGGGGCTACGATGAATCGGAGCCACCTGGACAGCATCTCTGGAGGACTCTTAGGGACTAGAATTTGCTTTGCTGACTTCTTACTAAGACTCCAAATAAACAATAGTGATTTTAAGTAACCATCAAGTGCAGTCAAACTTAGTGCTACTCCATATGAACTTGTTGTTAAAGGCCGTCAAGTCGATTCTGACCCATAGCGACCCTGTATAGGGTTACTGAGGAGCAGCTGGTGAGCTTGAAATAATTTTAAGGAAAAATAAAATGCACCTGATTTTTAGGGAACTCTAAAGAGATATAAAATAAGAATTACAAAGTGGTCTGAAGTTACAGTGTGCATGGGGCGCAGACCTGCCTGTACCCTTGTACCCCCTTCTTTCTCCTTTTTGTGTGGTTTTAGCACATGACCCTAGGCCAGGTACTAACTCCCTCTGATCCATGTAGCCTGGTGCTGCTGTGAAGGGGCATTTGTTACTGTTGTTTTGAAGTGCTGTCAAGTCAGTCCTGATTCATAGCGACCCTGTATAGGGTTTCCCAGGAGCAGCTGGTAGGCTAACCAAGGGGTACATGGTATACATATATTTTATTAATAAGAAAAGTCCACTTGAAATTCAAACTGACTGAATCCCAAAAGATGTTTCCCAGAATGGGGAAATAATTGTATGGAAATGAAACTTAAAAAAAGAAAAGAAAGATTTGGATCCTCTGCTTTCATGCACTAATATAACAATTCAGACCTCACTGAGAACTCAGTTGGCTTCCTCTTCACACACCAAATCAAGTCAGTGGATATGAATTGCATTTCTAGCTTTTGGCTCATTTCCCACACTTTGCTTGCCAAAAGGAGATACTAAAAAACGCCAGATAAGACTGTAGGATCAATTACACAGACACATTTGAATTTCCTCTTTGCTCAGTAACAAATGTACATTTCACCTACTTATTCGCCTAATTACCATGCTAGGTAGCTTAACAGCAAAAAGTCAAGCTTCAGGGTTAAAAAATAAATATATCTTGTCTAGTCAGTAACATCTTTGAGCCTAATCTCTCTCAAGACTATACCCTGGAAGGCAAAACGTTTTGTAGAACAGGAAGGTCATAAAAAAAATGTGCTAGTTAAATATGTGATATTGCAAAACATAGAATGTACAAGTACTTTTATTAGTTGGAGTACTCACAGGATGTTTCACTGCTTTACTCTTGAGTACAACACCCCCTCGCTCCCCCACCCCAGAAGCAGCAAAAACCAACCAAACAAACAAAAACTACTTGTCCTTCTGAGCTCACCGTGGTGGACTTTTTGGGATGACGTATTCCTGTGCCAAGGGACACTCACTAACTTGTTTATAGCAACATGCATCAAGCTTCTTCCCAAGCTTCCTGCACCATGGCTTTCCAATCAATGGGATGGCTTGCTCTATGGTGGCCGCCACCCCTTCTGGATATTTCCAGCACAAAGTGGTGTCCACTCTTGCTCTAGTTAACAGGCACCCTCATTCACTGTCAAGCACTGCAGCACAGCAGTGCCCCATGATTTTAATGACACTACGGAAGGTCCCAAAGGAGCTCTGGTAGTGTAGTGGTTATAAATCGGCTGTGAACTGCAAGGTCAGCAGTTAGAAACTACCAACTGGTTCGTGGGAGAAAGATGAGGCTTTCTGCTCCCGTAAAGATTTACAGACTCAGAAACCCTATACAGGGTCACTATGAGCCGGAACCGACTCCATGGCACACAAAACAACAACGGAAGGTCCCAAGCCAAGACAGCCACCCATACAATGTTATTCTTTCTGCCAATGCTGCTAGTTTATCATTAAAGATTTGGGGACTTGAAAATTGCCAAACTGCTGGCCATAAAGCATCAATTCGGCCTCTGCAGCTTGTACTATCATCATTTGATCCTATTCAGACCACACACAGCTTAATTTGTTATCTCCTGACAGAACTTCAATGAAACAATTAAACATTAGTTCATAAAAGAGATGGTTTAGGTTCTGGATTCCAACTCCAGAGCTTTCCACTGAGAAATAAGATAATCTCTTTAGACCCAAGTTTCTCCCTTGGATAAATGAAATAGTAGCATCACTAGGTGTGCCAAGATTAAATGACACAAAATATCTGAGCTTGCTCAAGTGACAATTCCACAAAGACTTATCTACAAATAGACTCTATAGCTTTTTTCTTCGAGAACGTATTAGAGGGATCCAATACTAGGTGCCAATGACTTGGTCTGACTCATAACCACCCTATGTACAACAGACTGAAACACTGCCCAGTCCTGTAGCATAGTCACAACTGCTAGGTTTAAGCCCACTGTTTATACCACTGTGTCAATCTGTCTCGTTGGGATCTTCCTTTTTTTTTTTTTTTTGCTGACCCCTCCACTTTTCCAAGCATAATGCCCTTCTCCAGGGACTGGTGCCTCCTGATAATATGTCCAAAATATAAGAGACAAAGTCTCGCCATCCTGGCTTCTAAGGAGCATCCTGGCTTCTAACACAGATCTGTTTGTTCTTTTGGCAGTCTGTGGTACTTTTAACACCATAACTCGATTGTTCTGCAATCTTCCTTATTCACTGTGCAACTATCACATGCATATAAAGCTATTGAAAATACCATGGCTTGGGTCAAGCTCATCTTCATTCTCCAACTGACCTTTACATTTCATTTACCTGACTTCCTGACTCCTGCTTCCATGTGCACTGATAATGAATCCAAACAAACTGAAATCTTTGACAACTTCAATCTTTTCTCTATTTATCATGCTATGATTTATTTGTAACGTTGTCAGGATTTTCATTTTCTTTACACTGAGGTGCAATTCATACCGAAGGCTGTAGACACTGAGGTTTATTAATAAGGACTTCAAGTCCTCTTCCCATCCAGCACCTGCATAACACAGGTGAGCAAACTTCCTTCAATCCTGACGCCATGCTTTTCTTCATATCATCCAGTTTCTTGGATTATTTGCTCAGCAGAGAGATCGAAGGAGACCTGGTGGCACAGTGGGTTTTATGTTGGGCCGTGAGCTACAGGTTCAACAGTTCGAATCTACCAGCTGCTCTGTAAGAGAAAGAGGGGGTTTTCTGCTCCTGTAATAATTTATTGCCTTGAAGACCCTGCACAGGGTTGTTGTGAGTCAGAACCCACTCGGTAGCACAAAACAACAAAGCAGACTGAAAAAGGGCACTAAAAGGATGCAACCCTGATGCACAATGTTGTATCTCCTGGTTTTAAACCACTCAGTATCTCTGTGGAGTCCTGGTGTGGCGCTGTGGTTTGCAGCCGGACTGCAAAGTCATTTGAACCAGAAGGTCGGTGGTTCTAGCTTACCAGTCACTCTTCAGAAACCCTACACAGGGTCGCTATGGGTCGGAACCCACTCAATGGCACTTAACAACAACAACAAGTATCCCCCTTACTCTGTTTGACCTACTGCCTCTATGAGTCAAACAAATCAGAAAGAACGATGCAAATTATCAGGAGTCTTTCATGAACGGGATCTTTTTCTAAGTAATGCTTGGTTATAGAACTAAGGGATTTGACAGTTTAACTTTATACAACAAACAGAATTACAGAAATTTTTAGAGCTGCAAAATCCCCTTTATCTACACGAATCTATAGAACAAGTACATTATTCATTCTTCTGTTATTTTAACCTTTTCATCACATCTAAGACACTGGACATGATGTTATACTGCTTCAACTACAAAAGGACAAGATGCCTGGGAGAAATAAATGACAGAAAACCCAAACCAAAAACAGAGAGAATGGACAAAGTTCAAAGAAGCAAAGCATATTCTTAGCAAAAATAAGAAAATAAAAAAGGCAGTTGAACAAATTAGCCCTTGCAGGCAAACCATAAACCATGCAGCCACCGCTTAATCACATAAGGATAGCTTGCAGTAACTGTCCTCTGAAATTGCCTATTGGTTTTGTTTTATGTGTCTCTACTACAGAAAACCTTTGACTGAACCCGGTAATCAGATGCAAAGCCTTACCCTCACACAGTATCACCACTCTCTACACCTCTGGTCCATGGCCCTGTTTTACAATGCATTTACTATGTTTCTTACCCACATCAACATTACATTTTCACAAAAATTTGAGGTACAAAGGAAACCTCCACATCTCAGAAGGCTCAGTGGTTGGACAGGTTACAGTAGTTAATGAAGGACAGGGCTGACCCTGGAGCCAAGGCTCCCTGACTATAAGAACTGTGCTCTTTCGAAAACCTAATGTTGTTCCTTGACAAAATGATCAAACAAGAGTTTATGGAGCGCACAGTTATGCCACCTTTTCCATGAGGTGCTAAAAGTGTCTTGGAAGACAGAGGCACACCCACTGAGAAAACAACCTTGTTGTTTTATATTATGGACTTTATAAAAGAACCCCTTAACAGTCACAGGGACTCATGTGATCATCGCTACCTTAATCATTTTAATGTCTGTTACACTAACAGTGTGCTCATTGCTAGAGAAGGCTTTCCAAGTCCTCCAACAAGGTGACAGGGATAATTGATGCTCATTCACTCGAACAGCAAACTCTTCCTGGGGCACAAAAAATCTAAAGCTTTCAGCAGGGCTACAACCACCTCATCTCACTTACTTTAAAGGTTAGGGCAGTATCCTATATTCAATAGCAGGAAATGAAGTATTCATTCACTTTTCAACAAGTGTCCCTAATTTACAGAGAGATTCTTAGAGTACAGGCAGAACAAGCTCCATCTAGACCATAAACCCACTTGACCCAGCTCTTCGAAAAAGGATCCTGACCTAAGAAGTAAGTACTGGATTAATAAGTCGGGAGGCTGTGCTGACTGAACAATCTACACGCTTCCGTCTCTCCCCTTCCTCCCTGCACTCAGGCCAGTGTCTGGTGCAGAAACTGACTTCTGAATCTAGTGCTTTCTAGTCCGGGATGTTCGGCTGCAACAGGAGCCAACATCTTGGGCAAGACCATGTGGGGGAAGGATCGGAGCGGCCACAGACGCCTGGCAGAACCACTGAAATAAAGGTATGGACATTTTTTTGTTTGGGTATCTGTCCATTGGTCCCTTGTTATCTGCGCAACTCCATTCTGGTGACTATAGGGTTGTCTGAGCTAGTGGGCACCCCAGCCCCACCCTCGGAGGGTTCTACTACACATGCGCACAGATCTCCTTGAAATTTAGAGAGACAGTTTCCAATTAAAACCAAACGACCACAGCCGGCCCTGAACTGTTTCCAACT
>NW_006408783.1:3115753-3167506 GCF_000296735.1 Chrysochloris asiatica
GAATGTGAAACTGATGATGCGCCCTGTAAACTTTCACTCAATCCACAATAAAAACTTTAAATTAAAAAAAAAAAAAAAGACTGTCTGGTACCAAATGGTTGACGAATGTATTTCCACCACCAAAGCCATGGTGCCACTTTAGAAAGCATGGGACTATGAAACACCTCACTAACAGAGCTTTCCGGAGTTACTGTTACCATTGGCACTCCTGTTACCATGTCAACAATGCTTCCATGTTTCAAAAGGCAGAAGGGCACTTTCTGCACTTGTTTCTGATACTTATGAACAAGTGCTAAGTCCTGGCTATGGTTTGAGAAAAACATTTTAATATATAAAAATATGAACAGAAGTACAAACAACACTTTAGATGTTTAGTATTAATTATGTCTGTCCTGGTGTCATGCTGTAGGATAAGTACTGGATGGCAAGGTCGGTTTGAACTGCAAGGTGAGAAGCTCAAACTTATGAGTCGCTCCTTGAAAATGCTATACAGGGTCGCTTTGAGTTGGACCTGACTCAAAGGTACTGAGCAACAACAGCGTCTGTCTTAGTTATCATTCTGTGCCCAGCAGTGTTTCTAGAACAAACTCATTAACCAGCAAATGAATGAACAGGTGAGTTCATGAATGTATAGCATTTTCCCAATGTGCTGGAATTCAGGGCGTGAGGGGTTAGTGAAGGGACATTTCACTGGTGTTCTCAGCAGAGAACTAGAGATCACAAGTGAATGCTAGGTTACTATTATTAAAGTAAAGCTCTTCTTGGTTGTCACATTAAAATTCAGTATCCACTCAAACAAACTGAAACCTCAATAGAAAACCACATTTTCCCCACCTTTCGATTTACCACCCATTTATTGTTGAATAACACTGGCTAATCTGACAAAACTGAGTTTTCCTTTTCAATCTCAACTCCCATTTCCTCTTCTTCAGAGAGCGATCAGACAACATGAAGCAGAACAGAACAAAGAACTTTAATTTTACAGAATGATGAGGGTGTCATTTAGACTCATGATGTTGTTGTTGTTGTTAAGTGCCATCGAGTTGGTTCCGAGGAGCAGCTGCAGAGCTTGAACTACTGACTTTTGCCATGCATTCAAACCGACTTTACAGTGCAGCATGCATTAACCTACAGTGCCACACCAGGGCTTCCAGACTCACTGTAACATGAGATCATTCCCATTGTTTTGCATTATATAAAGAATATGCTTTGGAGAAAGAATCTGTCAACAAAGAATGAAAAATCACAGCAAGGGATTTCATTTCCATTTTTATTTAGGCATATTTATGAAACACACTCACATTATAAAGCTACTCATTCATAACTCTGATGAACTCTTCTTATTTCCTTTCTATCAGCATTTGAGCTGATGTGCTTGTCCCAGAATGACACAACAGAACATCAGTCTCTTGTGAAAGCTAGCAGTGGTTTTATGATAGCAGTGGGACCCAACCTTAGAAAAATTAAAAAGGATCTTCATTAAGTGTCTTTGCCAGCCCTTATTCTTATTTGCCACAGAGAATGCCAGGCTCCCTTTAAAGCCTCATTTCCATTTGAAGATTGTGATTCCCAAAGTGCACCTTGCCACTCACCTCTAATCTGTGTGAATTCACTCCAGAATCCAACGCCAGCACACGCTTAGTTAATAAGCATTCCCAAGAGGAATCCTCCGTGCTTGGTGTTCAGTAGAACCCAACAAGGAAATCGAAAATATGGGGCTGTTTTCCTTTCAAGCTTAAGGACATCTTAGGTTTGAGAAAGCGACTTCAAGATGGTGTGGCCTTTACTCAAACGTAAGTTCTTTTCCTACTTCAGACTTCATTTAATCAAACAAGCTCCTGAAGTCATAACCAAACACCATTCTGGCCTGAGGACAACTACAGCAGGTCTGTCTGCTAACAGGAGCAGATGGCCGGAAGTCAAATTGCTTTCTCATTAGTATCCTGTTGTTGTTGTTGTTATGTGGCGTGGAGTCGGTTCCAACTCACAGTGACCCTGTACAGGGTTTCCGAGGTTATAAATCTTTACGGGAGCAGAAACCCTCATCTTTCTCCCGCGGAGCAGCTGGTAGTTTCAAACTGCTGACCCTGAGGATAGCAGCCCGATTCGTAACCACTACGCTACCAGAGTATCCTGTAGTATGGAATAAATGACGAACATGAACTGGAACACTTTTGACTCTACTATTCACAATATTTGTTACACACTATGGTATCTTGTAGCATAGTGGTTTCAGTGGCTACGAATTGGGCTGAGAACCTTAAGGTCAGCAGTTCGAAACTACCAGCTGTTCCATGGGAGAAAGATGAGGCTTTCTGCTCCCGTAAAGATTTACAGTCTCGGAAGCCCTGTACAGGGTCACTACGGGTGGGAACCAACTCCACAGCACACAGCCACCATAGTATCTTATAAGTCATTCATCTGGTCACTTTTGTAGTCCCTATGGTGTGACTGTCGACATAAAAGATAGCTTAAAAGTAAAATGAAAATATATACACACATACCCAAAACCATTGAAATGAATGCATTTTTTCTTCCCTCACAAGCCAATGAGTCAATCTGAAAGAAGATGGTGGAAATTTTCTATGTCACAAATAAAATACGTATTTTACATTGAGGTGGATCCTTGTATACTTTGCTGCAAGGATAATGGGACTAACCAGAGTTTAGCTTAAAATGACTGTATTTGAATGCTTTAACACAACAAACTTGTTGCAAGGATGACAGTTTCTGTTAAATGCGAAGCTGTTTGATAACAACACAGATTTTAACCAGAGAACCCAGACATTCACGGGTAGGAAACCTATGCAAAAGCAACAGAAATATGGATTTACAAATTCACATGCACAGACAATTTGGGAGACCAAGTCGAAACCATTTTAAATGATAAATGACTTGCCCACACAGAAGAGCTACAGTCCTGTGTACAGTGTTGTAATTAAGTACCACTGAGTCAGCTCTGACTCTTAGGGACCCTGCATAGAGTTTCCAAGAAGAGGCTAGTGAATTTCAAGTGCCAACCTTGCAGTTCAAACTGAAATTGCAGTTGAGTGCTTATCATATAAGGGAAATAGTTCTAATCCTTCTGGCTAAGTTTAAAGCATTGTGGTTGCTTTAAGTACTGTTGAGGCAGTTTCAACTAATAGCAACCCTGTGTAGGCTTTCCAAGGAGCAGCTGCTAAGTTTGAACTGCGGACCTTGTGGTTAAAACCGACTTTGCAGTCCAGTGCCTTATTCCATAGTGCCTCACCAGGACTCTGGTTAAAACATGTTTAATAGGTATTCTTGATTAATTCCAAAAAAACCCTCTAATTTTAGGGAACAACATGAATAGGAAGTCTACAAAAAAAAAAACAAAATCTCAAAATAAATAATCTGAAGACTTTCAACATGAAAATTAGCATTTAAAATGTGGATTTTAATTGTGTGCAGATCAAGGCTTCAACAGATGTTGTTAAGTGCGGTCAAGTCTGTTCCACTCATAGCAACCCTGTACAGGGTTTTCGAGGAGCGGCTGGTGAGCTTAAATTGCAGAACTTGTGCTTCAAACTGACTTTATAGTCTAGTGCTTATCCTACGGTGCTACACCAGGAATCCTCAGCAGTTATCGGGCTTTCTTTAAAGGTGAAACATGTCATAGGGTCAAACAATTAACAGCTGCAACTTTAACACTGTAGTTTTTGTTTGTTTCAGTTGAAAATCCATTCAATACTTTTAGGAAATTCTATAGCGTAGTGGTTACAAATCAGGCTGCTAATCTCAAGATCAGCAGTTCGAAACTACCCGCTTCCGCAGAGAAAGATGAGGCTTTCTGCTCCCGTAAAGATTTACAGCCTCGGAAATCCTGCAGGGTTGCTATGGGTCGGAATCAACTCAATGGCACTTAACAACAACAACTCTTCTTAAAAGGAGCTCTGGTAGCGTAGTGATTATGAATTGGGCTGCTCACGTCACGGTCAGCAGTTCCAAACTACCAGGTGTTCCGTGGGAGAAAGATGAGGCTTTCTGCTCCCATAAACAATTACAGACTCAGAAACGTTGTGCAGGGTCGCTATGAGTCGGAACCAGCTCCACAGCACATAACAACAACAACAACAACTCTTCTTAAATAATGTCTTAAATGTCAAACATCATGACAACATTATCATTTTCAGGTATCTTTAAAGCTTTTTATTTTTTTTTAATGATAAGTAGACCAAAACAAAAAATAAGTGAGAAATGTTATTTTTAAACCTGAAGGAAGAATATTGTAACAATGTTGCCTAATTCTACAGTCTTCATCAACCTCTAATATATATAAAATACTTGATTCTCACCGTAACATTCTCAAAGCTACAAATCTATGTTTCTACTAAAGGAAGACAGAAAAACTTTGTTACATGGAAAAATGTCTAATAACTGGCTGAACACATATGACAAAAGATTTTGAATTACAAAATGTTTATTTTCCTATTATTTCTAATTCTCACATTTTGTAAGCAGTTTCCCATCTTTTCTTTCTCTGTACTTACAAAACTACTAGTGATTCAGGGGACTTGGAAGCAAACAAATTTAATGACGCAGAATTAGGAAAGGCACCGAGAAACATTTGGGAGATTTCATGTGTAAAGAGACTGACAGTTTCAAGAAGAATTTCAGTTAATTAACTCTTTATTTTATAAGCATTTGTTGTTAACTGTCATCAAGTTGGTTCTGATTCATAGTGACTCTCTATAGGGTTTCTGAGGAGCACCTGGCAGGTTTGAACTGTTGACCTTGTGGTTTGAAGTCCAGTGCTGATCCTACAGCACCATACCAGGAATCCTTCATTAACATGTTACTGTCGTTGTTAAGTGTCCTCGAGTCGCGTTGGTCCCCACTCATAGTGACTCTGTATAGGGTTTCTGAGGTGCAACTGGCAAGCTTCAACCGCCAACCTTGCAGTCCAGTGCATTAACACATCACACCAGGACATACTAGAGACAAAACCACTGAGAGCCAGGCTGGGAGTAGATGCTAAGAAAATCAAGAGAAACAGAAATTCACAAAATTTTGCACATTTCTCTGGAGAGAAAGATGGCATAAATGATGAAAGATGGTTTGTTTTCCCAAAGGAAGCCAGGGTTTACAGCTCCCCTCTCTAGCCACAATTGGCTAAATTTCTTGAAATGAAAAATTCAGCTCCTCAGTCACACTAGCTCTTGTCAAATATTTCACATAGGCACTTCCGCTGCGGCTGGTGGATGCTGTATTGGAGAGCATAGACCTAGAACATACCCATTCTCAGACTAGGCTCTGGGACAGTACTGGTTTGGGATGAATAGAGTAAGAGGAAGCAGAAAGACTAATTTCAGGTGACACCGGACTATGTCTAGAAAGTGGCCTCAGAAATACCACTATCATCTGTGATGGTAGTGGTGTGCTGCAGAGTTGGTACAGACTCATAGTGACCCTGCCTAGGGTTTCTGAGGCTATAAATCTTTCCAGAAATAGAAAACCTCATCCTTCTCCCACTGTAACAGCTGGTAGATTCCAACTGCTGACCTTGAGATTAGCAGCCTGACTCAGCATTCACTATTCTGTGGATGGATGGCTGTAATTTCTATACAACTGAATGGTCTAAAGTTTGTTTTGTTTTCCAAAGTGAAAAATATGGAGTGATAATTATATCAGAATGGTGCTAAATGCTTTACACAAACTATCTTCCTTAATCTTCATAAAAGCTCTGTGATGCAGGCTCCACTGTTGACCAATTTAGAGGCAGGAAATGAAGTTTAGAGAGTGTATGTGAATTACCAAATTTAGGAGGCTCTGGGCATTATTTCATCTCATTCAAAATCAAAGTTACAGAGGTTGCTGGGAGGAGCCCCACTCTGACATGGAGACAGAGGACATGCCCTCTGGATCGAAGGAAGAGATCCCCCACCTCCCTACCACTACAAAGTACTGTGCTCCTAGTGGACTGGATGGTGTTCTAAACTAACTTTCTTTGTTCTTTTGGTGAAATATTTTTATATAAACAATGGAAAGGTATTACTTTCTAATTACATTTTTTACCCTACTCTTCAGTTAGAAATATCTGAGCTTTTCAAATTTAATCATTTCTTTTCATAGGTTTTATTGCTCTAATAAAAATAAGCCCCAACTGGGAACCATGAGGTTGGCAGTTCAAACCCACCATCCACTCCTGAGAAACCCTATAGGGGATCCCTATGAGTCAGCGCCTCGACAGCACTTAACAACAACAACACAACAACAGCAAACACAACTTAAGGGAGATATGGGGGTTCTGTAGGATACGTGCAAGACTGTGAACCACAAGGGTGGCAGCTCAAGACCACCAGCCTTGCTGCAGGAAAAAGATGAGGCTTTCTGTTCCCATAAAGATTTATAGCCTCAAAAACCCTACACAGGGTAGCTATGAGTCAGAAATGATTTCAAGGCACTTAACAACAACAGCAACAACCACAATTTAACATTGTTAGGGTAAGGAAGGAGTCCTGGTGTGGCATTGCAGGACAATGCGCTGGACCACAAAGTCACTTTGAACTGCAAAGGTGACCAGCCGCTCCTCAGAAACCCTATATGGGGTGGGTCATTATGGGTCGGAACTGACTCAACGACGCAAGGACAGGGTAAGGAAACTAGAGGAAAATTACAGAGGAGAATTACTAGCAGCATTGGAAAAGTAACATTAGGAAAAGATCAACAGAACCATAAAAAAAACAAAAAAAAAACACACCAAAAAAAACACACCACACTTCTAAGTACAAAATACAGAGGGACGTGATGTGGACTATCTCCTTGTCAGGTGGGCAGGGTATAAATGAGGTAAAATGAAACTACTATCTCCTTGTGTGTCCAGGACCCAGCGGGACTTGTGAGCCCTCTCTCCCTATTTAGCTACTCAGTGGGAGTTGCTAACCATCAGTAACCTCCCCGTTAACCAGTTTTCAGTGCAGGCTCAAAAATGGTTATGTCAAGTATCCCAGAAACCTCTGCAAACAGAACCCATCTTGAATCCCATCTTGAATCTTACATTCCATCACGGACAGCAGATGCACACACAGCATGAGGAAAGAAACAATGAAGCAACACGAGAAAGCATAATACCACAAACAGGAAAGCCTGCCCCTTTTTTGAAATCAGGCAGTCCAATTCTGCAGCTTAACCTACTCAAGTTGTCAGGGTCAAGTTAGGATCCCTGGGGGCCCCGGGCCTTTCTTACCCAGTATCCCCTGAAAGCCGAGAGGATGTCTCCAGTCCAAAAACAAGAAGGCTAACTTCTTGTTAGCCTTCTTGTTGGACTGGAGACATCCTCCCAGCTGGAAACGGAGAAAGATATCAGAACCTGAAACCCTGAAACAATTAGCTGGTCTCAGGCAGACAACCCATGAAGATAGCGCTTAAAGCTGACAACGCTAGAAGGTGCCCCATTTCTAAGAAGCCTGTGCCCCTCTACCAAAAGACCATGAATATTTATCATAAAACTCCTTCTAATTAATATGTATTAGCATACCCAACGAGAAAGGGACCCAATACCCTTACAAGCCAGAGCACCCCAACGCCAAAACATCTTCTCATCTTGCCAAGGCAGACCCGCATCTCTCTTTGAAATGTACTTTCCCTTTGACCTAATCTAATCTATGCTCCTTTCCACTACCAGCTTTATTCCACTCATGGAGAAAGACCCACTTCTCTCTCTGAAGCATACTGTTGCTTTGCAAGAGATTCTAAGTGAATGGTTTTGGTTCGTGTGTGAATGAGAAGTGGTGACTTGGTGGGACTAATTTTTCAGACTCCCCAAGAGTGAGAGGGACCAGGGAAAAAAATGTAACAGCATGGCACTGAGGGTTGATACGCTGGACTGCAAGGTTGGTGGTTCAAGATCCCCAGCCACAATGCAGAAATGCTACAAAGGGTGATTCTGAGTCGGAACCAACTCAATGGCACTAGACAACATCATTGCACCGTAGGCTGTGAGCACCAGGAGACTGCTGTTTATGGCATGCTTCCCCTGCAGGCATTCTTTTCCATCTTCTAACAAACCTCTTGCGGACTATAGATCATGACTTTCTAGCCTTCTGTAACCCAAGCCGATATCACCATGTCTTAAGTTTCAATGTGTAGAACAAACCGTGACCCATAGATTTGGTGTTTCAAATTTCTTCATACGTATAGGTACTGAGTTCTTAAATGTGACTTTATGACACAGAAAGGAATTCCAGAGTTCATGGAATTAAAGGATAATGGCATTTTCCCGCTAACTTTAGCTCCCTCATATTTGATCTAACAAAAGCTGACCTGTTGGCATCACTGGCACAGGTGAGCTAACCATCGTCAGTATTTACATCAGTTTTTATGTGATAATTTTCCCAAACAATTGCTTAGATGACTACACTTCATCATTTCTCCTCATTGCTAAGTTTTTGTTCGATTTTTAAGCTCTTTTGAATTACTCTAATGGTTGATGTCTCAATGATGCTGGCAGAAGATCCACTTAACTATTAGGACACCCCACTGCTCCAGAAGCTGAGGAGCAAGAATTGCTTCTGGCCTGATGCCCACCGCTCCCCCGTAATTCTCCATGCCTTACCTGCGGGGCGAGCCATCGTCATGGGGCTGAATGATGACCACCTTCACAGTTACAGAGGTCCGGAGTAGGTCAATCATCTGCTCGTGGGTGAGGGTGGCCACGGCCACTTTGCAGATCTCCACAAGGCGGCTCCCTTGGCGAAGGCCGGCCTTCCAGGCAAAGCCAAAAGGCTCTACGTCTGCAACGATTCCTTCGAAGTTCACATGGAAGCCCAGCTGGCCCAGCCCATTCCTCCTCAAGGTCATTTCCACAGTCTCACAGCCTCTAGTCACTATCTGAAAGGGAAAACACTGTTAAAAACTGTTACTTATCAGACTGTCATGAGCACCCTGAATGGGTCCGTGGCTCTTTTGCCACTTGACAGCATAGCCCTAAAGGTGCCTACCTCTTCCCTGCCCTTCACTTCACACTTCAGAAATGAAAGGACATATTTAAATCCTTATAATTTAAATGGTATTTGTGGTATCCAGTACGAAGAAGATGAAAGTGAACCTTAGTTTAACTCTTCGAAGGTAAATCTATTCCTGATACAGGTGTCCCCGCTTGTTCCAACTCATAACATTTCTAAGGAGCTGCTGGGGAGTTTGATCACCGACTCTGCGCTCCAAAGCAACCTGTGGTCCAACGCATTATCCTGCAGCACTGATAATTCGTCAAATTTCTAATGCAGCTAAACAGATAAAGCATACTGTCTAACTTAAATGCTGCAATGGAAAAGTAAGGCGTTTCAAAATCATTGCAGCTTTCAGTCATTAAGCTCTAAAACCTACTAGACAATGTCCTTCAACTTTTTCTAAACCAGTGGTCCACACCCACTTCCAAGCTAACACTTATGGCCCTGCCCCGAGGCCCAGGCAGGTCCAGCCAGAAGTTGGAATCTTACCAGAACGGTACATGCCAGGCACGGCATCAGCCTTGCCGACATCCTGCTCTGGTCACTTGCCTGGGTGGTAAGGAACCTTCAGATCACGTGTGTGCTACATAAGAGATTCTTTTGTCATCTCTTGACAAGCAAAGTTGGCAGGTGAGGCCTCTTCAAACACAGAGCCTCCTGTGCCTACTGGTTTCCTACTCTCTACCAGGCCAGCCATTGTCAAACCAGAAGCTCCAGGGAGAGGCCAGGGACAAGCCAAGCAGGAGTGGTGTGTGTGCTCTCACCTTTCCCAACACAATGACTTTACTGAAGTATCACAGGCAGGAACAGTGGGGCAAGGAAAGGGTTGCATCTCACAAGGTGCACGAATACATCTGCAGCTTATATCCATGAGGAAGTGCTTTTCCAAGCAATAAAAGAAAAGAAGGGCTCATCAAATATTATTTGATGACATCACTTATTTGTGGGATAGTTAAAAGTCAGAAGCCATCGTACACTTATCCCCCAAAGTACAGAACCAAAGTATGAAGTTTCAGTGTAATAACTGCTCCATTCCCATGGAGCATGCTGGGAACACACAGACACCTATTTAATCAAACTACGGCTGCAAGAGCAGAGCTGTGGGAATGGGGCTGGTTTCAGTGCATCATCACTGTGTCTGCTGTCTCCATGGTTACCTCAAGGGCACACATTCTGGGTCTGTTTCTCACTGACAGAGAGGACAGTTTGGGGCTTAAGGAAATGTGGAAAGGGATTGCTAGTCTTAGCTAGTGGGGAAGTTTTGAAAGATTGAAGTTTCCAAACTGTCAAACTGAGCTGATTTAAAATTGTTGGAAAAGTTCTTTTGAAACGGGTACAACCTGAATAATTTTTCCTTTATTTCTCTTTAGCTTTTTTCTAGGCTTATTCACAAGACCATGAATAAAATGTGTCCTACCTTCTTCCAAATACTAAGGTCATTTTCAGCTACAATTTAATACCCATGTTAGGTGGGAGAGCAAAGACAGAGCCGTGCTAAACTACAACATCTTGTCTCGTCTGCTTAGTTCTTTCCTGATTCCCTGCCACTATTCTCACTCATTTTTTGCTATTTCTTTATCTCCTCTGTTCCTTGGCTTTACATCATCCGGAGATTGAGTATGAAGGACAATGGTCTCCATTTATTTTAAGCTCTTCACATATGGTCTCCATTATCAAGAAAACCGTAGTCTCCTATGCCTGCACCCAAGATGGGCTATGTACTATGTACAGCCCAGGGTGAAATAAAAACTGTAGAGCCCCTATTCAAAAAAGCATTAAAATCTCAAGTCTGTGTGACTACAAAGTATTAAAACAAGGAAGGCCCGTTTGAGCACGGGGCCTGGTACAGCTGTTATACCTACCAGTCACCCTAAGTTAGGGGTGGGGAACCTTTTTTCTGCCAAAATTGACAACGTCATTTGTGGGCCATACAAAATGATCAACTTAAAAATTAACCTGCAGATATTGGTCAAACATTCAATGAACTCACCCCTTGTGTGATTGCTAGAAGCCCTGGTGTGGCATTATGGGTTAAGGCGCCAGACTGCAAAGTGGTTTGAACTGCAAGGTTGGCGGTTCAAGCTCACCAGCTGCTCCCTGGAAACTCTATACGGGGTCACTATGGGTCGGAATTGACTCAACGGTACTTAACAACAACAACAATGTGATGGCTGGAACTGTGATTGCCTTGACAGGACCAGACCAGCTGTTGGTATGGCCCACAGGCCAGACACTCCCCATCCCTACCCTAGGTAAAGCCAATCCTGACTGCTCCTTTAGGGTTGTGCGTCTGTTCCCCTCCTGTGTCTTTACCTGCATACTGGGCATCTTTACTCTTACTCTCCGCCCTCATGAAACAGGAACACGGACTTTACCATCTTTTCTCAGGGCAATCCCAGTTATCTCAACTACTACTGCATCTTTCCTTCTTCCCTACCACTGCTGCTGAGTTGATTCTCACTCATAGAGACTCTAACAGACAAAGCAAAGCTGCTCCAGAGGTTTCTGAGGCCGTAATTCTTGATGGGAGCAGAAAGCCTCGTCTTAATCCTGTGGAGCATCTGGTGGGTTTGAACCACTAATCTTGTGGCTAGCATCCCAATGGCTGTTGCCCTATACTAACTTTATTTCCAATTCCTTCAATAGTCTGAGTTGGGTGCTTTTCAATATCTTATGTCGCAAGTTACTCTAGACACAGAACTTTCCTCGCATATGATTTCAGACATTGGGTACCCTAGTCACATCAGCAACACAGTTATTACTCTAGGGAAATGCTAGGCTGGGGTCCATGGAATAGCAAACATGTAAGAGCCAACTGGGTCTTGGCTACAAATCCAATGGCAAAAATGTGATGTGCCGTCCATATACAGATATGAAATGGAAATGGCCAAGCAAGGTGCATTTTGGGTGGTTAATGAGGTGGTATTAGGTTGGGTTGTGCTTTCAGGAGAACAGATAATAATGGCTCAGTGGATTTGTTTTAAATCAGTATTTGCAATTTTACAGAAAATACACTGTATCTCTAGGCATTTAAACTACTCACACACTAAACTGTCTCCCAACTCTTATACGGCTGATAATACTTTGACCAGATTGAAGCCCTTGAGTGAATAGGATCTGTAAACAATGAAATTATTCTTCCATGGCTGGCAGATGTTGACTTGATTTTGTTTTCTCTTATAGTCTTAAATAAAAAAGGGGTGATTTATATTTGGTAAGAGGAAGGAGTCAGGAAATGAATGTAACTTCTCCTTTTGCAGATCCATGGCTGGCTAAATCTTTCTAATTAATGAAGCAATACATCCTCCTAGGGGAGAAATAATTCCATTCTCAAAGGATGTTTTCTTCTACACACACAAAAAAAGGAAATCTTTGTATTTGTTTTTACTATTCTAAGTGACACTGTAGGATAAGCACTAGACTGTTAACTGCTGGGTTCAAACCTATCAGTTGTCCCTTGGAAACCTTATACAAGGTCGCTATGAATTGGAACTGACTCGATGGCACTTAATAAAAACACTGCTTAAAATCTGGATCTTAGTTTGCTAAAACTGGGAACAGATACAACTGTTAAACAGCCTGGATAGTATGTAGGAGTGTTGTACTTAAAATCACATTTTAGGAAAATTTCTTTTTAAGCCTTATCTTTTTTTATTTTTCTGTTTTCCTAACATACTAGTAAACTGTGGTCAGATTTAAATCGTTAAAAATATGATGACTAAACATGCCCAGAATTGAATCTGCTAACAGGTCTTAGGAGTCCTGGTGTGGCGCTGTAGGTTAATGTGCCAGACTGAAAAGTCTTTTGAACTGCAAGGTCAGCGGTTCAAGCTCACCAGCTGCTCCCCGGAAATCCTATACAGGGTCGCTATGGTTCAACAACACTTCACAACAATAGGTCTCAATCACTTAACATAGTTAACAGCAATTTTATTTTATTTATTACCCTCTGAGAAGGTCCTGTCATGTCTATCTATACAAAAAAGCTGTAGTATCTAGACAATTTTCATTTTTGCTTCCAATACAATTAAAATATATTATCATAATACTCTCTTTTGAGAGTTGGTTTAACTATTCTTTTCCAATCAGTTTATGCAAGTACTTTCCCACTGTTTATGTATTTAGCAAGTGCTTAAAAGGATCTAGTATTTAAAATTTAGTTCTGTGTCCATAAGAAATAGTAATTCATTCCTAAGTGCTATAATCATGGTCAAATCGCCATAGCGAAAATGACCATGAATCTTCTATTGAAGAAACAAGGCAGAAAAAACAAAGCATGTACTTACTCCTAATCTCTTAACGATCTCCCTTATGTCATCAGCACAGCTATCCACTGAAGATAGAAGGATGCATTCTCCTCTTTCGTAAAACACTTTGATACTCATTAGTCCAGATGTCCACCCAATCACATCCCTGCAGGAGCAGTTAAATATAACATTCTTAGAATCCTTCTCGATCAACATTATAAACTCATTAGAAATTCCAAGAAGACACTCAATGTCAGCAGACTGGCCAAAGTCCCTTGCGATGACGTGCCACATGATTGCGCCAATGCTACATAAGTGGGCATCCTTCCTCGGCCTCACTTTTTCCTTCTTCTTTGCACCCAGTGTAATGAAACTGAACTTCACAGAGGTATCCACAGTGGCGGTCGTGACAAAGTTCTCTGCTAGGTCTTTCAGGTACTCTTGTCTCGTTCGAGTGGCCATCGCCCGGAATTTTTCAGACTTATGGGCTGCGTTTTCCGCATTGATCACTTTGGCTAAGAGGAAGTCCCGAAACACCGCTGACTTAGGAAAAGTTACACCTTTGGGAATCGGCGGACCAAATGGTGGCACATCTTTTGATCTAGAAACTCCAACACTGGGAAAGAGAAAAAAGAAGCAAGGTGAGTGGTCATACCATAATTATTTACCCTCAGAAACCTGACTTTTGATGCAATCCATCTATCTTGTAGCTTCTTGTTCTTCTAATTTCTGGCCAAGTTTTAAAACTTTTACTTTATTTAAAATTTTTGGTCTTGAACAAAACTGACTTTTTAAAGTTGGCTGTCTCAGGGAATGCACGCCCAATGGGACAGAAGCAACATCCCCAGATGGTGCCAGGTTGGCACTCCCATTCTATGGCTGGTGACGCCTGAGGAAACTGGGAACCCTTCCAAAAGAGCTGGTTCTAGCCCCATCAGACTTGCAGGTCCAAATGTTTTAAGTTTCACTTTTTATTTTCTAAGGAAATGCTCACTTTACTTGACTATGCTTTGAAACTCTGAATGGAGATTTTTATGGGGGAATGATTTTAAGAGTTCCCATAGACTGAATAAAATGTATATTGACAGTAATAACCATCTTAGTCTATTCAAACGAATAAGGATTGAGGACTAGGTGCGCCTGACCCAAGCCATGGTATTTTCAATAACCTCATACGCATGTGAAAGTTGGACAGTGAATAAGGAAGACTGTAGAAGAATTGATGCTTTTGCTTTATGGTGTTGGAAAATACTGAAAGTATCATGGGCTGCCAAAAGAACAAACATCTGTTTTGGAAGAAGTGCAGCCAAGAGTGCTCCTTGGAGGTCAGGATGGCCAAACTTTGTCTCTCATACTTCAGACACACTGTCAGGAGGGACCAGTTGCTGGAGAAGAATATCATGTTTGGTAAAGTGAAGGGTCAGAGAAAAAGAGGAAGACCCCCAGTGAAATGGACTGGCAAAGTTGCAGCATCAATGGGCTCAAGTGTGGCAACAATAGTGAAGTTGACCCAGGACCGAGCAGTGTCTCGTTCTGTGGTACATAAAGTCGCTATGAGTTGGTACCGACTCAATGGAACCTAACAACAACATAGGACAGCAGGTTTAGTTGCCTATGTGAGTGTGGAATGACTCCAGAGTACCTAAGCATCTGTGCCCCTTAACACTAACCAATCACAATAATTGAATATCCAGTGCAGACCAAACATTCTTCTTAATCCCTTATCTACTTAGGCTGATGATTACTCTTAGGATCAACAAAGGAAGCAGTTTCCCTTCTTTTCTATCATTTGGAAAGCCCAGAGAGGTGAATTAAGGACTAAACATATTTATATTTTCCCTGTCAGGTGTGAATTCCTTTCTTGGAATGTGGTTGGACTCTAAAACAATCACAGTACTTGGGTCTCTCTCAACTTTCATTTGACTAAATTCTCAACAATGGAGTTCCCCACCTGGAGGGGACTGATAAGGTCCTGGTTGAATGGAAGGGGACTGAGGACCATTTCCTTTGGGTACTTAGAGAGCAAAACTCAATCAGCAACAGAACCTGGTGGTGTTGGGCAGTGCTGTGTGTACTAAACTGGGGGAGGGGAGGGAGACTTAAGTTCTCAACATGAACCCACAGTTCTAAACAGGCTACAGAGGTTGGAATTGCAGGGTCCAACTTCACAGTTGACCCGTCCTCGCTTGAAAGGGACCTTTCACCTCATCTCTGCAGATCTCAAGCTACTCTCTGACTGGATATTGAATACATTTACTCTAACGCATCAGTGAAAATATCCTATGTCCAAAAATGTTCAAGGACGGCTGCCAATATGGCCTTTCTTAATTCTGAGGGATGACACAAGGTGCCTAAGATAAAAGGCAGAGTTGTCTTAGGATTTTAAAAAGGCAATCCTTTTTGCACCAAAGAATGGACCCTACTATATAATTGGACATCCCTTCTTCGACAATGTATGTCTGATTCCTACTCATTTAACTGTTACCGTGTGCATCTCAGATCAAAGTTCTATGAAGAAGGTAGAAGAATTTAGGCATGTGGCACCAATGGATAAACACTCAACCTCAAGGTCGGTTTGAACCTTCAAACTCATCAGCTGCTCCTCAGAAACCCTATACATTGAGTTGGAACTGACTCAATAGAACCTATCAACTCTTATATCCTGGTATTAATGTTGTAAGCTACACATGGATTGCTAACCAAAAGGTCGGTGGTTCAAACCCACCAACTGCTCCTTGGTCACAGTGAGTTGGAAATGACTTGATAGCACTTAATAACAACAACTCTTATATCCATCCCAGAGAAAGATGAAGGTTGCTATGAGTTGGAACCGACTCAATGGTACTCAACAACTCTTATAGCCATGGTAAAGTGGGTTATACTGATAACCACATGATCAGTGGTTCAATCTCACCAGCAGCTCCGAGAAAGAAAATTGAGGCTGTTTATTCCAGTAAAGATCTACCATTTCATGAATCTATGGAGGAACTTTACTCCGTCTTTACGGATCACTGATTTTTTTTACTCTGGTATCCTAGGGATGGGGGTTGGGGGATCAGTTAGAACTCTGGTAACATGGTTTATACAATCCTTAATTCTTCAAGTAGAATCAGGGTTAGAAAGAATATTTCTTTTCCAAACTCAGAAAATGTCTACTGGATTGAAACAGTAAAGGGTTCCAGAACTTCTTAATTAACCATATAATTTAATAGCAGTTATTGATGACTGAAATATAAAACCTGCCAGTCTTCCAACATAAAAACGATCAGCCTGAGCAGACACTGATTCGTTAGAATTCTTGAAAAGAGCAAGCAGAGCAGATGGTGTGGAGGCTGTGGATTTGTTCAACACTCACTCTTCAAATCTTCCATTTGTTATTACTAAAGTGGACATTCCTTCATAGACACGTGAACAGGTTTTAATAATCGTGGTGGTTAAGAACAGAGACTATGGAGTTAGGAGACTTATTCAATTCCAATACTATCACATACCGAGCAACTCTACTAAAATTGCTATCATCTAATTTTTACAAAAGGGGGCTGGTGGTAGCGGTGGTCTTGTGCAGTGCATTCAGTTCCGACTCACGGTGACCCTGTATAGGGTTTCTGAGGCTGTAATCTTTATAGGAATCCTGATGTGGCACTGAAGGATAATGCACTAGACCGCAAGGTGAGTTTGAACAGGAAGGATGGCGGTTCAAACCCACCAGCTGCTCCTTAGAAACCCTATATAGATTGGGTCACTATGAGTTGGAACTGACTTGACAGCCATTAGCAACATCAGCAATCTTTACAGGAACAGAAAGCCTCATTTTTCTTTCCAGGAGACACTGGTATATTCAAACTGCTGGCCTTGTGGTTAGTTGCTTAGCTTGTAGTGCCCTATGCTACCAAGGGCTCAGAAAGAAACGGACTAGCTATTATATTTTTGAAAACAGAAGTCGTCATTCTCTGGAGATGACTCCCAACTTTTAAGTGACTTTTAGCTAATAATCCTATGAGGGACTTCGGGAAGTTCATGGAAAAATGAAGCTAAAAGATGATGAATTTTTCTCACGAATTTTAAAAGTTCCCTTATGTAAAGTAATTCTTCTCATTAAGTTACTAAGGCATGCAAAGAGTTTATCTTGGAAAGCATGTAAGATCATAAATCCAAGTTAGCGCTACAACTGCTAGCTCTAACTACTCGAATTCTCAAATTAAGGTTCTTTTATAAAGAGGAAATAACGTTAAATTTGCTTTTTTAAGAATTTTAAGCTAAAATTATATGTAACACAGAACTTTTAGGGATGTTGCCTTATCATTTCTGTGTTCAGGTTGTTCTTGTTGTTAAGTGCCATTGAGTCAGGTCCTGACCCATAGCAACCCTGTACAGGGTTTTCAAGGAACAGCTAGTGAGCTTGAACCACCGACCTTGCAGTTCAAACCAACTTTGCAGTCTAGTGCATTAACCCACAGCACCACCCAGGACTCTTCTGTGTTCTGGTAGATCCCATATTGTTACCTCTTGAGAATTCATCTGCATACATGGATGAAGCCTTACAACTACACTACCTCGGCAAGGTGGAGGTGGTATTATTACAGGAGGTTACCTCAGTAGTCCTCACTAACTGGCACTGCAGGTCCTCTTCAGTTATAGCATCAAAACCAGCATTCACATGAACTAGCAATCTTCTGTCAAACACGTCCCTGGATTCAGACTTAGCAACTTAGAAAACAGGCAACTTGGATTGCATTTTCTCTTTCCTTAACAACATTGTTTTAATCAACTTGGGATCTTATTGGAGCACAGTGGCTCCATACGGGCAGCGAACCACAATGTCCATGGCTCAAGGCTGCTACCCACTCCGAAAACAAGAGGCAAAGACTGAAAGCCTCAAAAACCCTACACAGGGTCGCTACGAGTCAGAACCGACTTGACAGCACCTAACAACAATAACAATGATCTTATTCAATTGTTTTGAGAAATACCATATGAAACAGATCTGAAAGGTACCATATGAAACAGATCTGAAAGGTACCATATGAAACAGATCTGAAAGGTACCATATGAAACAGATCTGAAAGGTAATGTTGAAAGATTGGGGACTGCAATCTCATGTTGTTGTTAGGTGCTGTCAAGTTGGTTCCACTCATATTGACCCTACCCACAACAGAATAAAACACTTCCTGATCCTGGGCCAGCCTCACAACTGTTGGTCTGTTTCAATTTACTGTTGCTGACACAGTATCAATCCATCTCATTAGTGGTACATGATGTCCTTCCTCAGGAACTGGTCCTTCCTCACAACAATGTCCACAGTATAAGAGGCAAAGTCTCACCATCATCGCTTTCAAGGAACAAATGAGCTGTACTTCTTCCAAAACAGATTTGTTTTTACTTCTGGAAATCCATGGTATATTCAATATCCTTCACCAACACTGTAACTTAAATGCATTGATTCTTTTCTGGTCTTACTTATTTATTGTCCAGTCTTCGCATGCATATGAGGAAACTGAAAGCACCGTAGCTTGGGTCAGGCACACCTTAGTCCTCAACACTTTAAAGAGGTTTTTACAGCAGATTTGCCGAATGCAGTATGCCATTTGATTGTCTCTGGCTGTTGTTTCCAGGAGGGTTGATTGTGGATCCAACCAAAATGAAGTCTTTGACAACGTCAATCTTTTCTCCTTCTATCATGATGCTATTGGTCCAATTGTGAGGATTTTCATGGCTTTTTCTTTTCTTTTTTTACATTGAGGTGTAATTCATACTGAAAGCTATAGTCATTGATCTTTATCAGTAAGTGCTTTAAGTTCTCTTCACTTCAGCAAGCAAGATTGTATCTGTTGCATATTGCAGGTTATTAATGAGTCTATTATGCCACGTTCTTCTTCATATAATCTAGTTTCATGGAATATTTGCTCAATATACAGATTAAATACATATGGTGAAAGTATACAACCCTGATGCACACCTTTCCTGATTTTAAACCATTCAGTGTTCCCTTGTTCTGTTTGAACTACCTCTTGGTTTATGTAAAAGTTCCTCATGAGCACGATTCAGTGTTCTGGTAAAGTTTTCTTTGATATATTATCTATAGTTTGTTAAAATGCACACAGTTGAATGCCTTTACACAGCCAATAAAGCACAAGTAAACATCTTCCTGGTATTCTCTGCTTTCAGCCAAGAGCCATCTCACTTTAGCAATGATATTCCTTGCTCCATGTCCTCTCCTGACTCTGGCTTGAATTTCTGGCAGCTCCCTGTCTACTATTTAAAAATTATTTTCAGCAAAAGTTTGCTTGCATGTGACATTAATGATATTGTTCAATTATTTCCACATTCCATTGGGTTACCTCTATTTGGAACGGGTACAAATATGGAGCTCTTTTGATCGGTTGGCCAGGCAGCTGTCTTCCAAATCTCTTGGCTTAGGTGAGAGTGGCCCTCTAGTGCCACATCAGTTTGTTGGAACATTCTTACTTGTATTCCATCAATTCTTTGAACTTGTTTCCCACCAATTCCTTTAGTACAGCTTAGACTTCTTCTTTCAGCACCCTTGGTTCTTGACCACATGCTACCTGGTGAAATGGTTCAACATCGAACAACTCTTCTGGGTACAGTGACTCTGTGTACTCCAACTTCTTTTGATGCTTCTTGCATCATTCAATATTTTGCTTATGTTGCTGTTGCTGCTAAACACCGTCGACTTGGTTTCAACTCACAGCGACCTTTTATAGGACTTCTGAGGCTGTAAATCTTTGTGGCGTGACTGGTAGACTTAAACCACTGACATTGTATTTTGCAGTTCAGTGCTTATCCTACAGGGCCACTGCACTCCCTGTTTTGCTCATAGAATCCTTTAATATTCCAACCCAAGGCTTGGATTTTTTCTTCAGTTCTTGCAAATGAAATGTTGAGCATGCTCTTTCCCTCTGGTTTTCCAACTCCAGGTCTTGGGTCATTCCATTATAATACTTTACCTTGTCTTCTTGACCTATGCTTTGAAATTTTCTGTTCAGCTCTTTTACTTCATCATTTCTCCCAGTCTCTAGATTCTTGGCATTCAAGGGCAAGTTTCAGAGTCTGTTCAGCCATCCATGTTGGTCTTTTCCTTCTTTGCAGGCTTTTCAATGACCTTCTGTTATCTCTTGATGTGTGATGTTCTTAATGTCATACCACACCTCCTTTGGTCTTCAGTTATTTCTGTCTAATGTATTAAATCTGTCCTTTACATAGTCTCTAAATTCAAGTGAAATATACCCAAGGTCATATAGTTTAGCTTTCATGGACTTGTTTTAATTTTTTAAGCTTCAGCCTGATCTTGCATATGAGCAACCGATGGGTCTGTTCCACAGCTGGAACTTATTCTGACTGACTTTGAGCTTCTCCATTGTCTCTTCCCACATAATGAAGTCAGTTTTATTCCTGAGTATTTTATCTGGTGAAGTAAACATGTATAGTCGCTGGATGTTATTAAGAAAGGGTATATGCAATGAGTAAGTCACTGGTCTTGCAAAATTCTTTCATGAGACCTCCACCATCATTTATGTTACAGAACTGATTTGACTGCAATGTTCCATAAAGTTTATTATTGCTCCTTTGAGGGATATTAGGGAAGTTGTTAAACATAATCAATATAAATGTTTCTGTGGTACTTCCCATAATTTGAGGGATTAGAGTGACTTTACATTTGAATCTCATTAGTAGATGTCAACTTAGTGAAAACTGCGGTTCCCTAAAAACCAAATGACTATTTCTGAATGATTTATAAATGCTCTCTTCTATAATAAAGGGATTGTAGAGGCACAGTGGCTAAGCATTTGGCTGCTAACCAAGAGGTCGGCATTGGAACCTACCAGCTGTTCCATAACAGAAAGATGTGGCAGTTTGTGTCCACAAAGATCTACAGCCTTGGGAGTGTGATGGGGCAGTTCTACCCTGTAGGAAAGGGCCATTCTGAGTAAGAACGGACTCAACAACAAGGGGTGTTTGGTTTGGTCTATCTATCATAAAAAAACAAACAAATAGCTAAACAATGCAATCTACTTTGTGTATACGTAAGTTCTACACTTTGCTGTTGTTAAGTGGGTTCCACCAAGGTCCTTGTATAGGGTTTCCAAATAGCAAGTGATAAACTTGGACTGCTGACCTTGAGCTTCAAACCGACTTTGCAGTCCAGCACATTAACCTACAGCATCACACCAGGACTCCATGTCAGCTCTATACCAACAGTAGTTTTGAAAAAATTCCTCTCCTAGTAATTTAACTATAACTGGAAAACCCAAAAGAAATAAAAATGAATAGATCACTACTAATTTAAAAATTACTCTTCTAATGAACCATGTCATGATACACACATAAACTAAAGATAGATCATAATTTAAAACACCCCATTTAGCCTGAAAATAGCAGCCAAATATAAATTTCTAATCTGCTAGGAAGGTTCCGTTAAGATTAGTCTCATAATTACCATTCCTTAGGCGTGATCCAGGGGAAACAGCCAATTCACTATGTTTAACATTATCGCCTTTAAACATATTATTTGCACAAAGTAGATCCTATATCTTTTTTCAACAGCAACTCTAGCTCAGATACGTATAGGGATGATATCTGGAGACAAACATGCAGACCTTTAGCCCACAGCAGGTCTACTGAGATAGAATGCAGGCATATGCCACTTAATATCCATGACACAGTCACTGAAATAGGATGTTATGCAATTTGGCTGTTCTGTGAACCCCAGATTATGTATAGGCAGTCCCCAGACAATCAGTAGTTAAACCTCCTTAAAGCCAACCTTCCAGGAGCCCCCGGGACAAAGACTGAGAGTGGTATGCACTGGATCCAGGCATTGTGTAGCTGGGCAGGGTAGAGGCCATGCAGGCTGCTGAATCAGGACTTCTGGGTGCATATGACACAAGGTGGGAGAGGGGTTGTTGTTGTTATGTGCGTGGAGTCGGTTCCGACTCATAGCAACCCTATACAGGGTTTCCAAGGCTGTAAATCTTTATGGGAGCAGAAAGCCTCATCTTTCTCCTGCAGAACATCTGGTAGTTTTGAACTGCTGACCGTGAGGTTCATAGCCCTATTCGGGAGAGGGGTAAACGGCATGAAATGTGCCAGTGCCAGGAGTGGAGCTGGTGTTGGTAGCTCCCAGCACAGCTTCTTCCTGATCATGTGCAGGTGTCACTTCCCAGAGTGCATGGCGGTGGGGTCGACTCTGACTCACAGTGACCCTGTAACAGGGTTTCCTAGGCTGTAAATCTTTACCGAAGCAAAGAGCCTCATCTTTCTCCTGTGGAACAGGTGGTCGTTTCAAAGTGCTGCCCTTGAGATTAGCAGCCCGACTCATAACCACTACGCTACCAGAGCCCCTAAGTGTCCCAAACCCAGCTGGCCCTGCCAGTGTTCACAAGAGCAGAGAAGCCGAGGCAGGTGCTGCCCCCGTACTGGGTGTGACAGGATGCTGGGTAGCTGAAGGAAGCCAGGAGGAGGGGGAGATGGGCTAGAGGAGGTAGTATTATGGGAACTGGGGCACGTCCTGGAGCCCTGTTGCTCAACACTTGGGGAATTTGGGGTCTTTGTTGTTGTTAAGTGACGTCAAGTCAGTTTTGACTCATAGTAACCCTATATAGGGTTTCCAAGGATTGGCTAGTGGGTTCCAACTGACAGTTTTGTGGTTAGCAGTCTGCTGTTTATCCTACAGCAGTACACCAGGACTCCATTTAAACAAACAGATAGCTGCTTTCTCTTAAAACAAAACAAAACAAAAACTTTATGAGGCCATAGATATTATGAGGGGGTTTCAAAATGCTCGTGGGAAAATGCCATTATCTTTTCTTTCCATTTTTTTCCACAAACTTTTTGAAGCCCTACTCATATATGCCCATGCAGGGGTCAGTGAGACACACCTTATTTCAGAGTGGGCTCAGAAAATCAGTTAACAATCTGATTCTGATGTACTACAGACGCTAAGAAGCACTGCTTTTCAGATCATGTGCTCTTTTAACATAGGCTGAGGGGAAGGAGGAGTTGTAAATGGCAACAGCGCACACAGAGACTGGTTTCCTCAGATACAGATGTGACTGCCCTGTAGCGGTCTCTCACAGTATCTTCCTGGTCCCTGTCCAGCCCCAATGGGCAACTCAATTTGTAACTAGCATTTTTAAGATTCTAAGGGAAGTTGACATGTACTGGGAACTGTAATTGGCATTTTGCATAACTTATACTACTTATTCTTCATAACATTTTGATCCTCAATTGAAGGCAAAGAATGGAAAGCTCAGCAGAACAAAGTAACTCCCACAGAACGACAGGATGAGACAACGAGCTGAGCTCAAAAGTAGGTCTATTAGACTCAAAGTCCTGCGCTTTTTGCTAGTGCCCTATACTGCATGGTATTGTTGTTTACGGTTACTAAGAAACAGCATGAGTAGGTAAAGACTGAACACAGCTCTGTCAGGGGCTCTGGTTCTGAGGCACATACACGGCTTCTTAAAATTATTCAAGTGAGTGACAACTCCCTGTTCTAGCAGCCTTGTGGTATTAAGAGCTTCCAAGACTTTGGAATGAGAAGAAATGCTTGACTTCCACAAATGACAATAATATCACCTCCTAAAAGAGAACTTTAAATGTCCACATCATCCAACTTGGAGGCGGGTGTCAATTAAGGTGTTGGCTCTAGCAGGAGCTAGATACGGTTTGTAAGGGGTTGTTGTTGTTAAGTGCCGTTGAGTTGTAGATAGAGCAAATGTGTAACGCACCTTTTTGTACTGGTGGTCTTTTTCAAGGGTACAAATTAGAGAGAAATCTATTATTTCTTCAAGAAAATATCTAAGTGATGACAGCGGAAAATATAATTGGAAAAAATCTTTCAGAGGGCAAAATAAGAATGGAAAGAACAAAACAATTTTGGAAAGGCTGTTTTGCTGAAGTAGAACTAGAAGGGTGGATCAGAAAGGCAGACTTACCTATAACACACATTTTCAGTGCATGGGTTATGCACTCTGACAATGACAAAAACGTGCTGAAAGTGAGACCGGATGCTTTTTGGAGTAAAAGGAAGTGCTCCTGGCTCTTGGAAGACAATAGTAACGATGTCATTTCCGATGTGCCTTTTCCTCAGAAGCTGGAAGCAAGAAAGGGAACACATACACAAGAGTTAGAACAAGCTTTTCTTTACAAATATGCAATTATCTAGAACTCACTCCTCCTTTAATGTAAAAGTTATTCAGAAAAATATAGTCCTAAAAATACATAATTATTTAGAAGAACAACGTCCTTCTCGAGAAGCTAGTCCTCAATATTGAACATGAGCTGCATCCAAAGATATATGGACACACACAAAAACTCAATTTAGGTTTCTCTCTCTTATTTAAAAATGCAACTTGTTTTCCCTCCCTATCCATTTTTATTTAGTCTCTTATTTTTCACCCCTAGCATGTTGTTGATGTTAAGGGCCGTCAAGTCAGGCTTTGACCCATAGCGACTCTGTATAGGGTTTCCAAGGAGCAGTTGGTGAGTTTGTGGTTCAAATTGACTTTGCTGTCCAACGCATTTACAGCGCCACATCACCCCTAGCATAACAGCACTTTATAGATCAAAAGATTTTTAGGAAATTTTATGGTTTTAAGTTCTTCCAGTTTAAAGGAGGAGAAAGGGTGCTGAAAATTCCAGACTATTGTGTAAGAAGACCAGTCTCAACTTGTACATTTTGTACTCCCATAATAACCTGGGAGTCCTGGTGTGGCACTGTAGGATAAACACAAGATTAGTTGTTCAAACTCACCAGCTGCTCCTTGGGAACCCTACACAAGGTTGTTGTGAGTCGAAACCGACATGACTGCACTTAACAACAATAAAAAAATTAATGCATTTTCACAATTTAAAAACAATCTAGAAACTCTTATTTTGGTGGACAATAAACTGAAACTTATGAATTTTAATGTGGCATTTAAATGTAACTCAGAAACATAAAACTGCACCAGAGCAGCAGCAATAAAACTCCAAAATTTGTAGTCTTATAAGTCACAAATGTGGCAGGAGAAAATGAACACCTTTCACTCCCCCCTCAGCAGTAATACATACAGCAGTTGGTGAGTTTGTGGTTCAAATTGACTTTGCTGTCCAACGCATTTACAGCGCCACATCACCCCTAGCATAATAGCACTTTATAGATCATAAGTAACAAAGCTTTCCTTTTGATGTTCTCACTGCCAAGAGAGATGTTTTGAAGTTCGCTTGTCCCCTGCAGTCCAAGTTTCTCCTACACCATTAGGGCTCTGTTTAGATAACACCTCTTCTGAAAAGAATCTATTATCAACACTGCGATGGTGCTCGACCCATGCATCCTGTTGTTGTTGTCATTGTTAGGTACCATCAAGTCTGTTCCGATTCATAGTGACCCTATGCACAACAGAACAAAACTCTACCCAGTCTTGTGCTGTCCTAACAACTGTAGATATGTTTGGGCCTATTGCTGATGCCACTGTGTCACTTCATCTCGCTGGGGTCTTCCTTTTTGTTGACCCTCACTTTACCAAGCATGATGTCTTTCTCCAGGGACTGATCCCTCCCGACAACATGCCCACATGAGAGATGAAGTCTTACCATCCTTGCTTCTACAGAACATTCTATCTGTGAGCATTCTGGCTCTTCTTCCAATACAGACGGACTTGTTTGTTTTCAAAAAAGCCCACGGTTTTTTCAATATTCTTTACCAACACCATAACTCAAAGCCATCAATTGTCCTGTGGTCTTCCCTTACTCATTATCCAACTTTCACATTCATATGAGGTGAAAGAAATTATCATTACTTAGGTCAGGTGCACCTTACTCTTTAAAATGACATCTTTGTTCATCAACACTTTAAAGAGATCTTTGGCAGATTTGCCAAATGCAATACGTAGTCTGGTTTCTTGACTGCTGCTTCCATGATTGTTGATTTAGGATCCAAGCAAAAAGAAGTCTTTGAAACTTCAATCTTTTCTCTGTTTATCATAATATAATTTATTGACACAGTTGTGAGGATTTTTGCTTGCTTTATATTGAGATACAATCCACACTGAATATTTTTGTCTCTTATCTTTATCATGAAGTATTTTAAGTCCTCTTTGCTTTCAGCAAGCAAGGCTGTATCATTTATGTATTGCAGGTGGCTAAGGAGTCGTTGGAGAAGGATATTATGTTTGGTAAGTTCAGAGAAAGAGAGGAAGACCCCCAACGAGATGGACTGGCCAAGTGGCAGCATCGATGGACTCAAGTGTGGCAACAGTAGTGAGGTTGGTCCAGGATCGGGTAGCGTTTCGTTCTGCTGTGCCTAAGGTCGCTATGGGTCGGTCCTGACTCGATGGCACCTAAGAACAACAACAAAGTAGTCTTTCCCCATCCTGATACCATGTTCTTCTTCATATAATACAGCTCCTCGGACTATACGCTCAGCATACAGATTGAATAAATACAGCGAAAGGATATAACCTGAGACACACCTTTAGTGCTCTTAACCCATTCAGTATGAACAACAGCCTCTTAGTTTATATAGTCATAGGTTCCTCATGAACACAATTAAGTGTTCTGGAATAGCCACTCTTTCCATGATATCCATAGCTTGCTATGATCCACAAAAATCAAAGTCTCTGCATAGTCTATGAAGCACAAGTAAACATCTTTCTGGCATTCTCTGCTTTCAGCCAAGATCCATGGTCTTTAAATTTGGGTGGGACATATTCAATATCATATTTTGGCTGTCGTGGACTTGTTTTTATTTTCTTCAGCTTCAGCCTGAACTTGCATATGAGCAATTGATGGTCATATGCAAGGTCAGGCCCCAGTGGGCCCCTGGCCTTGTTTAGACTGATGATATTTGTCTGAGTTTTGATTTCCTAGTTTTCAGTGAAGGCAGGCTCTCAAGACTCATTTGCTAAATGAATAAAGAATGTGATTGTATGATTGTTGCTAGGTTCTGGAGTCAGTTCTTACTTATAGGGCCATGCGTAGGGTTCCTGAGGCTGTAAATACTTATAGAAGCAGAAAGCCTCATCTTTCTCCTGAAATACATTATGGACACATAAAACTGTGCATTAAAATCCCACACCATTCTTTCCTCTGAATGCATCACTAATAAAGCCCATTGCTGTTGTTGTTAAATGCCATCGAGTTGGTTCCAACCCATAGCAACCCTGTAGAGAGTTTCCAAGGAGCGACTGGTGAGCTTCAATCACCAACCTTGCAGTTCAAACCAACTTTGCAGTCTAGCACAGTAACCCACAGCACCACCCCAGGACTCCTACTCACACACAGATAAGTTCATGGACGTAAAGGCATAGTATCTATGCTCAACAAATTGGTGATCTTTACTTTCAATGGACAAAAACCATCTTGTTTAGAGTTGATGATGTCACTGCAGGAATGGATAATGAATCTCAGGTAGTAAACCTATTTCCCAGCGGTAAGGGAGACAACTTCCTGGGGGGTCTGAACCTTCAACCTTACAGTTAACAGTCCAGTGCGCTTACGCTACCGTTTCACACCAGGACTCCATATTTCCATTTGCAGCTGCTGTGTGCCTTCAAGTAGGTTCTGACTCATAGCAACTCAGAATAGGGGTTCAGAGGCTATAAATCTTTATGGGAACAGAAAGTCCCATCTCCCACAGAGCAGCCAGTTGTTTCCAACTGTTGACCTTGTGGTTACAAGCCAATATGTAGCCCACTGCATGAGCAGGGCTCTTTATATTCCCATATACAGATATACTGCTGTTTTAAGAGCTGTCGAGTAAATTCTGACTCATAGCGATCCTATATTGGGTTTCCGAGGAGCAGCATGTTTGGTTTGAACCACCAGTCTTGTGGTTAGCAATTCAGTGTTTATCCTACATTGCCATACCAGGACTCCTATAAAGATAGACTGTTGTTTAATCCCACCGAGTCAGTTCTGACCTATAGCAACCCTGTATAGGGTTCTCCTAGGAGTGGCTGGTGGGTTTGAACTGCAAGCCCTTTGGTTAGCAGTCCAGTGCTTATCCTACAGTACCACACCAGGACTTCTATAAAGATATATTATTGTTGTTAAGTTCCGTTGAGTTGGTTCAGACTCAGAGAGACCCAGTTTAGGGTTTCCGAGGTGTATCCGGTGGGTTTGAACTGCAGACCTTGTTTCGCAGTCCAGTGCTCATCCACAGCGCCATACCAAAGAGTCCTATATTCAACTGTTAAAACCCTGGTGCTGTGGGTTAATGCGCTAGACTGCAAGGTCTGTTTGAACTGCAAGGCTGGTAGTTCAAGCTCACTAGCCGCTCTTAGGAAACCCTGTATAGGGTTGCTATGAGTCAGAACTGACTCAACAGCACTTCACAACAACAAAACAAGGGCACAAAAAGGACATTATTGCCAAATCAATGATTGGTGATTTGGCGTGATAAAAGAACTGGCAAGTGGTGTAATCTCTGCATTCTTCCAGAGTTCTCCAGGTGCCAGTTCAATCTCAGATCTGAATGCAGGAAAATCCCCACAGAAGTCAACATGGGTAAAGGTTAACACAAATATCACCTCACTGTCTGAGGGAGTTTTGAAACAGATATAGCATAAAGTCATTAATTAGACCCAGTGAACTATCTGTAGTTTTAAAGAAAAACTTGCCAGATAATTAACTAAAATGTATGGGAGAAAAAAAAAAAAAAAAATGAGCAGCAAATGAGGTTATATTCATTATATTTACCCATACAATAGCGGGCACAAGGAGCCCGGGGAGTACAGTGGATTATAAACTGGGCTGCTAACTACAAGGTCAGTAGTTCAAATCTACCAGGTACGCCGAGGGAGAAAGATGAGGCTTTCTGCTCCTGTCAAGATGAACAGCTTCAGAAGCCTTATACAAGGTCACTATGAGTCAGAACAAACTCAGCGGCACACACCCACACCACCACGGTGCACAAAGATGCTCACTTCAATCACTATTTCATTTAAAGGAAGAAAATGGAAGCAAGAATGAATGCATGTAACAAACACCAACAGACAAGCTGACAACTGACTTGGCTAAGTTATTCTTTCTTGTTCTCCCTGATAAGTAAAATAAACAATTCACAGGTACTATAACATGGTGAGAGAAACTCAGGAACAGTTAAAAAGGTACGTAGAGTATCATCTCACATTGTGCTCAAGCTGTTGGGTGAACATAAAACAGAAGCTTACCCTGTGCTTTATTCAATATCCTTGAAGCACAGTAATTCTGAGATTGCCTCACAGAAAGCAAAGCTGACAATGGTCAGGGCCAGGCATAGGGCTCTATGGTTCTTCCAGTCAAGGCGGTT
Source organism: Chrysochloris asiatica (assembly GCF_000296735.1). Lineage (NCBI taxonomy): Eukaryota > Metazoa > Chordata > Mammalia > Afrosoricida > Chrysochloridae > Chrysochloris > Chrysochloris asiatica. The sequence continues at coordinate 3,145,261 of NW_006408783.1, forward strand.
GCTACTTTATGCCAACCGACCACCTCAACTACACATGTGAGGCCTGGACTGATTTAGCAGTCAGTCTTACTGTTGCCGTTACTGCAACAGCAAATTGGAAAGCTATTCCGATCCAATTTCTCTCCCAGTTGAAGGCAGAGATTGGGCCCAATTCTATACTCTACCACAGGAATATTTAAAGTGCAGGTTAAAGGACACTATATGGTTGGTTACCATGACAACAAACCAAGCAGATTTCTTCCTTGTTAAGAATATTCTTTCCCTTTGTAAAAGGCAGTTTAGTCAACCCAACTATGGTTACATAATAAACTTTGTAGAAAAATAAATGAGGATTTATTAAGAAATATTAAGTTGAACACCCTTTTAAGGAGAAAAAAGTTAGCTCTTTGATCATTAATAGGATGCTTGAGTTTGTTTAGTAACTAAAGAAATACAACATCTGGAATGCTACTGAAGAACTATTCACTGTTTTTAAGTTTATCAAGCATAAATAACCTGAGGAATTTCTTGAAATTCTTATATAAGGCTGTGTTTTCTGTGGCATGTAATTTTGTTTATTAACTAGTCAGTGAAACTCTGTACAGGAACCATAAATAGAAGGGGCAGAGCGGGGGCACAATGTAAACAATAAAGCCACAAATCATGAGGGGCGAGTCCTTCTTGGTTACCAATATCCCTCGGGCAGTAATATATTAGTGACAGTGTGGCGCCGCGGTTAATGCATCAGACTGCAAATCCATTTGAACTGCAAGGTTGACGGTTCAAGCTCACCAGCAACTCCTTGGAAACCCTATACAGTGTCGTTATGCATCAGAACCAACTCGACAGCACTCAACAACAACAACAAGGTTATCAAACTTCTCTTTACTATAAATATAAAGCTCACAACACTTCAGCTCCAAGAGGGGAAGAAAAAAAAAAAAGTGTCTTCAACTACAAAAGTGAACTAATAAACACAGCATTATACAGATTTATACAGTCAATCCTTCGAAATTTCCAACACTTGGTTCAAGCTGTGAAACAGGAATAAGCTCTTGTTATGACAGGGCGAGTGAAAATGTGATTCTTCACCTACTCCCACAGTAGAAAGTATACAGATGCTACAGAAATAGCAGCCTTGGAATTAGTCTAGTTCCTTAAGTCGACTAAAGGGTTTCGCAGGCCCAGCTTCAACTTGGTGCAACATCAAAAGCAAAGGAAAACAAACAACTGTCAACTAGTCACATTGGGCGGAATCAAAAACTGCATAAAGCTTAACTGGGTTACATCTATTTATCGCTATACAAATAGTTCATTGCCGTCATCTTTTTACAAAAGAGAAAAAAACACAACTTTTTATTGTGAATTGAGGGTTTCCAGAAAAGATCATCCAATCATATCCTTTGTTTCATCTGAGTGATTGCAAATCCCCTCCATGCAACAACAGTTGTCCAGCTTCCTCCTCACCGTCCCTATTTCCATTCTATCCACCTGCCCATCCCTACTCAACTATGCCTTCAGGTAAATGTTGCCCTTTTGATCTTGAATGACTGACCAGTCCATGGTGAGCATATCTTCCTAGTGTTGTTGTCTCCACTACGTACCTATCTACTGCTTGGCTAAAAACTGGGCCACGAGAGTGGGTTCCTTTCAGACCTGAAGGGTGGCTGAGGGCCATACTCTCAGGTTCCTTCAGTCTTTTTCTGACCAGCAAGTCCAGTCTTTTTTTTCAAATAATTTTGAGTTTTGTTCCACATTTTCTCCTGTTCTATCTGAGACCTTCCAATGTGATCCCTTTCAGAGCAACTAACTGGCAGTGGTAACCACGCACCATCTAGTTCTTATGGTCTCAGAGTGGTGGAGACTGATGTTCACATGTTCCATTAGTCCACTGTGTTACAATAATCAGTCAGTCACAATCAGGCCCGCCATTTTAGGCTGTACCTTCCGGGTTTCTTCCCTCTCCCTTCCCTTCAACTCCATTTTACAATCTTAGGTTTCTGTTTCCCTGCCAGTCTAAGCTGCAAGGTGTGTAGTTTAAAAGGCAACATGGCTTTTGATAGGCCAGAGCTACCAGCAATGACATGTGATCTCCTGATTTGAACCTATATAAGTCCTCTCCCTTCCGCCTTCTGCCTTCACTCTCAGGCCGAGGTCACCCTGCTCTTCCTCACCCTGAATAAAAGTCTCTAGACGGGCCGTCTGGTGTGCGGTGTGGTTGATGAGCGATGTTGGGTCATAGTTTTTCCCTTTCACATTGGGCTAATTGATTCCAAGCATCTACAATTGTCATCACCTTTCTTTATTCCACACATGGAGAGACAAATTTATCTGCACCTTCGACAGCTGCTCATGAGCTTTAAAGATCCCAGGAGTTACTCACCAAAGTAGGATATAGAACATTAACATTGTAGTTGTGAACTATGCAATGCCAATTCATCAAGCTGCCCCTTGAGACTTTTTTTTAAAACAGGTCAGAAGGTAGGCACTTTGTATCTAATTCTGTGAGGGGGCGGAAATCAGACTGTGACAGAGAAGCAGAAGGTTGTTATTAAGAAGTTTTCTCATAATGACACTAGGGGAAAAAAGCTTCATTAGAAGCTGCAGAGGACTGACCTCAGAGTCTCTCGTCTTCAAAAAGAAGCAACAGCTGTGAGCTAAGCCCTACAATGTTCAATAGACTCCTGTGAGCCCAGCTGGAGACCTGGTTGGCCAGCAGTGTGGCAAGACCTGGGGACTCTTGGACCCAGAGTCAGTGACACAGCCACAAAGGACTAGAGCGGAGAGTGAAGCGTCCAGCTGATAAGAAGAGAGGGCATATGCACAAGAACACCCACACTTGTAGATAATACCTGCTTGACCTGGCTTCAATGACTGGATGATCAGAGCTCAACTAGAAGAAGAAAGAAGAGGGGGAAAAAAAAAGGCATCTGATACAATTTGATGAACTTGACCTACACATATGGATGCAGTAGCTCAAAAGAGGGAACAAATCTTTACAGCAAGGATCATTCCCACCTTCTCCATACACAGAGTAGACAGGGATGGGCAACTTGGACACTGGCTACACAAAATGGGGGTAGGAGCCACAAAGGCAAGAAGTGACTGGTTTACAAGCTTTCAAGAGGGAACCTAGATCCAGAGGGCATGGAGGAAGGTAGAATCTCCAGTGAGTAGTATACAATCTGTCTGGGCGGGGCTGATGAAAGGAAATGCAGATAGGTCTCTTGTGACACAATAGTAAATAATTGTTATCAGGCCTGATTGTGAGGGTTGGAAATGTAAAGGTAGACGTTTTATAGCAAGGAGGGGAGTGATTAACTTTGCAGTCTAGGAGCAGAGGTCCCTGGAACCATCAAGGGAGAAGAGTGGAGAGCAGGACCCTACCCAGAGAAGCAGTGATGCCTGGGATGGAGGCAGAGACGATGACGTGGAGAGATGGTGCAGCTGGGGACTTTAGACACAGAGAGGGAGCGGGGCTGTGTGCTGATGACAGGGGGGCAGGCTTGCAGGGTAAACCCTTTGGTTGGTTGATGATGCATGGAGGGGATTGTAACCATGGCAGTGAAACAATATAGGATAGGATGAATGTAAAACTAATGTTCTCCATGTAAACTATCACATAATTCATAATAAAACATTAAAAAAAAAAAAAAAAAGAAGCAACATCTGGTAATTAGCCAGGCTTTGGTCAAAGATAAAATTGTATCATGTAATGATTATTTTATAAGTTTCTGAATTTCAAGCGATGAACTCATAATTTAGCAAAAAATTATTGTTATAATCCCATAAAATCAATCACAAATTCTAGACCCTGGTCCTTAGGTTCTAATCTCGTCATTGAGTTTCTACACAAAGAAGAGGTTGGTCTTGAGTAAGATCAGTCATTTTCAAATGTAATCTCAGGCACCTACAGGTACCCCCCCTTAGGTACCTCCCTGGGTCTCTGATGTCCTGCCATCAGAGATAGCAGAGCAACTCCCCAACTTTATGCACACGTTTAAAAAAAGAGACGTTTTCCTCCGTGCTGGGCGGGCATTGAGCTCCTTCATCTGATTTGTCTTTTAGCCTCAGTTTGAAGAGTTTCACTGCCAGAGTGAAATTTGAAAACTACTAGACCAGCTAATTTGTTAAGTTATTTCCATGGATAATATCTCCTGACACCTAAAACATGACCTGTCTATAGAACAAGTAAAATGGAATCTCATAGGGGACAAGTCCTGGGGAAGGGATTTGGACTATGAAACAGGTCCAGATAGATTTATGGAAATGAACTGAAAAGAGTCGTCTCTGCGAGCAGTGTTTCTTATCATTCCCTGGGTCTGGTTAGGGTTTCCTTGTAAAAGTCAGAGACATTCCAAAGATTAAACTTGGGTGAACTCTCTAAAGACTCTTAATACATGTTGGAATCAGCTTTCAGCTTGATTTATTACAAGAACAAACATCAGAAATGAGATCTGATGTAGACGAGTGTGGGCCAGTCAAAAACACTGGTGTTAATGAGGCCAAGATTACAGGAACAAGTCAGGTATAGACAAGTTCACTTCACTAAGTTATGTCAGCTTCAAACTGCATTCATAAATTCAGCTGGTCATCTCAAACATCTGACGCCCTGGCATCCACATAACTCATGGGAACGAGTGTGGTGGGTTAGAGATAAAGAAAGTGTTCTAGAACCAGTACAACCGGTAACACATCTGGAAAGTGCATCTCTCCAGATTACACAGCAGCATAAGCGACCGACAAACAGAACATTCTTAGGACAACTCATGATTAGCAAAATATTTCATTAAACAACAGTGGAAAAATGATATTTTGAAATTGATAATTATCCCTTTACTCTCTTAACTAATCAGTTCTTAGTATTTAATAATTGATCTCTAGGACAGGTGGCAAGAAAATAAAATGCAAATAAGTAAACTAAGATACTCCACTCCTCTAACCAGTGAATGATAAATCATCAGGAACACGCTCTGTGCCAAGCTCTGTTTTAAGTGCTTCCCATGTATTAACTCGTCAAGTCCTCATAACCACCATCTGAAAATGGTTTTGGTCATTCGTTCAATAAATGCATACTGACTAGTTACTATTTTCTAGGTGTTCTGGGTACTAAGTGCATCAAGATATGTGACCAAAACAGATAAAACCACTACCAAAAAGTAACCATGAGCGGTCTGCCCCAGATCACATGACACTGGCTCTAGAACTTGCTCCTGACAACTGGAAATACTGCTGAAGTGTTTTTGTGGATTTTTTATTTTTTTCATCCAAGAAGAAGGAAGCGTCAACCAAGCGTCAGAGAATTCTAACACTCAGAGAGAGGTGTTTACAACATCTCATCCAAACATGCTCAGGAAACATATCTCTACAATATAGAGTTGCTTTCTCCTTGGGTGTGACTCTAGAATCCTTTTTAATGCAGTGTTCAAATCAGCCCGTTTGCTATCTAGACTAGGGCTTTGATTTGCATTTAATGATATCAAGACTTCTTGAAAGAGTAAGAACTTTACTCATGGGGCAAGTAACTGACCCATTCTTCACTCTATCTTGCACTGACTTGCCAGGTAGTGCAGTGAGCACACACACTTTCTACTAGATCACATACAGGACCATATCTCTTCCACATACAACAGTAAGCATATTTATTAAAAAATATTTTTTTCACATGTTCCACATCTATTTCCTCAACATAATTTATTCAGTGGCATAGGTTATCACGCAAGTTTTTTGTTTTTTTTAATTACCCAAAGAAGTCTTTAGGGTACAGAGTTTATAATGTGTGATAAACATTGGACTGCTAACCACAAGGTTGGCGGTTCAAACCCACCAGATGCTCCTCAGACACCCTATTCAGAATTGCTATGAGTTGGAACGGACTCTACAGCACTTTACAAGTTACAGGATTTGTTTTTTTTAAATCTCCATTTTTCCTGATGTTCAAATCTCTCTCTCATATACATTCACACATTTTCACTTTCTACTTCTCCAGATTTTTATGTGCAGGATATTTCTAGGACCGTTTCAGATGCAGCGAATCCATAACCCTTCAGAGCTTAATGACCATATAATCAAAAGTGGGCAGGGGAAGTCAGTAGTGTTGGTTTTAGGAAACAGTAAGGTTAAGCAGACTTCATAACCTCAGAGGTTTCCACAAGAGATCGTAGATAGGGCCCGTTCAGTTTGGAGTCCAATGACTCAAGTAATTAGTGATGCAAAGCGCTTTGTGGTTTGAAAGCTCAATAACTGGGGTCAAAAGTCACTGGCTCTAGTTCTCCTGAAGTACTGACAGATTTTCTTGGTGTGAGTAAGCCCTATGAGTTTTCTGGGCAACAAGTCCTGCTGAGTTTAATTACTAAATGATTCACAAGTATCTGCTGGACAAATGCACCAGTCTAAATTAGGCTAATAATTCAGTTACTCTAGTTGGAAGTTTTCCAAATAAACAGACTTTCTTTAAGTTAAAACAGCCATACATGCATGGACCTACTGATTGTAACGCTAGCTCATAAAAAACGGAGCTAGCAATAACCAACAGAAGAACAATGAAAAAGGACGAATGTCACCTAAAGTCAAGAGCCTCGGTTTCTCATGGGAATTGTAGGGTCTAAGGCCATTCCTGCAACTAGTGATGGAAGAACAGAAGGAAGCTGGCTCAATTTCGTTTTTGGAAAATGATGATTTTTTTTCTTCCTTTGTAGAATTTCATAAGTGTTAAAAAAAAAAAAAAGAAAAATACTCTAAAATGATTATGTTTCATTTATTTCACATTTATTGACCACCTCTAGGTAGTCATTGGAGTCTAGTGGGTATGTGTTGGGTTGCTAACTATTAGGGCAACCATTTGAGTCCACCAGGAATTCCGAGGGAGAAAGATGAGGTTTTCGTTCCTGGATAGATTTATAGTCTTGGAAAGACTTGACAGGGTCACTATGAGTTGAAACTGACTCCAATGCACACCACCACCACCACCACCACCAGGTAGTCCTCAATGCTTTAATATATTTAGAGCACCAAAGGAGCAATTAGGTGATATCAGCAGAACTAAGTTTCTTAAACATGAAAACAACTTGTGTTTTAATTCTAGAGTTAACTGAAATTCAACTGAACCTTAAAATTAGCTCACACCATGAATCCGTTGTAAGATCCAGAGTATAAGTAACTGAGGCAGTCAGTGTTCTCTAGAGAGACGTTAGTTGTAATACTCTAAGAGTCTTCAAGATTCCAAATATGGTAAGGAATGGAACCATATCTCTCGCCTCCTATATCCTCCCTCCTCTATCCCAGACTATCCTCAAAATCCCACCATTCTCCTAAGGAGAGTAGACAGAGCATTTCAAATACTATTAGAACAAGGGGAAAAGTGGTCATTCTAGTACCAGTCTTTGCAAAACTCTTGACCCACTTACTCAGTGTTATTTCTGTGGTTGTTATTAAGTGCTACCAAGTCAGTTCTGACTCACAGCGACCCTGTGGAGGATTTGGAAGGAATGACTAGTGGGTCTGAACCACCAACCTTGTGGTGAGCAGTTCAGCGTTTAACCTATAACATCACACCAAGACTCCTTTACAATACACTACACAAAGTTACTATGTAAATTATCTCACGATGTTTTATTTGTTATTTCAATCTTTGAAAAGTTTTCAATTTTTAGAAAGCAACTGCATTCAAAGAACATTTTTGCTCCTTATAAAAAGGTTAATACACTAAAATAGTCAACAAATCCAATGAAAACTGAAGGAGGAAAAATGGTTGGAAATAACAGCAATTCTAAGAATTACAAATAATATTCTGTCGTTAAGTGCCGTTGAGTCAATTCCAACTCACAGTGACCCTGTATAGGGCTTCTGAGGAGCAACTGGTGAATCTGAATCACAAAAGTTGTGGCGAGCAGCTCAGTGCTAATCCTATGGGGCCACACCGGGTCTCTGTGCAAATAAATCACTCACCCACATACAGAAACCTTAGTTCAGGTTACAGAATTTTTCTTTTTTTTTCAATTACACAGTTGACATTAATATACTTTTTAAGATTTTTGCCTCCTGAGAAATAAAGGAGATTCTGGAAGAGTTTTCTAAGTCTTATAAGACAAAAAGTACAATAAAATTTGTGCAATAGTAATACTTCGTCCCTTTAAGGCCAGTCCAAACACTTTTAATGATAGGATTTGTTGCTGCTGCTGTTAAGTGTCATCGAATCAGTTATGACTCACAGCAACCTCATAGGGTTTCCAAGAAGCAGCTGATGGTTTGAACCTCCAATCTTGTGGTTAGCAGTTGTAGTTAAAGCTTATTAATGCTATTCAAGAGAAAGAAAGATAAGAAACACAGCCTAAAACAAAATAATGGTTCTTTGCAAATTCTCAATTTGTTTATATTGCCAATGGGCTGGCCTCAGGTTTAGTACTAACTCTAGACCGGAAGAGGCTGCATGAAGACGTACCTGTTGTCTATTGTTGGGCATGTAGGGCAGCATTGTTGACACATGGAACATGAGTTCATAATCTTTGTACGTGGTATACAGGGAATGAGTTCCAGTAGAATCAGCTAAAAACAAAAATTGATTATAAAAAGAAGTTAGCCAAATATAAACTGTAGACTTTATGCTTAGAAACTCAATAATACAAAAACCAGATTTAACTGAAAAACAAAAAGCAAAACAGAACTTGAACCTAGTGGCATCCTGATACTGATCTTCCTGGACCCTCACGACACACTGTAAGATTCGGTTTTCTTTCCCTCTGCTCTTGCCCACCTGCTTTGGTTTCCTGCATACTACTTGAGTCTATCTTCACAGTAACATTAGGTGGCCCACTGAGGGCCAGGAACTCCTCCCATGAGGCGTACAGGTGAACAAAGGAAGAAAGAAGAGAGACAGAGTTCAGTCAGGGTGCAATTATGGGAAGGTGTGAATTAACCAGCAGTGATTCTTTTCCCTTCTTTTTCTGTGAGTTTTTGTGTTTATGGCTAACGGTTAATTCTTAGTTATTCTTGATTTTCCAGGAGCCTGATAAAATGAAACAGACTTGACTTAACATGGAAATGGGTAAAACATGATTATTTTAAAAATTGCTTTCACAGAATGATGTAATTATTCTTATCCTTTAAACAGAAAATACAGTATGATAGTCATATGAACTAAGACAATGGAGAAGGAATGTAATCTCTAACTGCATATTATACACTGACATGTGTTTTTTAAAAACCCTGACATTCAAACCCTATTCATTTTCGGAAAGGCAAAAGGATTCTTTGCAAATTCAAACCCCATTTGCATTATCAGTCAGATTACTTCAGATTTAGAGTTTCAGACACAGTAACTATTCAGTAATACTCTCGTGGTATATTTTTGAGTCATCCTGCATATAAGAAAAAGAAAACAAAAAGATATTCGGGAAAAAGTCAGAATACAGACTGCTTTCCCCGCTCTGATTTCTATAGCGGCTTGTTTTTCTTTTAATCAATGAAAAACAATGTTGCTCAGTGTTATTTCAACAAAGTTTTATTACAATTTGTTTGAAATTACTTCTTCAGAGAGTTGTTGTTGTTGTGTGCTGTGGAGTCGGTTCCGACTCAAAGCAACCCTGCACAGGGTTTCCGAGGCTATTAATCTTTACGGGAGCAAAACGCCTCATCTTTCTCCCACGGAACAGCTGGTAGTTTTGAACTGCTGACCTTGCGGTTTGCAGCCCGATTTGTAACCACTACGCTACCAGAGAATTGTTGTTGTTAAGTGCCGTCGAGTCGGTTCCGACCCATAGCGACCCTGTACAGGGTTACCGAGGGTGTAAATCTTTACAGGAGTAGAAAGCCTCATCTTTCTCCCGCGGAGTGACTGGTAGTTTCGAACCGCTGACCTTAAGGTTCGCAGCCCGATTTGTAACCACTACGCTACCAGAGTCCCTTTGAATTAATGGTTATAACTTAAAATATTAATATTTTTATTCTAACAATAAATTAAAATTCATGGACTTTTATTATTTATTATATAGGATTCTTTCAGAATCCTATTGTATGCCTTTCTTTCCAGTATTTATGTCTGATTTTGAGATCATTCTGGAAATTCTCTAGGAACAAAAAAATAGGTACAGCTTGTGAAAATTCTGAAGAGGAACATTAATTTCATGAATAAACAGAGTATTAAGTATTTATATTATCAATATAGATCAATCAATTTGCAGATAGTCAAAATTCATCCAATAGTCTATATACCAAATATTCCCAATACAAAGGCATTTTCTTCTTAACTAATTAATTATTGCTGTTGTTCATTAATAGGATCAGTACATTTGTTATTTTTCATAGGAGTTAATCAAAGGTGATATTCCATTTTGATCCTTGCCTCAGAACCTTAACATCAAACATTTCTTTGAAAGTAAACAAGCAAGCAAGTTACAAGGAAAAGGTAAAAAGCTCCTTGATGAGAAACTGAATCACAGCTAACAATACTGAAGCTCAAGTGACAAAATAGCCCAGGTATTTTCAATTACAAAGCCCATCTTGACACCATGTCATTGGATAGTTAAAATTCAGTGAGATGTGCTGACAAATGCTGTCATAGTCTAGTGAACAGTATTCAGGTTCAAGAAATCGCAACAAAAGACAAATTTTGGGAAATATGGTCAGTTTGTTTAGCGCAAGCAGTATTTAAAGTTTTCTAAAAGAAAGCTTTTATCTTCATTATCAGCATGGTATGGAAGATAGTACACTGACAACTTTGTTCAGGAGTTTGCTGCAAACATTTCTATTCAAAAAGAGATCTAGACCATTACTGTGTTCCCCGACTTTGTCACTCTTTGTACCAAGAGCATATGCGAGCTGTCCATGGCATAGTGGTTACACTCTTCTCTGGTCAGCAAAGCATCTTGGCATCTCAAAATCCTCTTCACTCTGACTCCATCTCATTTTGTATTTAAAAATGAAGCAACCTATTTTTAAGGGGTAAAGGATGCATGATAGTCTAGCTAGCCTAATGCCCTGAATTTTACTAGTGAGAAAAGTGAGGCCCATATTTGACCAAGGCTTGAATTGATTTTCCTAAATTTAAGGAGAAATCTTTTTCTTTGTCCATGAAAGACATATTTTTATGTGACCATCCCATGAGACAGGTCTTAAAGCTGCTCTGCTCTTTGCTAAGGGTGTTGTGACTTAGCCTTCTTTGCATCTCTCAGAGAGCCCAGCAAAATGCCTTGCTCATAGTATAAACATTTACTGATTATCAGAGTCAACATATCAAAAATAGCTCTTATGCTATCATCTCAATGAACAAAGGTGCTATAATACTATACCTGTAATATACCTAAGATATCTCCAAAGTCATAACAATTCAGAGCTGATGTCAAATCTCATATATAGACAAGTGTTTACACTGGAATGTACCTATAAGGAGTTCTTAAGTCTTTCTCTCCATCTCACGAGAACAGTACCTGCTCATTAGCTACAGTAGTACATGTTAAGCAGGTGTTTTCAACCAGGAAGGACACTCCTTAGGACAGTGTATCTGTGCCTTTAGGGGGTGCCTGGTGGTTTGCAGATAAGGGGAATTTGAAAGAAAAGAGAAGAACTTGAAAAGGGCTCGTTTATCTTCTTATATATTATATATATATATATATGCCTATATACATAATATATATGTTAATACATTGCAGGTTGTGAATTATTATCTAATTGTTGCATGTCTGAGGCATAAGTAATATGGATTTCATGTGTTAGCTAAGTTCCAACCCTGACACACACACAGGATAAACTCTGGCCCACATGTGCATTAACACTGTCTTCGGGTTTATGGTTCAAAACTGAATTTATCTAAAAGCTCATAACCCAGGAGAGGTTCTCATAATGACTTGATTCATTAAATCAAAAAGCACAAATATGACCAAAATGGAGTTTGAAAGATGGCCCCCAAATGGACTGGACTTTGTGGACAGGATTTGGAGATGTAGAGAGACTAGTGGAGAGAGGAGAGCCACATACTCCTCAGGCCATCATCTTCATGTCCATTCAGGCTGTGCCACCCTCTGAAACTGGGCACTCACTTAGCCACATGGCAAGTCTCCTCAGACTAGGACTGGTCCACAGGTCTCTAAGATTCCCCAATTTCAGACTCTTACCTGCTCCTTGCTTGCATGAATGAGAACAGCAGAAAAATTACCCTCTTTGGAATTTTAGAAACTGATAGCAACTAAATAACATGGCAAATGCCAAGATTAGAAACAAAGAATTTATGCGGCTCATACTAAGGCATGGAACTATGTAGATGATGATAATGAAAGAGAATCAGGTCACAGGAGGGCTGAAAGCTCCTGGTTTTAATTGGCCTGCCAATCAGCGGAGCCTCACTAAAGTCACCAAAAAATGAGGTGCTTTTCACTTCTATCTAGTCCAACTCCCCAGTTATATCCTGAACTCGGGAACAAAAACAAAAACCGGATGACTTGGCATCAGTGAATGTGTTAAGGATATTCTGTCTCTTGGAATGAATGCAGTGTTTGCTATATAGGAGTATAAGGAAGAGATGAGGCCAGAGAAAGAAAGGATTCTTCCTGAAACCCCAGGGTGCCTCTTAGTGCTGTTACACAGGAAAAAGAACTGACCTTTTGAGTTTATGTGAAGCCCAGATCTCTTCAAAAACATACTTCCTTTGCTCATCTGAGGAAATCTAAACTCTACCCCAAATGAGCTTGCTAGGCCATTCTAGGTTCAAGAACATGAGGACATGCAATCACTAGCTTAGATTTACACAGTCGGCCGAACTCTGGAGAATTAAACTTCCACACCCACAAATATGGAACTTACTTTTATTGTCTAGCTGAGCTCGGTATTTACTAAATCCTTTCAGTCTTACTCTCTGGCCCAGAAGATCCAGGAATTCCTCAAAAGCTGGTCCTGCCGTTTCATTGTTGTACATCTCCTCCTCTGTGCTCTGGCCTGCTTTGCAGTAAAGGATTCCAATCTTGTGCTGAAAGCTCAGCTGAAAAGGGGAAGAAATGGAATTACTTGCCAAGGAGTATCAGACAAGCTAACTTAAAGTAAAATGAAAACGAAAGAAGCTTAGAATTCGTTTTATGAAAGTATTCCAGAACAATTTCCATAAGCAAAACAGAAAAGTGTAGCATACCAAGTATGCTACAAAGTATGTACAGCATACCTTGGAGCTGTTTAGATGAGGTTCCAGACTGCTACAGTTAACACAGTGAGTCACACACATTTTTATATAAAAGTTATTTTACACTATACTGTAGTCTACTGAGTATGCAGTAGCATTATGAAAATGTTTGAAATGTTGTTAAGAATTACGAAAACATGACACAGAGACATGAAGTTTCCCATATGCTGCTGGAAAATGGTGCTTCATACAGGGTTGCCACAAATCTCCAAAGTTTTCATTAAAAAAAAAAGCTGGTGCTGTAGGTAATCCTAAGGTTGGTGGCTCAAACCTATCAAGCACTCCTCAGAAACCTTATACAGAGTTGATATGAGACAGAACCGACTCAACAGCACTTAACAACAACAATTAAAGCAAAGCAAGAATGCTTGTAACAAAACCAGAAACCCAAAGTACAGCTGGACAACTGGCAGAAGCCCTAAGAAACAGACTTCGTGGCCTTGGCCACATAGGGAATAGTCAGCGTTCCAAAAATGCCAGGTTCAAGCAGGACAAATGTAGAAATGAGGAGTCTTATCTTGGACTGCAAGATTTGCAGTTCAAGCTCACCAGTCGCTCATCGGAAACTCTGTACAGGGTCGCTATGAGTTGGCATCGACTCCCTGGCACTGAACAACAATACACACACCATGCAATAATTAGCATTATCTACCATGTCTGGGTGTGGCACTGTGGGCTAATGCACTGGACTGCAAGGTCGGTTTGAACCATAAGATTGGCGGTTCAAGGTTACCAGCTGCTCCTTGGAAACCCTATACAGAGTTGCTATGAGTCAGAACTGACTCAACGGCACTTAAAAACAACCAAGTAAGAAATAAAGGGCTTAAGCTTTTCAAAGTTTTCTGGTTCCTATTCAAGCTTTTCATTTGAACATATAGGGCAACTTCTATGACGTTTTTAGGAAGACATATTATCAAATTACAGTCTGGTAAGAAAAGAATCTCAATGGACACCGAGATGTATGAGTATACATGTATAAATGGAATAATGCCTTATTTTGATAAAAGTTAACATGTATTACATATTGACTGTTTTGAATAGAAAGCATCTGCTAAACACACACTCTCCCACAAGCAATTTTCCTAAATTGAAGAGTTCCTGTTGTCATTCTATCTCAGACTTCCTTCCCTCTGGGCTGGGGAGCAACTGGACTGTGACCCATTTTCACAGCTTCCCTGTTTTCCCCAAAGAGGAGACTTCTTCTCACTCACAAAACCAGCAATCTGAGCCTCAAAGACTGACAGATTAACAGGCATCACCCAACCCCCAAAAGACATCAATCCATAACACTGTCTACTTTTCACATCAAGCTTTAAAATAGAGCCTGAATCAAAATGGGGAGCTGACTGTATCAGTAAAATAAGTAAAATAATGCTTATTTCCCTTGAGCAGGAAAACGATAAAGGCAGGTTCATCCCCATCACCTAATGACAACACGCAACCTGAGATAGGAGAGGTGACACCTGCCAGGATAGTCTAAGCCTGCAGGAAATATTTCATTGCATGTCAAGATCAATTTACAGATGAGGAGGCAAAGCCAGCCAACAGCAGATTCAGAATGCATTCCAGCCCTGAATGCTATGGAGGAACATACAAGAAAACATCACCTGCTTACAACCTGAGTGAATCAGCTTTTATTGGTGAATAATGCTGGGGTCATAGCTTTGGGCTCCTGACAGAGCCACAGCACCTCAGTCCTGTAGGGTGTGAGGACGTGAGATGTGGCATGTTAACATCATGAGTTTTATTGAGTTCACTGGTCCAAGAAGAAAAGATTTCTGCTCACCCAGAGGAATATTTCTGATCAACTGTGATATCCAAATAAAGAAAATACCATACGAGGGGGTTTCAACAGTCGTGGAAAAATGGAATTAAAAGATAATGGAATTTCCCACTCGAAATTTGGGAAGCCCCCTTGTACTTGCTGCAAAAAGAACATCATCATCTTTAAAAAATGTGAGATAAAATGAAAATATCAAACATTGTCTCTTCATAAATGCTGATCCTGAGTGATTCAGATAAGCACTGGATGGATAACCTAAAGTTTGGTGGTTCAAATCTACCAGGCTGCTCCTCGGAAACCCCACATAGGGTCACTGTGAGTCGGAACTGACTGGACAGCACTTAACAACAACAACAACAAAAGTACATTCAGGAAACACTTTCTGATCAGGATGCTGAGGGTGTCCATGATTGTTGGAGTCTATACTAACGTTATTGTAACATGTCATCACAAACACTACTTCACATGCTACAAAGTGTCCGATCTCTCCTGACTCTCCGAAGAGGACTTCAGCTCTCCAGTTACTGGTTTGAATGAGACTTCACAAAAAGCACTGCAGAATAATGAAGGTGGGCACATGTAACTCAAATGTCCCACTGGTCGTGGATGTCTATACATACCGTTTCTACATAATCACCCACACTCGGTCTATGTCCCAGTGGCTCCGTGTATCAGTCCGCTGTCCCACTCTGTGACTCACTTCAAAGCCCTGTTAGCACCATTTGTCACCACCCTCTGGACATCTCATCTGTGTGCATCCATGCCTTCAATGTTCCTTGGGCTCAGAGAATCTGCTCTCTAGGTCACATCTGAGCTTCTCCCAGGGTGCCTTGGGGTCTCAGTAGGGGACCCCCTTTGCTTCCACATCTACCTCTTGGTGCGGAGGCCTACAGCAGTGTGGTTTGGGTTACAGTGTGGTCCCACACTACCTAAAAAAAGGACCCCAATCTACAGGAACAAGTTCTGTGTCCTTGAGCCTGTAGCCTTGATATTTCTTGTGGGCTCACATTCAGAAAAAAGTCAAATGACTGGAAACTTCTCTGCTTACCATGCCGCTTCTAACCTGTCTACTGTCAACGTAACATCCCTCTCTTCCTTCTCATCACACAAGTCAGCCTGTGTCTAGAGCCCACCTGTGGATAGGATCTCCGCCTTCCATTCAAAGAAGCTCTAAGAACCTGAGACTCAGGATGTCACTACATCAGACCTCAAAGCGTGGTGGAGAGCTAGCTGCCCAAAGGTCTGTGGGCTGGAGCTCCAGCTTCTCTGAAAATGCCTTGGGGGCACAAGGCCTCTGGATAAATTTGTCAAATGAGTGGACCACAAAACGGAGCTTAGAATCAACAAATATCTCCAATGACTTCAAATAGAAACACCACAACTTGTTAATTACAAAATGAAACACTCAGTGAAGAGACCTGTTTCCCCTGCATCTTTTTCATAGTAAACCTTGTTAACTATGTGAAACCAATCCAAACACAACACCGAGCAATCAAACACAATTACTTCTGTCTCAGATCTGAAAGTTAGGAAAATATTCTTCAGCTGGGTCAAGATACAAAGAAAATTGGAGACTCAAGCATTTCATTTTCAAGCACTCTAGAACTCAGACTGAAGGAGAAGCTCTGGTGGTGAAGTTGTTAAGCACTAAATTACTAACCGCCAATAAGGAATTGGCAAAGTACTCTTTAGGTTGTTGTGGTTAAGTGCCATCAGCTTTGATTCACAGCAAATCTGCATAGTGCTTCTGAAGCTGTAACTCTTTATAGGAACAGCTGGTAGACTCAAACAACCAACCTTGTGTTTAGTAGTCCAGTGCTTATCCTACAGAGTCACCATGTTCCCATATTTCAGGTTTTATATATATATATATCTTTCTAAGAAAAACACTCAGAACAGTAACATAAAAGTAGCCCATTAACTACAGGAAAATGTACTATTAAAAAACATAAATAAATTAACAACAAAATCCCAGCATTATCTGGGGTAAATGAAACCACAGGTGAGCTGTAATTCCCAAGAGGCTAATGATGACTTTAGAAACCAGGATGTTATAAAGTCGTCCAGTCTCTTTCAGAGATGAACATAATTTTTTTATACTACACTTTTAAGATAAAGAACCTTTTCTTCATGTAATAATATGGGAATCCAGCATCAATTAAGAGTTGCGAGAAGTGAAAATATACGGCAGTTAACTCTACACACCATCAAGAGAGAGTCAACTCTTACATATTAAAGCGGAACAAACGCAGCCTCAAAAGAAAAAGCAGAAGAAATTAATCCAAGACAAGGAAACACACTGCACTGCGTAAAACTATGGCCTAATTTTCAAAATGAATTCCTTGCCATCAGATTGTACTTACAGCGCTTATTTTTTAAATTCCTGGCATAACTCTGGGAATGGTTCTGCAGCAGAGACACTTTGATTAGCTACTTACTTAGTTTTCTGTAGCTGTGATTTCACTTTTGACTGCCGGCAAGAGAATCCTGATTTGCAGGGCAATAAAGGCTGTTGTTGTTAAGTGCCATCGAGTCAGTTCTGACCCATAGCGACCCTGTTTAGGATTTCTGAGGAGTGGGTGGTGAACTGGCTGGTGAGCTTGCAGTCCAGCACATTAGCGCCACACTAAGACTCTAATACAGGTTGTGAGGGCTTCCTAATTCATGTTCAGGGAAATGGGAGCCATGGATGGCCTTCTCCTACAGCAAACTCAGGGGACCACACAGGAGAAAAATGTTGTCCATACCCCCATACTGCCTTAGTCCCTCTTGGCTACTGGTGAGTCAGTACAAAGCCATGACTAGAACCTTACCCCAGTGGGTCTCTGGATGGAGAAGTGGGGCAGACTGCCTTATCCAGTATAAGGTTGCAAATGAGTCACCATGAATGATTACCAACAAATGCTCAAGAAATCCAATCTGTACTCATTTTAGAAAGAAGGGGGCTTTTAAATTTAATTTTGCAAAATGGAGTGCCAAACCTAGGAGACTGGGGAGACGTGCCGCACACCATTTTACAAAGAATTTTATTCTTTCAGCTCGAGAATAGTCCTTCCCCAGGTCCCTCACTGACTGAGTACTATGAGGTTAACAATCTTTCCCAAATGTCACCTAACTTTCCTTTGATGGTAGCATTCTTATTTAAAGTTCCTAGTCCTTGAACAGGTTCATTTCTGCCTCCCTCAATTCATCCTGCTTGCATATTCCAGGGTCCCTATGAGTAGGAACCGACTCCACGGCACACCACCACCACCAGGTACCTAGTATTCTGAAAATCAACAAACTATGTTTGGACTAGCAGTTTCCTGGAGCCCCTTATTCCTGAAGATGGACCATCTTGAGAATTTATTTCTCACACACATGCCACCCACCAGGCAAGAAAATCAATCACTCTCCTGTGATTCAGTACAGCGATTTAACTGAATTTAAAGGGTGAAAATTTAATAGAAACATAATGGGGCAAAGAATTTACCACATGGCTGCTAAATTCTTACTAACTCTCCTTGCACTTCACGTAATGGTTGTAGCTCTTCCCTACTTGGATTTTGAGTATCTGGACCAGCCCATGCATCCTCTCTCCATATCTCCATAGTAACATGCTTGCCTCAGCTATTTCCTGGCGATTTTGTAATTTCACATACTTTACTAGCCATGGTACTGATAAATCTATTATGGTTTTAGAAGTCAACTGCTTCATGTGGTTGTAGTTTGGTGTGGTAGTTGTTTCTACTGTGTCAGGCGTTTAATTCCTGAGATTCCAGATCTTCATTTTGAATGTGAAAGTACCTGCTTCTTGCTAATAATGCAGTGCTAACTTGTTAGACAGTTCAGTTGCAATTTCATCACTTATAGAATCTGAGCCATCTGAAGGAACAAATAGTCTATTTCATTCATGAGAAAGGGTATTTCTGGGTCAACCAAGCCATTGAGTATATCCCCTGCCTTGGGAGATTTTGAACCTACACCTGACCATTATCTTCTTCAGCATTCATTTAAACTCAAACCCACTCATTTATAATAAACTGCAAGCACCTTGAGTACCTGACTCTGTTTCCGCTATAAAACTTCTGAGGCCACAATCCCAGGGTTATCCAATAATCACATAATTGGGCTAAGAAATAGATCTTGGGGTGGTCTGTCATCAGAACTAAGGGGTCTTGGGGTTAGCAGACTAGCATAACAAAGGGAGCTCAGGGGAGAGGAGGAGACCAGTTTGGCAAGAAATTTGAATATAAGAATACACCCACAGAAGCTTTCCAGTGACCCACTTCTGTTACTTGCTGCTGGGGATGAGGGCTTCCGGAGACAGTGAAGGATCTCAAGATGTCTGGGCAAAAGCTTGCTCTAAAAATCATTGACTGGATATATTTTGGGGAAATCATACCCTGAAACCAAGAGGCTATTGCTAACTTCCTGAAATCTTGGAATGAGCTCCTCACCTCTAGGTTGGCTGCTCTACCTGAGGCACCACCAGCTATCGACTAGGATTACTATAAAAGGCCAATGTGGCCAAGGCTGGCTTAGTGGACGACTCTAAGAAGAAGTTTAAAGTCCTGAAGATCCCGGTGCCAGAAGATAGGCTTACTGTCCTGGTGGACACTGAAGAAAAAGAAGATGGGGAACATTATTCCATTTGACCAGATGACCACTGATGACTTCAACGAAGTGTTCCCTGAAACCAAATTAGACAAGACCAAGTATCCCTACTGGCCTCATCAGCAGATTGAAAATTTATATAATTGAGCTTGAGGTCCTGGTATGACTAACTCTGAACATTAAAACTGTGAATCATTAAAAAAAAAAAAATACATCCATCAAGGAACTAGGGGACTTTCATGAGGAGGAGGGAAGCTAACTTTACATGAGAATGCTACCAGCAAGGACTAGTAGGCCACGTTCTTTCCAGGGAGATGGTAAGTAAAATCCATGTTGTTGTTTTTAAGTGCCGCTGAGTCAATTCCGACCCATAGCGACCCTGTATAGAGACTCTGAGGAGCAGCTGGTGAGCTTGAACTGACGACCTTGCAGTCCAAACAGCTTTGTATTCTGGCGCATTAACCCACAGCCCCACACCAGGATTCCGGTACAGTCCATAGTACTCAGTTAAAGGGGGACCGGAGGAGGGTCTTTCTCAAGACAGGGGAATAAAATTCTTTGTGAGCCAGCCATGCCTTGTGTCTGCCCGTGGGTGCTTGATTTTGCAAAATTGAATAAAGAAAACTTCACTTTCACTAAAATGAGTATAGATTGGAGTTCTTGGAGCATTTGTCGGTAAGGGAAAAATGTCGGCAACCAACATTTCTCATAAGGCTACCACCAGTCTTGAATCTCACAAGCATATCAGGATAATCTTTCTAA
This sequence comes from Chrysochloris asiatica, assembly GCF_000296735.1. Lineage (NCBI taxonomy): Eukaryota > Metazoa > Chordata > Mammalia > Afrosoricida > Chrysochloridae > Chrysochloris > Chrysochloris asiatica. Next base: position 3,165,543 of record NW_006408783.1, read on the forward strand.
AATCTCACTCTGATTACGCCACCTTCTGAGGGCAAGCCTCCTAAATCCAGTGCAATCTCCTTAATCTAGAATTAAGGTCTTACATCCATCAACCTCACTTACTTTGTTGGTTTTATTTCTCACACTCTCTACAAGGATCCTTTTACTGTAAAGAAACTAGATTCAGCAGTTTTCTTAAACAGCCAACTACTTTATTTCCCTCTTGAAATCCTACCTAAGCCTAAAGGCCCAGTTAAATGCCACCTCCCTCAAGAGATTTACTGAACCAGATGTTATTTCTTCTTTTCCCAAAGCACTTACTATACCTATGCCCTTCCAAGATCGATGAACATACTCCCTTATAGGGGCCTCTGTGTTCTTGGTCTTCTTGTCTCTGTGGGCTAGGTCTTGATCACCTTCAAACTTCCCAATGTATGCTGTTTACCCATCTGTTAGTATACCTTGCAAATAATGTTGTTGTTGTTAAATGGTATGGAGTCGGTTCTGATCCATAGAGACCCTGTCTAGGGTTTCCGAGGAGCACCTGGTGAGCTTGAACCACACATAACAGATAATAATAATTGTCAGTTAAGGGAAAGGGCCAGCTTGACTTTTTTGATGTTAAAGTGCTATTGATTTCTGACTCATAGTGACCCTGTAAAGCATTTCCAAAGAGTGGCTAGTCGGTTTGAACTGCCCACCTTGTGGTTAGCAATCAGGTAGGTGCTTACCCTAGAGCGCCACACCAGATTCACGTGGAAATAGACAGTTACCTACAACTAATAATTAAGCAATCAAATGTCCTCTTGAAAGCTGGAACTTAGTAAAATTTTGGTAAAAACAATCTAAGGCATAACTCAGCAAAAGCCGTATTCTACTATAAGGGCACCATTTTGCCTAACTAATATGAATGCTCCGTGGCTTTAAAAATAAATGGCTATAAAAGAAAGAGAAACATTTCCAAACATTTAGACACATGGACACAAACTACCAAACCCACATTATACACACCCCTTGTTCATCAAGCTTGAGTAGTTGCTCCAAGACCTTGGGTGAGTTTGAAGCCTGTCTCAGGCACTGAATGCTCAGCTCTGGGATGACATATTCCAGAACTTCTTTGAGAGGCAGTCCACGTGCAGTGCCATGCCGTGCAGTGGAAGGGATGGCATCTTCTAGAATTGCTCCTCTCAGCGTGGTAAGCTGTGGAGGGGAATGAAAACTTCAGTTACCACTCATTCCTCATCAGAAGGATAAGTGTTCCATAGACTTACAAAAAGGAGAGGCAAGGCTCTGTACTGAATGGTCAAAGAGATTATTCAATTTAAAGAAGCAAAAGCAACAATGAAATACAAAAAGTTTTAAACAGCAAAACTACAAGGGTACGTAAACAATATTGCTACATAAAGTTCATAGAAGACTATACACAGAGACCTCACCAGATGGAACACACAGAAATCAAATTGACTACATCTGCTGAAAGAGATGGGAAAGAGCCATATCATCAGTGAAAACAAGGCCAGGGGCAGACTGTGGAACAGACCATCAATTACTGATATGCAAATTAAAACTGAAGCTGAAGAAAATAAAAACAAGTCCATGAGAGCCAAAATATGACCTTGAATTTATCCCACCTGAATTTAGAGATCATCAGAAGAACAGATTTGAAACATTTAACACTAAAGACCGAAGACCAGAAGAGTTGTGGGATGACATCAAGAACATCATACATGAAGAGAGCAAAAACTCATTGAGAAGACAAGAAAGAAGGAAAAGGTCAAAATGGGTATCAGAAGAGACAGTGAAACTTGTTCTCCAGCGTAGAGATGCTAATACAAATGGAAGAAATAAGGAGGTCCAAGAGCTGAACAGAAAATTTCTAAGATCAGCTCGAGAAGATAAAGCCAAATATTACAAGAAAATGTGCAAAGATCTGGAATCAGAAAACCAAAAAGGAAGAACATGCTCAGCATTTCTCAAGCTGGGGG
>NW_006408783.1:3168741-3196273 GCF_000296735.1 Chrysochloris asiatica
TAGAAGAATTGATGCTTTTGAATTGTGATGTTGGATGAGAATACTAAAAGTGCCATGGGCTGCCAAAAGAACCAATAGATCTGTTTTGGAAGAAGTGCAGCCAGAGTGCTCCTTGGAGACCAAGATGGCTAAACTTTGTCTCTCATACTTTGGGCATATTGTCAGGAGAGAACAGTCGCTGGAGCAGGATATCATGCTTGGTAAGATGGAAGATCAGAGAAAAAGAGGAAGACCCCCCAACGAGATGGATTGACCAGGTGGCAGCATCGATGGACTCCAGTGTGGCAGCGGTAGTGAGGTTGGCCCAGGATCGGACATTGTTTCATTTTGCTGTGCATGGGTTCGCTATGAGTCGGTTCCGACTCGATGGCACCTGACAACAACAACAGAGTTCATACATGTAGGGGTTTATTCCAAATATGTGTTTAAGCATGTCTCTGCAATTGGTGGGGTGGGTGGCTACAGACAAGTTGTCTCAATTATATATTTGTCTTAGCCTCGTTGTTGTTGTTAAGTGATTTTGAGTTGATTCTGGCTCATAGCAACCCTGTATGGGGTTTCCAAGGAGTGGCTGGTGGATTTGAACCACCAACTTTTCCACTCAAACTATTCTTGTGGTCTAGCATATTACGCTGCAGCACCACACAAGGACTCCTTAGTCTCACTGTGGTGGTGGTGGTGGTTGGTGGTTACATGCCATGGAGTCAGTTCCAACTCATAGCGACCCTGTATAGATAGGGTTTCGGAGGCTGTAAATCTTTATGGGAGCAGAAAGCCTCATCTTTCTACCACAGAATAGCTAGTAAGTTTCGAACTGCTGACCTTAAGGTTAGCAGCCCGACTCGTAACCACTATGCTACCAGAGCTCCTTTTAGTCTAATTAGGATGCTTTTGAAAAAAGGTTCAATCCAAACTGGCTTCTGAGAGGATCTGCCGAACCAGTTAAATTTAAAACAGAGAGCTTGGCCCAGAAAGTCATGTGTTTATTTATTATCCCAATAGGGTAATAATCTTGATAGATTTTCTCAAAGGGCAGAGAACAATCATGGGACTTATTATAGAGAAATCTGAAGATAAATAAAAACTGCATTCATAAGAAAAAGGCCAGGAAAGTTGAGCAAAGGAATGCTTTGCACCACAACAATGTACCTGCCCATTCTTTGAAGACAACAAGGCTATGTTAGGAGAACTCTGCTGGGAATCATTACCCCATCTCTGCTACAGTCCTGATCTTGCCCCTTCAGATTCTCTCTGTTCTCCAAACTCAAAGAACCTTGAAAAGGAGCACAGTTTGGAGGATACCAAGACTGCGCCTCTGGTGTGGTGTCAAAAGTACAGAATTTAGGGGGGCGTTGGCGAGGAGAGAATGGAAGCACTGCCTTCAGAAGCATATAGAATGAGATGAAGGATGAGCAAGAGCTTCAAATTTTGATTTTTAAAAACTTTTCATTGTGAATTGAGTGAGTTTACACAGCAGATCATCAGTTTTCATTTCAATGGTTGCAATCCCCTCCATGTACCATAAGTTATCCCGTTTTCTAGGTAAACACTGTCCTTTCAACCTTGAATGGTTGACCACCTCACTAGCCATGCTGCCGCCATTTTCACCTGTCTACTGCTTGGCTGAAAATTGAGCCACGGGGGTGAGTTGAGGCCCAGACCTGAGGGTTATAATTTTGAGCTTTAGTCTATATTTTCTTCCACTCTATCCAAGACCTTCTAATAGGATCCTTTCAGACCAGTTGGTATTGGCAGTTGGGCACCAGCTAGTGTTTCTGGCTTTAGGATCAAAGAGACTGATGTTTACATGTTCCATTAAGTCCATTAGGTTAATTCATTCCAATCTCATTTTTTTAAATAATATTTTTGTTTAATAAAGGTATCTATGATTCTTCAGCAATACTTCTGACTTTCCCTCATATACAAAGATCAGGGGGATGTTTGGCTGGGTTGAGATAATCGGGTGTCTACCCAAAGAATAAAGAGCAGAAAGACAAACCATTGCTAAACAAAATGAAGACATTTCCTAGAATTTGTTTGCCCAAATGTGAATTATATTAAGAAGGATAATCACTTTTCTTCCATATGTCCTTATTTTTCCTATTTTCTCCACTACTCTGTATCTTTTCTCTCGCTCCTTTCTTGTCTTCAACTATTCATCGCTGATGGTTCATAGGCTGGCAGGGGTACCTGGTGGTGCCATGAGCAATGACAGCCTGAGTAGGTTGCTTTAGGGCTGAGAAGATCACCACTGAGCTGTGCTTGTGATCTGTTGCATGTCTTCAAACATGTCATGAAACCATGAGATCACCAAATACACATCTCAGATCCAATATGGACCACCTGAAAGAGTGGTGCCCAACAACAGTGTCTTGAGAAATTGAATTTTGCATTTCATTTAGTTTTAACTACGTTAAGCTTAAACAGGCTCATGGGGTTGGTGGTTAGTGAATCGAACTACACAGGTCTATGAAGTGAGAGTAATTATGCTACTTCAAGAGAGGGTTTTCTTGTCTACCAACACTGAGTCAGGATCACCAGAACGCCTCAGCACTAGAGAAAATGCTCAGCACCATGTTTACGCAAACTGCACACAACTAGATAGAGGCACTCTTTCCTGTCAGTATGACCTAGAAGTACTCAACCACGGCAACCGAATATTCTGCAATACTGTCCAAAGATAACCAACCATCTGCCATCCACTTGGTCCCGACTCATGACAACCCCATGGTGTCAAGGCAGAAGTCTGCTCTATAAGGTTTTCAATGGCTGGTCTTTGGGGTGGCAAGTTGCCAGGTCTTTCTTTCGAGGCACCTCAGGCTAGACCAGCCTTTTCAGTTAGTAACCGAGAGTACTGACTGTACCACCCAGGGGTGGTCTTCCAACTAAAATGTCTATTTCCCATTAAGAAAATAAAACCTAAAGTGCAGTTCAAATCTAATTCTTGACGCAAATTGGTACATCTACCACAACTTAGCTCCAAACTGGGTCATTTTTATAACAATCTCACTTGTTACTCAAAACAAGACAGGAATTAACCTGGATCTTCAACGTCATTTACCTTGCTGGTAAAAACCACAATTCAGTCTCTCTACTACAGCTCAGGTGGTTTTTTTGGGTTCGATTTTAGAGGTATCTTTAAGCTCTGTCTTGGATGGATTGCACAGTTCGTGCTTGTCCTTCCTGTCTTAAATCCCCCATGTTCATACAAGGTGACAGTCGAAATCATTACCATTTAGCACCCATGGAAAGTTTCCTAATTTTATTTTGTAACTGTCTTTCAATTATCATAAACGCTGCATGTATTCTTTAATGTTTGTTAAAATGAAAAGATAAATTCAATGCCACATCTAAAGCAGTAAAACTGAAGGTAAACTATACTTCCCAGTTCCTCTGAGAACTGTGACTCTGCATTCTGTACAGGTGGGGAAAGTTATCTCAGGACCCGTCTCTGTGGTTTGAGGAGCAGACTGCGAAGGTTCAAATTCCAGCTCTACTGCTGGGATTTATGAAACCTTAGGCAATTTACGTGCCTAAGCCTCTCTCCATGCCAGCTACCTCACATAAACATGGGGGAACTACATTAGGTAACATATGTAAAAGCACTTAAAACAATGCCAAATACATAGTAGAACATTTTAAAATTCTTAGTTATTATAGCCATCATTAGAGATTTATAAAAGTGGTATTTGAAGTCAGCATTTTTATGTCTTTAAAGTTAGTTATGAAGATAGTTGTATATACAAATCTTCAATTATGGGTGGAAGCATTACCAGAAGAAAAAGCACCAAGAGACAAACATTTCCTGCAGGGGACATCTCCCACTCAAGGGGCTTAAGGGTATTTTTTATTGATCTTCAGATGTCAGCTCATGGACAGTCACAATGCCCAGCACTTCCATTACCTCACTGGTTCTGAAAGCGACACGATAGTTGAACTGTGACCCTTCTTTCTCCTTAGCATCTTCCACTTTCTCTCTCCGGATGCTGATGGCCACAGGGCCAAGGTTTTCATCTATTCCAAAGTAGTTTTGGTGATCTATAAAAGAAGAAAACGATTGCATAAAAAGAAAAGAAAGAGACACAGAGCAAGGATGGAGACGTTTTTAGCTTTTTACATCAAATCCCTAAAGAAATACCCTAAGAATCTAATACACAAATGCATACCATATGAATTTAATTTCCCAAAGTATGTTTAATATGCAAACACAGCAGATCAATATTTCTGGTTTCCAAATCAAGTGTGCTCTTACATTTCAATAATCCTTCTTTTCTCATTCTACTTTTCACTAGTTAAGCAACAGCAGAAGCCCTCTCAAAATTATAATTCTAGTATCAGAGGAATCACATCATTGGAAAAAGTATGTTGCCTTTCTTCCACAATATCAAATGAAGGTCACACGTACTTGCCACACATTACCGAAAACAGCTCTCCTTCATCTAGACAATCACCTTCTTTGACTGAATGAGAATACCAGGGGTGATCTAACTAGGCACGTAGACCAGCCATATCAATACTGGCACTCAATGGAGTAGCAAAAAACCCCCACTTGTTACCATGTCACTAAAGTAAGTAAGTGTGAAGAAAAATTCAGCTACAGAAAGAAAACACATGTGCAGTAATTAAATTGCTGAGGTCAAATTACGTCTCTTAGTACTATAAAATAGTTTTAATGTTATCAGCTCATTATTTTCTTCATATCTATCATTGGTTCTAAAGCCAGACAACCTCAATGTAGGAGTAGACCTTTGTGGCCTCCCTGTTCATCTAACACAGGGGTTTTCTCTTGAGAATATGCTATGTAAAGGGCAATCATTAGTCTTCACTCATATAAAAAGCAATTGCTAGAGGACCCTAAGACCATCAAGGGTGAAGAACATGAGCGGAATTTGGGACCCTATCCAGAGAACTAGCGACACAACAGAGATGGAGGCAGAGATGAGGACATGGAAGGAGCAGTTGAGGACTCTAGACTTATGGAAAGAGAAAGGCTGTGTGCTGGTGGCCAGGAGGCAGGCTTTCAGAATGTGCCCTTTGGTTGTTAAAATGATTATGTATTCCTGAGTGTTTTGGTGTACACATACCACGCCCCCCGCAAAAAAAGAGAAAAAAGAAAAAGAAAAAAAAACACAGAGGGAATAGAAGCAAATACTATTATTATGATGATACACGGAGGGGACTGTAATCATTGCAAAGAAAGGAAATACGATAGAATTAAGTGTAAAACCAATGTTCTCCCATGTAAATTATCATTCAATTCACAGTAAAAACTTAAAAAGAAAAACAAAACAATTGCTGTTGAGTCCATACCAGCTGGCAGTAATCCCATGTGTGTCAGGTAGCAGTTGGCTCTACAGGGACATCAGCAACTAGCTCTTCAGAAGTACACTGCCAGGTCTTTCTTCTCAGGAATCCCTGCGCAGACTCAAGCCTCCAATTTTCCAGTTAGGAGTCGTGCACACTAACTTATGGACTTAATACCACTTAGGGACTCCCTTTCATGCATACAATTAACAATTATGTGCCTACTATGTACTAAGGAGCTCTGGTAGCGTAGTGGTTACAAATCGGGCTGCGAACCGCAAGGTCAGCAGTTTGAAACTACCAGCTGCTCTACAGGAGAAAAATGAGGCTTTCTGCTCCCATAAAGATTTACAGCCTCGGAAACCCTGTTCAGGGTTGCTATGAGTCAACGGCACTTAACAACAAACAACATGTACCAGGCAATGAGCTCTGGTAGCATAGTGGTTACGAGTTGGGCTGCTAACCTCCAAGTCAGCAGTTCGAAACTACCAGCTGTTCCACAGGAGAAAGATTTACAGGCTCAGAAACTGTATACAGGGTTGCTATGAGTCAGAACTGACTACATGGCACACTGCCACTACCACCGACTCCACCACCACCACCACGTGCCAGCCACCACCATGTGCCAGCCACTGTTCTGAGCAGTGGGAACACAGGGTAAGCCATGCAGAAAAAACTCTACCCTCACGACGCTAATATTCCAAGCTTGAACTCTTTCATGGATGGGAAGCTCGCTACTCTGGATTGCTGGTCAAGGTTCCGTGTTCTGGAGCTCTGCTAAAAGCAGTTAAACAGTGCTTCATGGCAGTGTGCAAACTTTTAAAGTTTTGTCTTCTAAAACGACTCAAACTGACACAAAACTGAAGATGTGATTCAATATATGAAAAATAGGGGCAGCAGTTACCCAAACGCTTATTAATACATCTTAAAACAACATCTGCTTATTTTTAGCAGCCTCAGCACACCAATAATTCAGGCAGAGCAGGTGGTAAACTACAACCCCAGGTGCTACTAATTTATTTCCTAATGAACTACTGCTGGGTCAGTTCTCGGAGGTCTCTACTTCTAAAATCCATTTTTCTAGGCTGTATGCAAGACTTCACATCGATCACTTTTGAATGTCACCTTCTTAGCTTGGTTCAGTCTTTTCTGATCTTGATTTTTCATTTAAAAGCAACAAAATATATTGCACATTTATAAAGGTGAAAGAAACCCACAGGTATCCCGAAGGTTTTTGCTATACTAAGATTTTCTGCCACAAAAATGTCTGAAGGGATAAGAAATGCTTTTCAGAAATAGGATGAAGTCCATGAAGAAAAGGAGCAAATACACAAATCCAAGAAAACACTATTCACAAGCACTGTAGGATAAGCACTGGACTACTCACCTCAAGGTCAGCAGCTCAAACTCATCAGCTGCTCCTTGGAAACCCTATACAGGGTTGCTACGAGGTATAAGGAACTCTACAGCACTTGACAACAACAAAAATGAATATTGACTAGAATTTGAAAAGGCAAATAATTGTCCTTCTTAATTGCTTCCAACAAAATGAGATGAACTCTGGCATCATTTCTTTCGAGAGCAGGTGATAACTAGTAGAGTAAGAAAAGTACTTTAAAGGGTGGAAAAGTCAACTATTGAGTTACTATCGTTCTGAATTTACCAAAAGGAAACAAGCTTCTACAAAGTCGTTTGAACCACAAGGTCGGAGGTTCAAGCCCACCAGCTGCTCCTCAGAAGCCCTATACAGGGTCGCTATGGGTCGGAATCAACTTGACAACAAAAACAACGAGTATATTGACCGTTACAAACTTGTGTAGATACCGCCAGTAAAGCAAAACATGCATTTAAAGTTCTGAGTTTGGGAAAAGGCAACCCAGAAGCAGTTATTTGTGGCTTTAGTCAACATAATAAAAAACAGTTAAAAATATTTAATAAACACTCATCTGTCCATTTGCTGTACTTTGTTGGCTTATGTTAAAGCTATGTGCTCTGTGATGCTAGAAGCTAGGCCGCCGGTATTATACACACCAGCAGACTCACCCAGGGTGGACAGGTTTCAGCTGAGATTCCAGACTAACACAAAGTCGGAAGGAAGCGAGGTGGACTACTTCTGAATGTTTAGTCACTGAAACCATTACCAATAGCAACAGAACATTGTCAGCTTACTACCAGAAGATGAGCCCCTCAGGTTGGAAGGCACTCCAAGTACGGCTGGGGAAGAGCTGCCTCGTCAAAGTAAAGTTAACCATAATGATGTGGACGGGGCTAAACTTTCTGGAACTTCATTTGCTGATGAGGCAAAACTCAAAATGAAGAAAAACAGTTACATACATCATTAAAAATTAGAGCATGGAAGGTACAAACTATGGATCTAGGAAAATTGGAAGTTGTCAAAAGTGACATGGAATGCATAATGACCAACATTGTAGGCATTAGTGAGCTAAAATGTACAGGTATTGGCCGTTAAGAATCAGACAAGCTTACTATGCTAGAATGACAAGTTGAAGAAACATGGTAACACATTCAACATCAAAAAGAACATTGCAAGGTCTATTTTGAAATACAAAGCTGTCTGAGATAGAATAGTATTCACATGACTACAAGAAAGACCATTTAATGCGACTATTATTCAAATATGGTGGTGGTTATGTGCCGTGGAGTCGGTTCTGACTCAGAACGACCCTGTACAGGGTTTCCCAGGCTGTAAATCTTTACAGGAGCAGAAAGCCTCATCTTTCTCCCATGGAACAGCTGGTAGTTTCCAACTACTGACTTCGAGGTTGGCAGCCTAACTCATAACCACTTGCTACCAGAGTTCCTTATTATTCAAATATACACAACATCAATCAAAGCCAGTGATGATAAAATTAAAGAAGGCTACCAACTTCTTCGGTTCCTGGTCAGTTATAATGCACTGGAAAACAAGGTCAGTTAGAACCTCAAGGCCAGCAGTTCAAACCCACCATCTGCTTCTTGAGAATGCTATACATGTCAATGGCATATAACAAGAACAATAACATCGCCCAACTTCATCAGTCTGAAATGATCAAACATGCAATCAATACTCAAACATAATTACCAGTGAATGAAATGTGAAGGTTTGAAACAAAGATGGACCAGTAGTTGGAAAATATGACCTTGGTGATAGAAATGATGCTGGGATTGCATGATAGAATTTTTAAGGTCAGAGACCACAGGCTTTGGGGTTGCACCTCAATGTAAAAAAAAAAAAAAAACAACACAAAAAAATCCTCACCACTGGACCAATAAATGACATCCATATAAGTGGAGAAAAGGTTGAAGTTGTCAAAGACTTCATTTTGTTTGGATCAATCATCAACACTCATGGAAGCAGCAGTCAGGAAATCAAACAATGTATTACATTGAGCAAATATGCTGCACAAGGCCTTTTAAAGTGTTGAAGAGCAAAGATGTCAATTTGAGGACTGAGGTGTGCCTGACGCAAGCCCTGGTATTTTCAATGACCTCATATGCGTGCGAAAGTTGGATAGTGAATAAGGAAGACCATAGAAGAATTGATGCATTTGAGTTGTGGTATTGGAGCAGAATACTGAAAGTACCATAGACTGCCAAAAGAACAATTAGATCTGTGTTGGAAGAAGTACAGCCAGAGTACTCCTTGGAAATCTGGATGGCTAGACATCATCTTTCATACTTCGGACATACTTTCAGGAGGAACCAGTCACTGGACAAGGATATCATGTTTAGGAAAGTGGAGGGTCAGAGAAAAAGAGGAAGACCCTCAGAGTGAGATGGACTGGCACAGTGGCAGTATCAACTGCTCAATGGACTCAAGTGTAGCAACGATTGTGAGGTTGGCCCAGAATCAGTCAGTGTTTGGTTCTGTTGTGCACAGTGGTCACTATGAGTCGGTGCCGACTCAAGGGCACCTAACAACAGCAATAGAAGAGATGTAGTCAATTTGATTTTTTTGTGTGTATTGCATCTGGTGAGGTTCATGTGTGTAATTGTCTTTTATATTATATTTTTATATTATATTATTTAAAAATGAATAAGTCATTGATCTTGCAATCCTGGTGTGGCACTGTGGGTTAATATGCTGGACCACAAGGTCAGTTCAAACCACCAGGTCAGCGGTTCAAGCTAACCAACTGCTCCTCAGAAACCCTATACAGGGTTGCTATGAGTTGGAACTGACTGGACAGCACTTAACATCAACATCAGAAGTTGTTGTTGTTAAGTACCGTCGAGTCGATTCTGACCCATAGCGACCCTGTGTAGGGTTTCCAGGGAGCAGCTAGTGAGCTTGAACCGCCGACCTTGCAGTTCAAACGGCTTTGCAGTCTGGCGCATTAACCCACAACGCCACACCAGGACTCCCAACATTGGAAGAGATGGTGGTAAAACTCAGTATCAGTCAAAACAAGACCAGGAGCAGGATGTGGAACAGACCAGCAATTGCTTTTATGCATGCTCAGGGTGAAGCTGAAGAAAATTATAGCAAGTCCATGAGAGCCAAAATATGCCCTTGAACATATCCTATCAGAATTTCGGGACCATCTCAAGAACAGATTTGATGTACTACACACTAATGACCAAAGACCATAACTGTGGACTGACATCAAGAACATCATACAAGAAGAAAGCAAAAGGTCATTAAAAAGGTAATGCAGAAAGAAAAGATCAGAATGTAAGGGAAGCTGCGAGCTGTCTAGTATACCCCGCTGGTGACCACCAGGTCAACTTGTGCGTGGAAGTGGGGGAAATGCAGCAATGAAGACATGGGCTGACTTTGGCCATGTTCATTGACACCTGTAGACCTTGAGATGAGAGAGAGAAGAGGAAGGGCTGGTATTCTGATTGTTGGGGAGACATGTGAACTACTGAGCCCATGGACACTGACCTAGTCCTTGGGTTATAACTATAGTAAAAGGAACTCTGGTAGCATAGTGGGCTACAAGTTGGGCTGCTAACCACAAGTTCAGCAGTTCAAATCTACCAGCCACTCTGTGGGAGAAACATGAAGTTTTCTACTCCCATAAAGATTTACAGTCTTGGAAACTAATACGCAGGGTCACTATGAATCAAAACTGACTCAACAGCATACCATCACCTAATTACAGTGAGCACACAAAAATTATACATTCTAAATTCTGTGATAGCAGTAAGAGGTATGTATCATGAAAGCATTACAAATATCTAGCAAAGAATCAAGAATCCAAAAGAAACGCACTGCTAATGCAACCAAAGCAAATGACAGAAAACCCATCTACTCTACTGAATTATTTTACAAAGCTGAGTTTTCTAATCCACAGCTAAAATGTATCCCCTTGGCTTATTTAGGCTTTTCTTTGCTATCTGTAATGTTTTGTGACTGGAGCTCTGGTAGCGTAGCGGTTACAAATCGGGCTGCGAACTGCAAGATCAGCAGTTCGAAACTACCAGCTGCTCTGCGGGAGAAAGATGAGGCTTTCTGCTCCCGTAAAGATTTACAGCCTCGGAAACCCTATTCAGGTTCGCTATGGGTCAGAACCGACTCGACAGCACTTAACAACAACAACCACTTAACAACAACAACAAATGTAACTCAGGCATATCTTTCTATAGATGTGCTGTGCTATTGAGTTGGTTCCGACCCATAGCAACCTTGTTATCAGAGTTTCAAGGGGTGGCTGGTGAGTTTGAATCACCAACCAACCTTGAGATTCAAATTGACTTTGCAGTCCAGAGCATTAACCCACAGCACTACACCAGGACTCCTTTGATAGATTTAGACCTAGGTATACTTGATGATTTGGAGCTCTAGTTATGTAGTGGTTACGAATTGGGCTGTGAACTGCAAGGTCAGCAGTTCGAAACTACCAGCTGTTCCAAGGGAGAAAGATGAGGCTTTCTGCTCCTGTAAATATTTACAGCCTCGGAAACCCTATACGGGGTCACTATGGGTGAAAATCCCACTTAACAACAACATACTTGATGATTCAGGATATTAATGTAAATGTGGCGCTGTGAGTTAATGCACCAGACTGCAAAGCCGTGTGAACTGTAAGGTTAGTGGTTCAAGTTCACCAGATGCTCCTCGGAAACCCTATACAGGGTCGCTGTGGGTCAGAACCGACTCGACAGCACTTAACAACAACATACTTGATGATTTAGGATACTAATGTAAATGGTATCTTTTTCAAAATTCAAATTTCTAATTTATGTTTGTAATATAAGACTGATTTTCTGTACCATGTATTCAGTGATTACTCATGAAACTGATTAAAATGCTTTTGGATATTTTAAGTGAGCAATCATGGTGTCTGCTAATAATGAGCTTTATTTCTTCCTGTCCAATCCTTAGATCTTTTTTTTCTTTTTTGCTTGACAGTGCAGGCTAGAATCTCTGGTACAATGCTGAGCAGAAAAGGTTTATCCTTAAGCATTATGTTTGTCATAATCCTTGTGTGTGTGTGTGTGTGTGTGTAATATCCTTTATTTAATTACAGGAAGTGCCTTCTGTTCATAGTTCAAGAAATTGTTGTATGTGTGTTTTTTTAATTTTTTATTGTGAATTATGTGATACTTTACATGGGAGAACATCAGTTTTACATTCATCCTATAGAATACAATTTCATTGTTGTGGTTACAAATCCCCTCCATGCATCATCAACCAACCAAAGGGAATACCCTACAAGCCAGCCGCTCCACCCGCCCCCAGGTTGTCAGCACACAGCCCCTCTCCCTCTCTGGGTCTAAAGTCCCCAGCTGCTCCATCTCTCCACATCATCATCTCTGCCTCCATCTCTGGCATCACTGCTTTCTCTGGGTAGGGTCCGGCTCTTCGCTCTTCTTCCTTGATGGTCCCAGGGACCTCCACTCCTACACTGCAAAGTCAATCACTCCCCTCCTTGCTACAAAACATCTCCCTTTACATTTTCAACGCTCACAATCAGTCTTGATAACAATTATTCACTATTGTATCACAAGAGACCTATCCACATTTCCTTTCATCAGCCCCGCCTAGACAGATTGGATACTACTTAGTGGAGATTCTACCTACCTCCATGCCCTCTGGATCTAGGCTCCCTCTTGAAAGCTTGTAAGCCAGCCACTTCTTGCCTTTGTAGCCCCCCGCCCCCCATTTTGGGTAGCCAATGTCCAAGTTGCCCATCCCTGTCTTTTCTGTGTATGGAGGGGGTGGGAATGATCTTTGCTGTAAAGATTTGTTCCCTCTTTTAAGCTACTGCATCCATAGGTGTAGGTCAAGTGTTTTTTGTTGTTGTTGTTTTTTAAATCATGAACCAGTGATTCTTCTGTGAAATTTGAGATGATCATGATTTTTCTCTTTATTGTGTTAATATGGTGATTTTTTTTCTTTTTAACTTATATTAAACTTGTAATTCATAGAACAAAAATATTCAACATATGTACATATACACACATACTTCTCTGTACATGTAAACATGCGTATGCGTGCATATACAAATTTTTGATATTTGGTTTAGGATGTTTATATTTATTTATGAAATATATTAGTGTTCAAAGTTCCTTTCCTAACTAGTACTGATATCAAGGTTGTGCTGTACTCATAATAGTAACTGGAAGGTGTTTCCTAAGTTTCTTGTTTCCACAAAGTCTGAGTAAGATCAATTTTCTTTTTCCCTTCAGTCTTTATAAGAAATCGCAGGGGAAGCCTTCTAGATTGGCAACGCCATCTGAGTCTGAATAAGAGGTGTTTTCATATTGGATTCAACGTCATTGTTACATATAACACTATTCATATATCCCAGTTCATACTGTGTTCTTTACTTTCCCACTCCCAGGAATGTATCACTTTTTTCAAAGAATACATACAGCATATGTATAGTGGTATCCCCTTCTTCATCCTGTTATGAGCAATTTGAGTTTTCCTTTATTTTGTATCAGTCTTTCTATGATTTTTTGTATGTTTGTAGTTTTTTTTTTTTAATTTCTAAGAACCAACTTTTGGTTTTGTTGACTCTCTGCTTTCTCTTCCATTAAATCTTCATGATGGCCTTCTATTTTGCACATGTCATTTGTTTTCCAGTTTTGAACTGGATACTTTCACTACTGACTTGCATCTTTCTCTGTACCAAGGTCAGCGGCTCGAAACTACCAGCTGCTCCGCGGGAGAAAGATGAGGCTTTCTGCTCCCGTAAAGATTTACACCCTCGGAAACCCTGTACAGGGTCGGAACCAACTCGATGGCACTTAACAACAACAACAGTATATATATTTAAAGTTAGACATTTACATCTAAGCATGGTTTGTGCTGCCTCCTACAAGTTTTGATATATGTTGAATATGTTGAATGTTATTCAAACTAAAATATTTAAATTCCACTGTGATATATATTCTTTGGCTCATATATTGTTTTTCAAACATCTGATGATTTTTACAGCTAACATTTTGTTCTTGCTTTCTAGCGGAATTCTATATATTGGTCAGAAAATGTATCATGTATGATTTCATTCTTTGCAATTTCTTCCAACTTGTTTTATGTCCTAGCACATAGTCTACTGTACTGAGTCATTTGTTAATCAAGTTCAAATTTTCTAGCCTAACTGATATGTCTCTCTGCTTATTCTAACAGTGACGTTTGTGATGATTTTGTTAAGTGCCATTAAGTCGGTTCTGACTCACAGCAACCCTATACAGAGTTGCTGAGGAGCGACTGGTAGGTTTGAACTGCCAACCGTGCTGAGAGCAGTCCAATGCTTACCCTATAGTGCGCCACATCAGGACTTCTCAGTTACTTATGGGGTGGTGGTTGTGTGCTGTGGAGCCGGGTTCGACTCATAGCAATCCTGTGAGGGTTTCTTTAAGGGAGCAGAAAGCCTCAACTTTCTACCATGGAACAGCTGAAGTTTCCAGCTGCTGATTTTTAGGTTAGCAGCCTGACTCTTAACCCATAACCACTACACTAGTAGCGGAGAGAAATCAATGGGAATCAAGTCAGTGAAGTGAATCTATGTAGCGGCAACTTGAACAGAGAGTAATACCACTGAAAAGCAGTTCTGAGTCTTGCTGCTGCCCACTGAGGAGTCGGTTCCGACTTTTATGCAAGTTACACAGAAGGGGTGGCGATGTGCCGTGGAGTCGGTTCTGACTCATAGTGACCCTGCATAGGGCTTCCGACGCTGTAAATCTTTGTTGTTGTTGTTGTTGTTAGGTGCCACAGGAGCAGAAAACCTCCTGAGGAACAGCGGTAGTTTCAAACTACTGATCTTGAAGTTAACAGCCCCACTCGTAACCAGTATGCTACCAGAGCTCTTTAAGTAACTTACGTTGTTAAGTGCCAACGAGTTGGTTCTGACCCATAGTGACCCTGTAGAGGGTTTCTGAGGATGGGCTGGTAAGCTTGAGTCGGCAACTTCCAGTACATTAACGCATCACACCAGGACTCCTAAGTTACTCATTGTTGTTAAGTGCTGTTGAGTTGGTTCCAACCCATAGCAACCCTGTATATGGTTTCTGAGGAGCAGCTGGTGAGCTTGAACTGCTGATCTCGCAGTTCAAACAGCTCTGCAGTCTGGCGCATTAAGCCACATAAATATTGGAACTCCAAGTTACTCATGTTGTTGTTATGTACCGTGGAGTAGGTTTCGACTCACAGCAATCCTGCAACAAGGTTTCCGAGGCTGTAAATCTTTACAGGAGCAGAAAGCCTCATCTTTCTCCCATAGAACAGCTGGTAGTTTCAAACTGCTGACCCTGAGATTAGCAGCCCAATTCGTAACCACTACGCTACCAGAGCTCCTTCAAGTTTACTCACAGAGGTATTAAAATCTTCAATTACTATTATAGATTTGATTATTTCTTCTATTAATTCTATCAGTTTTGGTTTTACATATTTTGCAGCTACGTTATGTAGCAATACAATCATCATTATGAAATGTCTTTATCTCTTAATGCTGCATCTTGCCTTAAAGTCTCATCCTGCCTTGAAGTCTACTTTATATTAGACTTATGGGGTTAGGGTTGAACTGTTATGTTGGGAACCTGAGCTATGTGTGTGTGAATATGTTGTTGTTAAGTGCCGTCAAGTAGGTTCCAACCCACAGTGACCCTGTACAGGGTTTCTGAGGCTGTAAATCTTTATGGGAGCAGAATGCCTCATCTTTCTCCCATGGAGCGGCTGGTAGTTTCAAACTGCTGATCTTAAAGTTTGCAGCCCGATTCATAACCACTACGCTACCAGAGCTCCTTGTGTGTGTGTATATAGATGCACATATACATATACATACACCCATATACATGTATATACATACACTATATACATGCATGCACACATATACACATACACACGTATATACATATATATGCATACACACATAGATGTACATACATGCATATACACCTATATACACACACATACATCTATATATATAAACAAGTCCACTGCCACTAAATCAAAGCCAACTCAGCCTCAGAGAAAAGCTGCCCAACTGGGTTTCCAAGGCAGAAGCTGACTGCCAAATCCTTCCTCTATGGAGCAGCTGGTAGGTTTGAATTGCCGACCTTTTCATTAACCGAAGATGATCACCAGCCGTTCCTCAAAAACCCTAGACAGGGTCGTTACGAGTCAGAACAGACTCAACAGCACTTAACAGCAATGACAACCACCACCACTTTGGGATGGTTACACAACTTTTCTTAACTTCAGTATACTCCCCTGTGAAATGTAATGTATCATAATCATCTGGAACCTGGGAGTGGCATTATACTGAAAAGCAGGTATGCTACTAAGAGAAAAACAAAAAGAAATGCACATTAAAAAAAAATGCAGTATTATGAGACATTTTGATTTTGAGTTTAACAATGTTGTTGTGGTGGTTAAGTGCGGTCAGTTTATTCCTAACTCATAGCGACCCAGTATAGGGTTGCTGAGAAGCAGCTTGTGGATTTGAAAAGTCAAACCACTGACCTTTTAGTTCACAGTCTAGTGCTTACCTTCTAGTGCCACACCAAGAGTCTAAAGAATACATAAAGCTACCTAAATGTTTTTCTGAAGAAATCAAATTCTTCTGCTTAATAATGTAACCTGCATTCTAGCTTTCAAAAAGGGTAGCGCCACATTCCATGACAATGTGAACACGCAGTGTCACCTCCCAAAGCTTTCAGAAGGGAAAATGTTAACTCTTTCAAAAGCTATTCTGAATCTCTTCCATGAAATCTCAGCTTGTTAATCTACATTACAAGAACCCATTCCCATTGGTGAGAAGAGGACAATGAGAAAGCCTTAATCAGAAACTATGCATGTAGACCTTCACCCACTCAAAGCTTTTCTTTATTCCCAAGAGCAGATGATTTCCATAAAATTGCTTCAAGGGTAATCAAATAAAATCTTTCCAAGCCACTGGGAAAGGATGGTTAAGAAACTGAGATAGCAACCACGTATCATGCAAAACAATAGGACAATTTTTTTTTTTTTTTTTTTTTAATCATTCATCCTTAACAAGACTCCAGTGTTGAATACATAGTTTCAGGGACTCTCTGCATTGTATTCTGGATGTTCAATAAAAGAACAAAGTAAGATTCTGGCCTGGAAGAGCAAAATAAAAATTGAGCCACATGGGACCCTAGACTGTTTCTGTTGTTGAGTATCATCAAGTGGGTTCCAACCCATAGTGACCCTGTGTAGGGTTTCTGAGGAGTGGCTGGTGAGCTTGAACCACCAACCTTGCGGTTCACACCGACTTTGCAGTCCAGCGTATTAACCCACATCAGGACTAGGTACTGCAATGTCTTAGAAGGCAGATTTATTTGGTTCATCACTATTGGACTGAAGAGATAAGGATCAAAGCTCTGAAAGCCCCTTGCAGTCAGATATGATTCAAATGACTAATCAAAGGTGAAAGCGCCAAGTGGGTGAAAGCATCCTAGATAAGATACATACTAAAGATACAGGCAACTTTGATGTGTGCCCACTGGCCTTGATTAATGTGCTCTGCAGAGAGTGTAATTCTCCATAAAGTGCAGTTTAAAGCCTGTTTTTTCAATAGCCGGAAGATCATTTAATTGTCTGCTCCCTGCAGATCTTGGTTATATCCGTCTGCAGTTGGCTGCTATCTACCTGCAATGTATCTTCTCTCTTTTCCCTCCAAACAATTGTACATCTGCATTTTGATTCACCTTCCCTTTTCATACATTCCATGAGTTATAGAGAAAAAATTTAAAAGGAGACAATAAATGAGTGAATAAAACAACTGAGCTGGCTTTTTGCAGAAGATGAGAACATTAATTATTGTTGTTAAGTGCTGTCGAGTTGGTTCTGACTGACAGCAACCCTGTTTGGGGTTTCCAAGGAGTAGCTGGGGAGCTTGAACTGCTGACCTTGCGGTTCAAACCAACAGGGCACTGCAGTCCTCCAGAGCATTCACCCACAAAGACACCATCTGATACCCTCACAGAACTCCAAACAGCCTGCTAACATTTCATGGTTTAAATGACTGGATTTGTCTTGATGGATTAAAAGATGTATTTTCCTTTGGGCAAATTTTTACCTAAACCTGCAAGCCCTGAGGCACTATAATAACAATAACATGAAGCGCTGTTGCTGTGTGGTTGTTATGTGCCACAGGGTTGTCTCCTCAGACTCACAGTGACCCTGTATAGGGTTTCCAAGGAGCAGTTGGTGGGTTCAAAGTGCTGCCCTTGTAGCTCGCAGTCCAGCGTTGACTCTACAGTGCCACATCAGTACTCCAACATTAAACATACATTACATAAATTAACTCATTTTGTCTCCTAACTATAAAGGGGTACTACGATTACTGTTCCTAGTTTGCAGGTAATGAATCTGAAACAAAGACTTGCCCAAGGTCCCAACAGTGACCTAACACAATAGAGTTAGATGCAAACCTACATATTTAGCATCTAGAAACCCTGTGATATAAAGCAACTCAAGGGTGAATACATTCATGTTAAAGTTCAAATTACAATAATCAAAAAATACATAGTAAAATGCATATAACTTAAAGAAGTAACCAGTGTGTCCTGAACATAAAGACTATCTCGAAAGCCACTTTTAAGGAAACTAGAATACAAAACAGAAGACTCTGGAGCAGTAAAATGACCCATCAAACATCCTCTTTAATAATCCTTAATTTTGAATCATTTTGCTAAAAGAATGGGAAGGAGGAAGAAACCATTAGCAGAGGTGTAAGAACACAGGCAGGTGCAGGCCCTTGATAGTGAGGACAGCTATCCAGCCCTTGAGCTACTCCCATGATCCACTGCAGATTGAAACATCGTGATCCACCCATACACAATGATTTCACTGAATGGTTTTTGGATGCAGATTGCCAGACCTAGTCCATCTTAGTCTACAAAATCTGCAAAAACGTATCCAGCATTATGGCAACATGAAACCCTCCACGGGTGGTCATGAGATTCATCTGCCAAGAACAGAACCCAGGTCTTTCTGCATGGGAAGTGAGGATTCTACCAGTAAATTACCAGTGCCTCCCAATTTACTAACGAGTTCTGGTTGCGCAGTGGTTACAAATCAGGCTGTGAACCTCAAGATCAGCAGTTTGAAACTACCAGCGGTTCTGCGGGAGAAAGATGAGGCTTTCTGCTCCCGTAAAGATTTATAGCCTCGGGAACCCTGTACAGGGTTGCTATGAGTCGGAATTCTGACTCCACAGCACATAACCACCACCACCACCACCCCACAATTCACTATAAAAGCAGCAAAATGCCAGCAAGCTTTCTTAGATTAAAAATCACCTCAGCCAGCTCTACAGATGTATGAAACTGCTAATTCCTCTTCCTTGAGAATTAATAAGGCATTAGTTCCACTCCCTAAATAAAAGGCTGAAAAGACTTATTGACCCTTTGGCCCCCAAAGTCTTTTCAGGCTTGAAATAGCACACAATCCTTGACAAGTTTCCAAAATGCTGTAATGAGTGGAAATGTAACCATGCATTACAGCATGCATTCAAGACAGAAAGCCCAAGTGTGTTCCTGCCAGCCACATGGACCAGATGCAATGATATCAGCGGACGCGGAATCTCGTGTGCAGCTGGGCTACTCCTTCCCTCCCAGCTCAATGAAAGCTCTGTTCACTGAGGGGTTACTACCCAGGCAGAGAGCTTCAGAACCTCTCCACTGAGGAAGGAATCTGTGTCTTAGAATAGTGCTATTGTTAGATCGCATGCTGTTCACCCACATGTATTTAGCAGTGTCCGACTCCCCATTTCTTTTCTTCCGAGACTGTATATAATCAGGGGGAAAAGCCACCAGGAATGAAACTGAAAGCAAATGCAGTCAGGCCTCCATATGTACTGACTGAGTTTCATTTGATATGTAAAGGTATACCCCTGCCTACAGCTGTCACATTAGTGAAATTGTAGTGAATGTGTTTAGAATGGGTGGCAGACTACCAGACACTTTTCCCTAGGGCCCACTCTGCCATATGGTTCTCTTTACATCTTTTAACCATTAAAATAAAGGACTACCATTTCAATACTGTACCCCTGATAAGGACAATCGTTTCTTTATAGAGTGAAAAGACTTACACAAATGTATTTAAGAAACACTTGGGTGGTTCATGCTATGTGAAGGACACTGTTCTAAGGCCCTGATTAAAAAACAAAAGCCAGTGCCACCCAGTCAATCCAATCACTTCGTGGCCCTAGAGGACAGAGGCGAACTGCTGAACTGCTTGCTCCGTGAGGTTTCCGAGGTTGTAAATCTTTCCTGAACCTGACTGTCACACCTTTCTCCCATACAGCAGTTGCTGTTAGTAGTCTAATGCTTAATCCACTGTACTACCAGGACTCCTTAAACCCTTAAGTTATAGAAGCTATTTATTACAGTGAAGCCTGCCAACTCTGGTACCTGTGGAAGGTGGAAGCCAGTCAGAGAAGAAAAACTCAAACACTTTCCACTGCTCACTGCTGTCCAATCAATTTCGATTCACAGAGACCCTAACAGAGTGTGACAGAAAAGTGGGGTGTTGTTGTATGCTGTTAAAGGTAGAAAACCTATGAGACCCAGAAATACAAAGCAGACCTTTCGAGTTCCAACTCTTGCAGGCTTCACTGTATTCATTATCTTCATTTGAGAGCTATTAATACAAAGAGGCCCGAGGACTTGAAGCCAGCTTGGGATGTGGACCTCAAGTATGGCTTCAGACTTTGTGCTTTCAACATCCATGATGCGGTCTCTCCTGCCATTCACGGGTCTCCGGTCACCAAGCATTGGTGTCCAACTCTAACTAAGATGATGGGCACTTCTGCACACTGGCAAAAATCTAACTCTCAGCAAGAAAAATAGCGACTTAGTAACATAAGGAGACAGGTAAGGAGAAAATGCACAAATTCTATAAGAATCTTTTAATTTGTTCATTGAGCAGGTTCACAAACAAAATGTTATTCTTCACTTAAAAGACTAAGGAATGACAAAAAATACCACTGTAGAAAAGTGTGAGTTTACATACAGAAAGCAACAGAAATTGTAAAAGAAGGCTTGGACAGAAAAGAAGCTTTACAAAGAATAGTTGGACATGTTTTAGAGCCCCAAGAAGAATTTATTCTCACTTAACCTGCCTGAGTCTTCAAATGGTACAGGGGGCACAAGGTCAAGTTGGACAAAAACAAGGGAAGGGGCCTTCAAAGATGAAGAGTAGGCATTTTGATGTAGAAACTGACCTTGGGAGGGTCAGTTCTACATCATGAGATGGACATGACTTTCCTTGGAGACTCATTCTACTGGGAAGCAGCTAAATATTTGTTTGTAGAAATTTCCTTTAAAAAAAATCCAAACTATCCACACTCCACACGAATGAAGTTAAGTTGCCAAGACCTTCATATGCTGATGGGGCACAACTCAAAATGAGGAGAAACAGCTGTAAACACCTATTAATAAGCAAAACATGGAATCTATGATGCATGAATCCAAGAAATTGGAAGTTGTCAAAAATAAAAAGGACTATCCTAGGCACTCAGTAAGCTCAAATGGGCTAGTGTGGGCCATTTTTAATCTGACAAGTATACGGTTTACTTCCTCCTTCCCATTCTTGTAGCAAATTCAAGAGGAATGGTGTTACATTCACCATCAACAAGAACATTTCAGGATCTATCTAAAGTACAACACTGTCTGTGATAGGATAATAACTTTATGCCTACAAGAAAAATGAGTTAATACCATTAATATTCAAATTGACACACCAATCACTAAAGCCACTGATGAAACTGAAGAATTCTACCAACTTCTTCAGTCACAAATTGACCAAACCTGTAATTAAGGTGTGTTGATAATTACTGGTTACTGAAATGTGAAGGTTAGAAACAAACCTATAAGAAGGACTGGTAGTTGGGAAATATGACCTTGGTGATAGAAATGATTCTGGAGATCACATGATAGAATTGTGTAAGACTAAATGACTTATTCATTGTAAATACATTTTTAAACAACATGAAAGATGACTGACTATACTCACCAGATGGAATACACATAAATCAAACTAACGTCATCTGAGGGAAGAGACAATGAAAAACTCAACATCATCAGCCAAAACAAGGCCGGGGGCCAACTGTGAAACAGACCATCAATTGCTCATACGCAAATTCAGGTTGAAGATGAAGAAAATTAAAACAAGCCCATGATAACCAAAATATGACCTGAGTACATCCCACCTGACTTTAGAGACCATCTCCTGACTGATTTGATGCATTAGACACTAATGACTTAAGACCAGAAGAGTTATGGGATGATATCTAGAAATCAAAAGGTCATTAAAATGACAAGACAGAAAAAAAAAAAAAAAAAAGACCAACATGGATGTCAGTTGAGATTGTGAAATAAGACAGAAAAAACAAAACAAAACAAAACAAAAAAACCTAGGTGTCAGTACAGATTGTGAAATTTGCTCTTCAGCACAGAAATAAATGCTAAAACAAATGGAAGAAATGAAAAGGTAAGAGAGTTGAATAGAAAACATCAAAAGGCAGCTCAAGATGACAAAGCCAAGAATTATAATGAAATGTGCCAAGACCTGGCAGGAAGAATACACTCAGCATTTCTCAAGCTGGAAGAACTGAAGAAAAAATTCAAGCCTCGACTTGCGATATTGAAGAATTCTATGAAATAAAGCACTGGACCACAAGGTCAGTTAGAACCACAAGATCGTCGGTTCAAACACACCAGTTGCTCCTTAGAAACCCTATACAGAATTGCTATGGGTTCGAATTGAATTGACAGGACTTACCAACAGCAACAACAATGAACAAAATAGTGAATAATGCAGAAAGGTTCAAAAGAAGATGGAAGGAATACTCAGAGTCATTGTACCAAAAAGAAATGGACAATGTTCAAACATTTTAAGAGGCAGCATATGATCAAGAACTGATGAGCTGAAAGAAGTATACTAAAGGCATTGACAAAGAACAAGACTCTAGGAACTAATGGAATACAAATCGAAATCTTTCAACAAACTGATGGCAGCATTGGAGGCACTCACTTACCTATGCCAAGAAGTCTGGAAAACAGTTACCTGGCCAACTGATAGAAGACATCCATATGTATCCCCATTCTAAAGAGAAGTGACTCAATGGAATGTGACTATCATACAATATCATTAATATCACATGCAAGTAAAGTTTTGATTAAGATATTTCAAAAATGGCTTGAAGAGTACATGGACAGGGAACTACCATAGGTTCAAGTCAGATGAAATTTAGGGCATGGGATGGGGGCTTTCATTGCTGATGTCAGATGGATCTTGGCTGAAAGCAGAGAATATCAAAAAGATGTCTACTTGTGCTTTATTGACTTTGCAAAGGCTTTCAACTGTGAGGATCATAAAAAGTTATGGATAACAATGTGCAGAATGGGTATTCCAGAACACTTAATTGTGCTCATGAGGAACCTGTACATAGACCAAGAGGCAATTGTTTGAACAGAACAAGGGGAAACCAAGTGGTTTAAAGTCAGAAAAGATGTGCACCAGGGTTGCATTCTTTTACCATATTTGTTCAAACTGCATTCTGAGCAAATAATCTGAGAAGCTGGATTATATGAAGAATGTGGCAACAGGATTGGAAGAAGACTCATTAACAACCTGCAATACAAGATACAACCTTGCTTGCTGAAAATGAAAAGGACTTGAAATGCTTATTGATGAAGATCAAAGATCACAGCCTTCAATATGAGCTGCACCTCAATGCAAAGAAAACAAAAATCCTTATAACTACACCAGTGAGAAACATCATGCTAAATGGAGAAAAGATTGATGTTATCAAATACTTCATTTTGCCTGGATCCATTATCAACACTCATGGAAACGTTAAAAAAAATAAAATAAAAAAAAAATCATATGACATATTACATTAGGCAATCTATAAAGTTTTCAAGAGCAAAGATACCAGTTTGAGGGCTAATGTGTGCCTGATACAAGCCAAGGTATTTTCAGTATTCTCATATGCAGGTGAAAAGGAAGACTTAAAAGAATTGTTACATGTGAGTCCATTGTTGGAGAAGAAAACTATTAAGTACCACGGATTGCAAGAAAGATAAACAAATCTATGTTGAAGGAAGTTTAGCCAGACTAGCGAGGCTTTGTCTTTCATACTTCAGGCTCCTTGTCAGAAGGAACCAGTTCCTAGGGAAGGACATTATGCTTGGTAAAGTAGAGGGTCAGCACAAAAGAGGAAGTCCGCCCCAGTGAGATGGACTGACAAACTGTGGTAGCAGCAATACCTTCCGGCATAACAACAATGTTGAAGATGGTGCAGGAGTGGGCAGTGTTCAGTTCTGTTGTACATAGGGTCATTATGAGTCGGAAGTGACTCGATGGCATCTAACGATGACAACAATAATGTAGTAAAAATACCCAGAGCAATCAACTACTGTGTGTGCACAAAGAGGCCGTGCATAATCAAAATGTAGTCACTTCCATTCTACTTCAAAAGGAGCTCTGGTAGCATAGTGCTTACAAGTTGGACTGCTAACCTCAAGGTTAGCAGTTTGAAATTACCAGCTGTTCTAAGGGAGAAAGATGAGGCTTTCTATTCCCGTAAAGATTTACATCCTCGGAAACCCTATGTGGGGTCTTTATGAGTCAGAACCAATTCCATAGCACACCAAGGTCACCACAACCAAAGGTAGGAAATTGGGGATTTCTAAAGAGGGAGCCCTGGTGTGGTGCTGCAGGATGAAGCGTTAGGCAGCAAGATCAGTTTGAACTCTAAGGTCAGTGGTTCAAATCTACCAGTCACTCCTCAGAAACCCTATACAGGGTCGCTATGGGTCAGAACAGTAACAACAAGAACAAAGAGGGACTCGACTGGCTGCTGTGACGGGATCATGACAGAGAACAAGTGCAAGTGACCAGGGGTGGCCATGCTGTATTTCGAACGTGAACCCACACAAAGCACACCATTCCAATTGGCTCTAATGATCAATGGAAGCTGACTCTTTCACCTTATGAAGATGATCACACACACACACACACACACACACACACACACACACACACGTAAGTATTCCCGCCTCTCCCTTACCTTTCCCATAGAAGAACTTGCGGTAATAGTAGGCCCCGAGGTCAATGTGTTCGATGATGTAACGCTTCACTTTCTCCCTGTGAATCGGCTGGTTCTCTCTGGGCACCTCCAAAACTGACACTCCGGCATTTGTACAGTGAGAGCTGAGAGATGATTCAAAAGAACAGCCTTCCCCGGCACTGAAGGACGAGGAGTTGGCTCTAGAAAGAGCAATCCTTCTGTCGCCTTCCCCTCCTATCTCGTTTCTAAAGTATGGACAACTCAGCACGAGCTCATTACTCTTGCCATCACCTTCGTCGACATCCAAGTTCTCTTTTGAGTTGAGGTCCTCCTTGCTCCCAAGAGGGGACTCACAGGTGCCCGCCTGGCCTGCTGGTATCTGAGTCTGGGAGGCTGCCGAAGCGCCAGTAGTTATGTTTTTTCTTTTTCCCACATTAGCCCTGATCACCATGGCTTCATTGATATTAAACAAAATGCTCTGGACGTCATAATGTGCAAAACATCGCTGACAATGCCAAGGGCGAACACCCCTTTCGAGACGACTGTCCTCCAGGTCAGACGTGAATTTGAAAGTTTCATGTTCACTTTTCACAGTTCGCAGCTTTCGGAAAAGGGACGTCTCCACTGACTCCGACTTTAGCCTCCTTTTGAACGGCTTGTCTTGGTCTCTCCCCATTAGGAGGGCGCTGTCCATGTAGTCTAATCCTGAGATGCGGACAAACTCTCCTCTAGAAATCTGTGCTGCTGCATGAAGGCTGGGGGAAACGGCAGGATCACAGGGGAAGAACTCAGGAAATCCAAAAGGGACCATCGCTTTGTGGTCATAATTTTCTACTCGGTATCCTCTAAGCATAGCAAAAAAGTTTTCACCAGATAAACCCTGTCTGTCGATTGAAGATGTGCTTCCGTACTCTCTGTGGAGGGCTGCCCCGGTGTTGGGGTTCACTGCATTTTGGTCTAAGACGTCTTCAGCGTCAATGTCACTTATGGTGACATCACTATTACTTCTCTGTCGTATGGGGTGAAGTCCTCTTTGAGGAGAATGCACGAAGATGTCTCCGATGGTATACTTGGCCTCCACGAATTCCAGATCAATCTGATCCAACTGCTGTCCATGACTCGGGCCACCCTGTCCATTCTGTAAGATGGATGTGACGCTTTCATAACTGGCTTGCGAACGGCTCTCCCACAGTCCCTTGCAGGCTAGCTCCTTGGAGCAATCCTTTTTAGGAGGCCATTCGGACACTCTTGCTCTCACACCCATTTTGGGCACCGCTGGGGTCCCATTGGGTGGACCACTACTCTCGTTTGAATTTGAGGCATTTAAAAAAGTAGGAGGTCCCATGTTACCATTAATGGCTTTAAATTTCCGAGCAAAATAGTCATCAGATTGCATGATTCTGGGAGGATCCATAAACTTTGAAGGGGCTCTCAGCTTGTGCTTCTCATCTTGTGACTGCCTTGGGTCACTCATGTTTACTGAGGCAAGAGGCTCCAAGTTTCACAAAAAGTCTAGTATAATTCTAATCACATTGTTATTTACAATGTGATATTAAGTGCAGATATACTGAAGACTTATAGCTGTTAGGAGCCCTGGTGATGCAGTGGTTAAGCGCTCAGTTGCTAAGCAAACATTCAGTAGTTCAAGCCCACCAGTTGCTCCGCAGAAGAAACATGTGACAGTCTGGCTCTGTACAGGCTACAGCCTTAGAAATCCCATAGGGGCAGGTCTACTGTAGTTTCCTGTAGGGTTGCTATGAGTCAGAAGTAACTCAATAGCAATGAATTTGGTTTTGGCCTATGGTTGTGCTTCCTCTCTTGTTAACCAAAAGCAAACAACATCCTCAGTATACGATTTCTCCAAAAACCAACTTGCTTCTCAGTTATTGTAATAAGTTTGTGCTCTTCAGGTCTTTTCAAAAGCATTCCTTAAGTCATTTGGCCATGAAGATTTCCTTTACCTGAATTGAGACAGAAAAGAGTCATTAGAAATTTATAGAGCTTGAAACATTCTACAGTATGGCTTCCTCTCCGTTTCACCCACTTTTGTTCACTTCCAGTTTCCCCTAAAGTATTATGAAGTTTCCTATGTCTACACTTTTGATCATACTTATCCCTTCTCTTTGGAACACTCACCTGCCTTCCTTCTCTACCTGGCTGGCTAGGATGCACACCACAGAATCAAGCATCTCCAAGAAACGTTCTCGGTACATTGTCCATCCTCACCCCACATCTGAATATAGAATGCTTCCTCTATGTTTCCATAGTATCCGTGTGTACATCAATCACAGCATTTTTCATTACATGGTAAGGACTGGTTTACTGCTCAATCTACGCTCACTAGCTGTCTCTGGGCTTCTGTGCTAAGTCAGAAAGAATGAATGCCTTTCATCTGTGTACCAATGTTATCGATTAATGTAGCCTGGCTCAAAGTCAGTACAGGCAATATTGTAATTCACACATTCATTAGAAGAGTGGCGCAAGAGTCAAGTCGTATGTTTGAGTATTCCTATTATAATTTCTTTCAAAATAATTTGAAACACAAAATGCTCAGGAGCAAATAATAAGAACCAACACTAGGCATTAATATGTGAAGATTCAAAAATCAAACAGGAGCTTTGAGTGGGTAAGACTCTTGAAGAAATTGGTGTCTGAATGATAAGAACTTTCAAGTTAATTATGCCACTAGTAACTTGCCAAATATATGCAGTAATTTTTTTTTTTTTTTT
>NW_006408783.1:3196373-3215101 GCF_000296735.1 Chrysochloris asiatica
CTTCAAATACACAGTGAAACTGGCCCTCTCTATGCGAATTTGGGAGACAGATGAAGCTTTTAGCTTCTCACAAAGATTTACAACCTCAGAAACTCTTCACAGGGTCACGATGAGTGGGAACTGAATTCCATGACTTACCTACAAGGGGCTTAATTAACAACAACAACAAATGCTAGTTTAATCAAGTAATATACACCTGTAGGCTTACTCAGTATAAGAGTTATTTATAAATTCTTCTTATTTTAAATAAATAACATCTCATTGAAAACACATCATGGACATTTATGACAATTTTTAAAAAATTAAACTTTCCAAAAAAATTTAATTGTTTTAGTTTAGAAGAAAAGTCACAAACATAGTAAGGAGTTTCTATACGTGTTTCACTCAGTTTCCACAATTCTTAGCATCTTACATTACTTTGGTACATGTGTAACAATTTATAAATTTCTAATAATTCATTATTACTAATTGAAGTACTTCCTTTATTTAATATTTCCTTATTTTTTGCCTAGTGTCCTTTTTATTTATAGGATACCATGTTAATATTTGTCATGCCTCTTGACTTTCTTAGCTGTTCTAGTTTCTCAGACTTCCCTTGTTTTTTGTATCTTAGAAGTTTGGAGGAACACTGCTCAGCTACACTGAATACATGCTTGGGTGAGATTTATCCAATGTGCTTCTCATGATTAGACTGGGGTTATGGGTTTTTGGAAGAAAGATAACAGAGATGAAATACCACTCTTATCCCATTATATTAAAGGGACATACTGTCAACATGATTTATCCTTGTTGATTTTAAACATAATCACCTGGCTGAGACAATGTTTGCCAGCTTCCTCCTTGGAGAAGTTATTTTCCCTCTTGATCCATATTCTATTATTTGGAAAAGAATCACCAAGCATAGCTCACACTGGGGAGCTAGGTGGGAAGCTATGACTCAACTTTTTATAACAATAAATGGTTTTCTCACGTAAACACTCTTTGATAACATGAAATTCATAAACATATTCAATAGTAAGTCATGTTAAAGGCACATTCCATCTATAGGAGGATAAGAAAAGCTGCCCCCTCCTTCATGACTGTGATTCTATTGAGCTTACATAGGTTTTTCTCTCAGACAAAACGCAAATACAAGGATCAGTCAATCTTGTAGGGTTCTTGTTTTATACATACATGAGTTTATTCCAAATAAAATGAGTTTCAACATGTCTCTGGGATCAGGGGTAACTGCAGACCAGTTTTCTTAGTTTCATTACGGGTGATTTCAAAGAAAAAGGTCCAATCAAAACAGGATCTGCTAAGTCAAGTTAAATTCAAGGCAGAGGTAGAGTCGTCAGTCAGTTCAGAAGGTTATGGTGACTGAGGGATTTCTAAAGGGGTCATCTTGAAAGATTTTCTACCAGGATATAGGATGGTTCTGGGGACTTAGTAGAAAGCAATTTTAAGAAAACTGAAATTTGCAGTGGATAGAAAAGGAAGTCCAGGAAAAGTTGATCAATTTTCTTGCATCACAACAAACAGTCCATCGCTTCCTTCTTGGAGGGTAGTAAGGCCTGTCCTACGGGAACTTTACTGGGAAATCTTAATCCATCCACCCTACAGCCCTGACCTTGCCCCTTCACACTTCTTCTTGTTCCCCAAACTCAAAGAACACTGAAAAGGACAGATTTGAGTCCCTCGGGGCTGCCCAAACTGCAGTTTTCATGTGGTATATATAAATTAAAGAGCACAGAATTGTTCAGGAAAAGGGGCAAAGATGGAAAGACCACCTGCAGAAGTGTATCAACCTAGACGGAGAACATGGTGAAAAACAATAGCTTCACGCTGTTATGTTTTTGTTCAATAAAATTTCTATTGTTTTCGTAGCAGTATTATTTGACGTTCCTTCCTGATCATTAACTCATTTGCTTAGCTCCTGATTGGCAAATACCTGGCATTTCCTGTACACTCATGGCAGACAGTGATAATTGATCATGGCTATTAAATTGCTGGTGTGGCACTGCAGGATAATGCACTGGGACCACAAGGTTGGCAGTTCAAAACTACCAGTCGCTCCTCAAAAACCCTACACAAGGTTGCTATGAGTCGGAACTGACTCAACAGCACTGAACAATTATTCATAATGCAAATGGGAGGGTAACTTTGGTTGGTTGATGATGCATGGAGGGGATTGTAACTATGGCAATGAAACGATATACGATAGGATGAATGTACAACTAATGTTCTCCCATGTAAACTATCACATAATTCACAATAAAAACTTTAAAAAAAAAAAAAAAGAATATACTCAACTATCCTGCTTTCCCCAAAAAATATCTTGTTTTACGCCAGATCTTTGAATAGGTATATGATTTTGAAAATTTTTTTGAGATGTCTTGCTATTCATCTAATAAGGCACAGAAATTCATATACCTATTGCTTAAGAAGATGGTAGCTTTGTTATAAAGGTTGATGCAAATTTAAGAGGCGTTAAAACACTTTTAATCTACCATACACATAATCACAGTTTCACAAGCAATGTCAAATACTATTCCTAGCCTCTAGACCTGTTGTTAGGGATTATCTGTGCCCCCGCCCAGCCCCCAAATATGTGTTGTTAATCCTAACCTCGATGACTGGTTAGACTCCCAGTGTGGCACTGTAGGATAACTATTGGACTGCTAACCACGAGGCTGGCAGTTCAAACCTATCCTGTGCTCCTCAGAAACCCTATACAGGGTTGCTAGGAGCTCTGGTAGCGTAGTGGTTACGAATCGGGCTGTAAACCGCAAGGTCAGCAGTTCGAAACTACCAGCTGCTCCGCGAGAGAAAGATGAGGCTTTCTACTCCCGTAAAGATTTACACCCTCGGAAACCCTGTACAGGGTCGCTATGAGTTGGTTCCGGCTCCACGGCACATAACAACAACAACAAGGAGCTCCAACAACAATAAGGGCCGTGATTATAGCCCCATTTGAGATAGGCTGTCTTTGTTCCATTACTGAGGCAGGATTAGTACAGACAGTGGATTAGGGGAAGTAAGTAAGCAGAGATAGGGCAAGACTTATGCCAAGATGCATGGAGATATCCCAGGAAGCAGGACAGGAAACTGAGGAGTCAAGGACCTGACCGAGAGAAAGCCTCCCTTCCACGAGAGCCCATGCCCTGAATGCTGCCTTCTAGCCTCCTACACTGTGAGAAAATAAATTTGTCTGCTAAATCAAAGAAAAAAAGAAAAAAGAAAACGGGAGGGTATGCTTCAAAAGCAAACTCCCCAGCAATAGCAAGAGTGGTAATGGTAGTGTGCCGTGAAGTCGGTTCCGACCCATAGCAACCCCTTATAGGGTTTCCGAAGCTGTAAATTTTTATGGAAGCAGAAAGCCTCATCTTTCACCCAGGGAACAGCGGGTAGTTTCGATCTGCTGACCTTGAGGTTAGCAGCCCGACTCATAACCACTAAGATACCAGAGCTCCTAATAGCAAGAATCATTGTTATGTACCGTGGAGTCGGTTCCTACTCATAGCGACCCCGTACAGGGTTTCCGAGGCTGTAAAACTTTTCGGGAGCAGAAAGCCTCATCTCTGTACCACGGAACAGCTGCTAGTTTCGAACTGCTGACCTTGCAGTTCGCAGCCCAATTTGTAACCACTATGCTACCAGAGCTCCTTAAATAGGCAAGAATAGGTGCCTGCTATGTAAATTTGCTTGCATCAGGTAAAGCCTACATGGATAAAGATGAAATGGTTCATGGTGCTTATATCTGATCGATTTGGGGTGATTTTATTTTTTTTTCCTTTTTGCTCTCTACATTTTTTCCTATAATAATCATGTATTGCTTAAATACATGAATAAAATGCTACATGAAATATGCATACATAATCAATCATGCTGTTTTTTCATCCTATGTTCCGTGGAACACAAATTACTATGCCAGAGGAATGGTACACAAAAACAATGCTCTACAAAGGCCTTTGGTGTGATGCTGTAGGATAAACACTGGACAGCTAACCGCAATGTCGGTAGTTCAAACCCACCAGCCACTCCTCGGAAAACCTATGCGTGCAGGGTTACTACTAGTCGGAACCAACTCGATGGCACTTAACAGTGTCAACAGAGGCTCAAAACATTGGTTTAGTCTTGTTCTTGTCACTAAGTGACTTTCCGGGGACGCCCAGTTTTGCACTTTCCTTTGGTTTGCCTCTACCCCAAGCTTACTCACTTAGCTTCCGTGCACTAGTGCTAGCTACATGACAGGAATTTTAGAACTCCTGAACAAGCCCCAAGCGTGACTTCACTCCTGCTCATTTCAGGCTCTGACCGCACTGGTGCCCAACCCTGGTCAGGCCGCAGCTCCAAGGGTCAGCTGGCAGACCTGCTGCTATAGCAGGATGAA
The DNA here is from genome assembly GCF_000296735.1 of Chrysochloris asiatica. Classification (NCBI taxonomy): domain Eukaryota; kingdom Metazoa; phylum Chordata; class Mammalia; order Afrosoricida; family Chrysochloridae; genus Chrysochloris; species Chrysochloris asiatica. Next base: position 3,200,746 of record NW_006408783.1, read on the forward strand.
AACCGAACACCATCTGAACAGGCATGCCGGAGCCACATGGCTGACCAGCAATTGAGTCCAATTATATCCTTATCCTTCAACACAGCGTCCCCTTTCACAAGTAGAAAAAAAGAAAGTAGTTTTACTACGAGTTGCATCGGAAATACACTGATTTGGCAAGCATCACCAATTCTCCCCTGCCAATGAAAGTAAGACACATTATTGAGCATGCCTGTGCTTCCTACAATCTCCCACTCTTAAAAGCAGCTGCTTAGCTGAAGACGGCTACTTGGATTTGCCTGGGCAAGCTGTATTGCTACAGTATACTGAGGCAAGCCACTCCCCTTCATAAATCCTTTTACAAAGTTATTAAAAAGCCTTTCAGGGACTATGTGTCATAGGAGTACACCTCAGCGTAACGAGCAGGTATTTCATGTTAACTAGCCAGAAAAACATAAACCACACTATTAAAGTTCGTTACTTTAAACACTTCCCAGTGATCGGGAACCACCTACTTCTTTTGAAAATTAAAGTTTCACACAGAACTGAAGAACGGGAGGCAGGGGGGAGGGAATAATTAATAAAAAGCACTCCAGAAAGTATCAAGAAGCCCTTGAAAGCCTGCTTCCAAAGAGAAAAACTTTCAGCATATGGGAAAGACAAAAAGGAAAAAGAAATCTGTCAAAACATCGCCTCTGTGTCAGTCCATCCATGGCCTTTTTTTTTTTTTTTTTTTTTGACAAAACAACGTTTCTGGCAACTTGTGCTATGTCTGCAACGAAAAAGACAGAGCCTAGCTGTGTCTAGAGGTCTAACACAAGGTGTGAGGCTACTGCAGGTCTCCAGCCACCGCGGCCATGCTGACCCCTCCAGACTCCGAAATGCTGTATCTGCTTGGCTCTACAAAGCAACCTGCAGGAGCTGTAGCAGATGCCACTGCAGCCAATCTCATTTTCAAGTCACATTGGGCCTCAGGGGAAGAGCTAAATATAGGAGAAGCCAGGGCACAGTTCACAGCTGTGCTGGAGAAAGAGCAGAGAGGTTTGCCCACAGTTTATTCTCCCTCTCCTGGCGCAGCGGCATCAGACTCATAGCACATAAAAGACCAAAGTGACTTTGGGTTGCTGCACACTCCCTCCTTCACTTGGCAGGTAAACAAACCGAGGCTTTACAGAAGCAAAGGTGTTACCCAGGGCCAGGATGCTGAGGGTGGTAGCCAAGCTTTTCCACCTCCATGAGCAGTTACCTGACCTCCTCACAGATCCAGAACCAGAAAGCAAGCCCTGCAGCCCAATTCACACACAAAGCGCCCACCCTCACTCTTGTCGGGAGCTTATTTAACTTTCGTTTCATACTGAAAACTAACAAGTTTGATTATGACATTTCCAAAGTCCTGGAAAAGTATTAAAGGCAAATTAGAAAAGGCAGAGCAAACCAACCATCAAGAATTGGTGTGCCATCGAGTTGGTTCCAACTCACAGAGACCCTGTATGGGGATTCTGAGGAGCAGCTGGTGGGTTCAAACCATCGGCTTTGTGGTTGGTTCACAGTCCAGTGCTGATCTACAGCACCACACTGGAAGTCCAACAACCGACAGAGGACTGTTTCAAACTATGAGGAAGTGACAGTTGGGAGTTAAGGAGGAAAACTACAAAGGGCAGTCAAGAGAAGGAACAATCTAGCAACTTAAATCCTCTCTTGAAACAGATGACTCCTGATCCACATTAACTTTACCTTAAGAAGGCAAAGCAGGTAGTAATACGCCTGAGAGCAACAGAGTTAATGAGATGCTTGCACTAAAGATATGCATAAATACACATATATGTGAAGGAGGGCTAAAAAGTTTGTGGAAACATTGAATTCAAACATAATGAAAAATTTCCTATAAACTTTTTGAAGTCTCACTCGTATACAGTATGTATACATGTGTGTGGTGCTACAGGATAAGCACTGGACTGCTAACCGCAAGGTTGGTGGTTCAAACCTACCAGCCACTTCTTGGAAACCCTATACAGGGTCATTATGAGTCAAAACCGACTCTGTGTCACTAATAACTGTATGTGTTCTTACTTCTTAAGTTCTATTATTTTAAAGGGAGAATCACAAACTCTTTACAAATCTCAGCTAGCCAGAATGACTCACTGCCTGACGATTTTATTAAAGCACGCATTTTAAGAGACTTCTTTTATTGCTAGTTTTGGCTGCCATGACTTCATTAACCAAAAAATCTTAATTAGAACGTCTATCTCCCCATGCTTCCTCTTTCCAGAAATAATTAAGTTTCACCAAGAGACTATCCTTGAGTCATGAGAACCATTAGTTATTTTCACAGCACAAAAAAGAAGGTTCCAGGTGTTTTAAGTTTACTGGTGGGACGCTATGATCACAGTGTTCGTACTAATGAAATTATGCCAACCAGAAACACTAGTGGAGATTGAACTGGGGCCAAGATGGCAACTGGTAAGAAAAGAACTATTGCCAAAATTATTTCAATTCCATGACTTTTTTAGGTTGTCACCTGGATATGAATAGAGAGAGAGAGTCAACTCAAATGAGGTAACCATAATGCAAGCAAGATTATTTTAGCGACACCATTTATCCAATATTATCATCATTTCCACGATTTTAATGAATTTATAATATTATAACGATCACGGGTGGCTGGAGTAAATTTGGATTTGTACCAAAGTAAACAAACAAACAAACAAAAGTAATAAATTATTAATTTCATACAGTTACAATTTCTCTAGCAAATTCTTATAATCTGCAGTCCAGGGGGAATTTTTTTTTTTAAACGCAAGCTCCATGTTAGTTATAATATTACAAGGAATAAGTAACTTGCTGAGGTCTGAGTTATCTGCACCCTCCCCACATCCCGCCCACACACAGACAAAGATTAAAGATTGCATACTGTCTAGGAGTCCTGGTGTGGCGCTGTGGGTTAATATGACGGACTGCAAAGCCGGCGGTTCAAGCTCACCAGTGGCTCCTCAGAAACCCTATGAAGGGTTGCTATGGGTCGGAACCGACTCAACGGCACTCAATAACAACAACATATATATGTAGTCCCAGTGTGGCGCTGTGGATTAATGTGCCAGACTTCAAAGCCATTTGAACTGCAAGATCGGTGGTTCAAGCTCACCAGCAGCTCCTCAGAAACCCTATACAGGGTCGCTATGGGTCGGAACCAACTCAACGGCACTTAACAACAACAACAGTTAGACAGAAACCAATACTATAAACACCCAAAGTAAATCAACTTGCAATATCTGCATCAGTGAAGAAATCCTTTATTCTCTAGGGGACAGAAGAGGATCCCCCAAGTCTGACTGGGTCCAAATTGGGAAAGTCAGCTTTTTAGGTGCTCTGGGAATAAGAGGAAGGGCAACAGCAAAGCTAGAAACAATGATATCTGGTTCTGCAAAGTGTGCTACACAGCACAGAAAGGAGAAGGTGACCTAACCAGAAGACTGTTTTGTTTGGCAAACAGTCACAGACCAATGTGTGGAACCTGCTTCTCTGTGCATCTTTTAAAGCACAATAGATATCTCCCTGAGATAATTTAGGACATGTATTTGAAGGCTGAGGAACCAAATACAGGACTTTTAAAGAATGTACCCCTTCAGGATTGAAGATAAAAATAAAACTATCAATAATTTATTTTACAAATTATTTTCAAACTTCTAAAATAGCACCACCAGAAAACTATTTGTATCTTCATTTCTAAGCACTCGTGTAGAAATGAAAGAAAATTAAAATGATTATGCTAATCCATGCAGTTTCAATAACGACATATTGAACATTTCCAACACAAATGAGCATGCAGGCAGCAGGGGCTGTGAGGATGTGAAATTGAGAACATAAAGCAAAATTGTAGAAGAAAAGTACAGAAAAGAGCGGAGGAATAAGAAAACATAATTATCATTTGCAGAGTGTAAGAGATTATTCAGGGAAATAAGACAGTGATACAGTTAATCAGGGAAGATGTCTTTAAAGGGGCCTATCTAGATCAAGACTGACATTGGTCATCTCCCAAACTAATACAGAGAGAAAGAAAGAAGGCATTTCTATAGTAGGATTTCTAGTGGTTATGAATCGGGCTGTGAACCTCAAGGTCAGCAGTTCGAAACTACCAGCTGTTCCGCAGGAGGAAGATGAGGTTTTCTGCTCCCATAAGATTTACAGCCTCGGAAACCCTATGTGGGGTCTTTATGAGTCAGAACCAATTCCATAGCACACCAAGGTCACCACAACCAAAGGTAGGAAATTGGGGATTTCTAAAGAGGGAGCCCTGGTGTGGTGCTGCAGGATGAAGCGTTAGGCAGCAAGATCAGTTTGAACTCTAAGGTCAGTGGTTCAAATCTACCAGTCACTCCTCAGAAACCCTATACAGGGTCGCTATGGGTCAGAACAGTAACAACAAGAACAAAGAGGGACTCGACTGGCTGCTGTGACGGGATCATGACAGAGAACAAGTGCAAGTGACCAGGGGTGGCCATGCTGTATTTCGAACGTGAACCCACACAAAGCACACCATTCCAATTGGCTCTAATGATCAATGGAAGCTGACTCTTTCACCTTATGAAGATGATCACACACACACACACACACACACACACACACACGTAAGTATTCCCGCCTCTCCCTTACCTTTCCCATAGAAGAACTTGCGGTAATAGTAGGCCCCGAGGTCAATGTGTTCGATGATGTAACGCTTCACTTTCTCCCTGTGAATCGGCTGGTTCTCTCTGGGCACCTCCAAAACTGACACTCCGGCATTTGTACAGTGAGAGCTGAGAGATGATTCAAAAGAACAGCCTTCCCCGGCACTGAAGGACGAGGAGTTGGCTCTAGAAAGAGCAATCCTTCTGTCGCCTTCCCCTCCTATCTCGTTTCTAAAGTATGGACAACTCAGCACGAGCTCATTACTCTTGCCATCACCTTCGTCGACATCCAAGTTCTCTTTTGAGTTGAGGTCCTCCTTGCTCCCAAGAGGGGACTCACAGGTGCCCGCCTGGCCTGCTGGTATCTGAGTCTGGGAGGCTGCCGAAGCGCCAGTAGTTATGTTTTTTCTTTTTCCCACATTAGCCCTGATCACCATGGCTTCATTGATATTAAACAAAATGCTCTGGACGTCATAATGTGCAAAACATCGCTGACAATGCCAAGGGCGAACACCCCTTTCGAGACGACTGTCCTCCAGGTCAGACGTGAATTTGAAAGTTTCATGTTCACTTTTCACAGTTCGCAGCTTTCGGAAAAGGGACGTCTCCACTGACTCCGACTTTAGCCTCCTTTTGAACGGCTTGTCTTGGTCTCTCCCCATTAGGAGGGCGCTGTCCATGTAGTCTAATCCTGAGATGCGGACAAACTCTCCTCTAGAAATCTGTGCTGCTGCATGAAGGCTGGGGGAAACGGCAGGATCACAGGGGAAGAACTCAGGAAATCCAAAAGGGACCATCGCTTTGTGGTCATAATTTTCTACTCGGTATCCTCTAAGCATAGCAAAAAAGTTTTCACCAGATAAACCCTGTCTGTCGATTGAAGATGTGCTTCCGTACTCTCTGTGGAGGGCTGCCCCGGTGTTGGGGTTCACTGCATTTTGGTCTAAGACGTCTTCAGCGTCAATGTCACTTATGGTGACATCACTATTACTTCTCTGTCGTATGGGGTGAAGTCCTCTTTGAGGAGAATGCACGAAGATGTCTCCGATGGTATACTTGGCCTCCACGAATTCCAGATCAATCTGATCCAACTGCTGTCCATGACTCGGGCCACCCTGTCCATTCTGTAAGATGGATGTGACGCTTTCATAACTGGCTTGCGAACGGCTCTCCCACAGTCCCTTGCAGGCTAGCTCCTTGGAGCAATCCTTTTTAGGAGGCCATTCGGACACTCTTGCTCTCACACCCATTTTGGGCACCGCTGGGGTCCCATTGGGTGGACCACTACTCTCGTTTGAATTTGAGGCATTTAAAAAAGTAGGAGGTCCCATGTTACCATTAATGGCTTTAAATTTCCGAGCAAAATAGTCATCAGATTGCATGATTCTGGGAGGATCCATAAACTTTGAAGGGGCTCTCAGCTTGTGCTTCTCATCTTGTGACTGCCTTGGGTCACTCATGTTTACTGAGGCAAGAGGCTCCAAGTTTCACAAAAAGTCTAGTATAATTCTAATCACATTGTTATTTACAATGTGATATTAAGTGCAGATATACTGAAGACTTATAGCTGTTAGGAGCCCTGGTGATGCAGTGGTTAAGCGCTCAGTTGCTAAGCAAACATTCAGTAGTTCAAGCCCACCAGTTGCTCCGCAGAAGAAACATGTGACAGTCTGGCTCTGTACAGGCTACAGCCTTAGAAATCCCATAGGGGCAGGTCTACTGTAGTTTCCTGTAGGGTTGCTATGAGTCAGAAGTAACTCAATAGCAATGAATTTGGTTTTGGCCTATGGTTGTGCTTCCTCTCTTGTTAACCAAAAGCAAACAACATCCTCAGTATACGATTTCTCCAAAAACCAACTTGCTTCTCAGTTATTGTAATAAGTTTGTGCTCTTCAGGTCTTTTCAAAAGCATTCCTTAAGTCATTTGGCCATGAAGATTTCCTTTACCTGAATTGAGACAGAAAAGAGTCATTAGAAATTTATAGAGCTTGAAACATTCTACAGTATGGCTTCCTCTCCGTTTCACCCACTTTTGTTCACTTCCAGTTTCCCCTAAAGTATTATGAAGTTTCCTATGTCTACACTTTTGATCATACTTATCCCTTCTCTTTGGAACACTCACCTGCCTTCCTTCTCTACCTGGCTGGCTAGGATGCACACCACAGAATCAAGCATCTCCAAGAAACGTTCTCGGTACATTGTCCATCCTCACCCCACATCTGAATATAGAATGCTTCCTCTATGTTTCCATAGTATCCGTGTGTACATCAATCACAGCATTTTTCATTACATGGTAAGGACTGGTTTACTGCTCAATCTACGCTCACTAGCTGTCTCTGGGCTTCTGTGCTAAGTCAGAAAGAATGAATGCCTTTCATCTGTGTACCAATGTTATCGATTAATGTAGCCTGGCTCAAAGTCAGTACAGGCAATATTGTAATTCACACATTCATTAGAAGAGTGGCGCAAGAGTCAAGTCGTATGTTTGAGTATTCCTATTATAATTTCTTTCAAAATAATTTGAAACACAAAATGCTCAGGAGCAAATAATAAGAACCAACACTAGGCATTAATATGTGAAGATTCAAAAATCAAACAGGAGCTTTGAGTGGGTAAGACTCTTGAAGAAATTGGTGTCTGAATGATAAGAACTTTCAAGTTAATTATGCCACTAGTAACTTGCCAAATATATGCAGTAATTTTTTTTTTTTTTTTTTAAAGCAGCGCTATAAAGCGCCTCAATATGCCTCTGTATTGGGAGAGACCTAACCCAGTCAACTCTTCCCTTTAATTATAAATCCCTGCCTATGCAAAGTTATTTGCAGGTGTTATATATTTTCCCAATTCATGGCCGTGCGGGTGTCTTACACGTTGGTATGACAATCAAAAGAACTATACTTCTTTGGAAAAGAATGATTGTAATAAAGGTACAATAAGACTCTCAACAAAGCCTAAGAAAATGTTAAAATTCTATCTAGCTAAAGTATTTCCAGGTGACGAATTTCAAAGTATCACGGGCTGCCAGAAGAACAAACAAATCTATCTTGGCAGAGGCACAGCCAGAATGCTCCTTAGAAACAAGAGCGGTGAGGCTTGGTCTCTCATACTTTGGACACGGCTGTCAGGAGGAGCCACAGTCCCTAGAGAAGCACATCATGCTCAGTAAAGTGGAAGGTCAGCGACCCTCACAGAGCTAGACTGACACAGTGGCAGCACCAACGGCTCAAACGTAATAGCAATTGTGAGGATGACACAGGACCAAACAATGTTGTGTTCCACTTGGGCACAGTACTGCTACTAATGAGATGGAACCAGGTTGACGGCACCTGTCAACAACAAACTCTTTCCATCGGGCTCTTTCTTATTTTTAGAGGACTGTGTGGTGGTTTCTTACAACAGCAGAACATTTTTTATTTATTTTTTTTAATGGCAGCTTGTTTTCCACATTCTAAAAACCAGTCTAGGCATGACAGCATGCTGTCTGTTCCCAAGGTCACTTTTTAATAAAGGAAATATGATATTTTAGGTGATGGTAAGCAAACGGTGAATAAGCAGTCATACTTTCAGGCCTCAAAGAGAAAAAAATTCCCCACTGTTTTCAAAAGTGGACGCTAATTTACTGCATGTAAACTTTGCTTTTAATTAATTTATTTATAATTAATGCATATAAAAGTGTCCCACGTGATTCTACAGCATATTAGTTTTTACACAATTCAAATTATTATCAAATTCTTTCCTTGAAATTGGGAAAGTAACAACAGAGGTATGAAAGAAAACTTGTCAGTTACCTACTGAAATGGTTATCTGCTTGTCTGTACTAGACTTTGGTATAGTCTATGAATTCTATTCAGAGTTTCACAGTTCTTATGAAACACTAAAGAAAATGTTAAAGCTTAACAATTAACCTGTAATGTTTTGAACACAGCTAAATGAATTTCTTAAAACATTAGTATAATATGTAATTATACAGTGTTTGGAGTCCTGGTGTGGTGCTATGGGTTGATGCATCAGTTTGCAAAGCCATTTGAACTGCAAGGTCAGTGGTTCAATCTCACCAGCTGCTCCTCAGAAACCCTACACAGGGTCGCTATGGGATGAAACCGACTCAAAGGCACTTAACAACAACATACAGTGTTTGCTAATTGGTAGGTACCCTATATACAGAAGAAGGATCCCTGTTCTACCCAACAACCAGTACCAATTTATGAATGAACTATGCATTGTTGTTAGGCATCATTGAGTTGGTTCTGACTCCAGAAATACAGGGAGAAGTACAAAAGTGTATATATATGGTGTTTGAGGAGAATACTGAAAGTATCATAGGCTGCCAAAAGAACAAACAGATCTGTGTTGGAAGAAGTGCAGCCAGAGTGCTCCTTGGAGGCCAGGATGACCAAACTTCATCTCTCATACTTTGGACATATTGTCAGGAGGGACCAGTCAGTGGAGACAGATATCATGTTTGGAAAGGTGGAGGGTCAGAGAAAGAGGAAGACACCCCCCAAGTGAGATGGATTGGCCAAGCGGCAGCATCAATGGGCTCAAGCATGGCAACAATTGTAAGGCTGGGACAGGATCAGGCAGTATTTCGTTCTGCTGCGCATAAGGTCACTATGAGTCGGTACCAACTTGATGACACCTAACAACAACAACACATATATATAATATATATATGAGACATATATATTTTATATGTATTGCTATAAAACCGTAACATTTATTAAACAAAAATATCAAAATGTGAAGCTACTGTTTGTTGACATAACTACCAACTAAGTCAATACTCTGAGTCTGGGGAACAAGAAGAAACCTAATAAGCAAAACAGAGGCTGTAGGGTAGATGGCGTAAGGAGCTCTGCTAGCGTACTGGTTATGAGTCAGGCTGTAAACCTTAGGGTCAGCAGTTCGAAACTACCAGCTGTTCCACAGGAGAAAGATGAGGCTTTCTGCTCCCGTAAAGATTCACAGGCATCAAAACCCTGTACAGGGTCACTATGAGTCGGAACTGACTCCACGGCACATCACCACCACCAGGGAAGATGGGGTTAGGCTTGAAAAGGAAATTATTCTAAGAATGTTCTTGCTAGCCTCAAAGAATGAGCAGGGGTACTTTCTTGTTGGAAAAAATGGGCTCAGTGCAACTTACGAAGCCTTGCCACCAACGTAGTATTCAATTTTCTCAAACTTCTTAATATTAGAATAAGGCCCTGTGTGTGACTGTCCTATGTCCTTCAAGAAAGTCTATAAAGATGACCCCTTTAAGGTCCCCCAAAGTAGACACCATACCCTTCTGAACTGACCTCCATGCCTTGAATTTAAGTGATCAGCAGATCCTTCACAAATCACTGTTTTGATAGGGCTGTTTGATTTTAAGGTATCTTAGTAAGACTAAGACAAGTGTATTACTGAGAAAACTTGTCTACAGATATCAATGATCGTGGAGACACGTCTGAACATTTTGTTTGAAATACATTTGTGTATATATGAACTGAAATCCTAGCAACCTGGAGCCCTCAGAGCAATGCTTTTTGAGTTATCCTCACATCATTAGGAACCAAGCCCTCATCAGCTTACGAAATCAGGACAAAAATGACAAGCTATACCAAGAGATACCAATAAAAGGGCATGGGCAAAGATAAAGTTGAAATTAATAGGGGAGACAAAAAAAGCTAGAGACAACAAACTCAAAAGCCAGTTTTTGTGGAGACTCAGAAAACAGATAAAGCCCTTCCCAAGCCTATAAAAAGGGGTATAGAGTCAGAGCAATAACATGCATGTTTAGAAACAAGACATGAGACATGACCAATTTCATAAGAAGAAATTATAATATAGATTTAAATGATTTATGTCACAAGCAACTTGACAACACCAGATTTGCAAATCCAGAAGAAACTGATGATTTCCTAACAAAACACAAATTTCCAAAAGAGATCCAGGAAAGAAAAAAAGTGAACAGACTGACTACCATTGAAGAGACTAGGAATATAACCAGACCTGAAAGTTTGAAACTTCTTTTCCTTCTGTTTATGAAATCAAATACATGGTATCTAAAATATTTGGTCTTTACCAATCTTTTTTTGTAAGCTGTTCCGTGGGAGAAAGATGAGGCTTTCTGCTCCCCTAAAGATTTACAGCCTCGGAAACCCTGTACAGGGTCGCTATGGGTGGGAACTGACTCCACAGCACGTAACAACACTTCCCAACTACATTTCTTGGCTTCCTACAGCCCCCCGCCCCCCCCCCATAGGTAAGGCCTCAAATGCTAGTGTTATAAATTGTTATTGCTGTTGTTGTTCAGTGCTGTTGAGCTGGTTCAGACCCATAGTGATACTGTAAGCATTTCCCTTTTTTAAATATGATTATAATACTTCAAGATTGTGATATAAAGAAAACACCTCCAAATTATCCTAGCATTTTCTTTTAAAACAAGAAAACCTGACATTAGAAAACTATAAAAACTATGTAGTACATTTTGATGTTGTTGGTGTTGAGTACCGTCAAGTCAGTTCAGACCCACCGGGACCTTGTATAGGGTTTCCAAAGAGCAGCTGGTGAGCTTGAACTGCCGACCTTGCAGTTCAAACTGACCTTGCAGACCAGCACATTAACCCACAGCAAGTGTCTTAGACAAAACCGTTATTAAGAAGGAACAGAGCAGCCTCTAAACAGAGATCTGCAGAGGGGCACACAGTGAAGGTGCTGGATTCACACCTGAAATAACCTGGAATTTAGAGGCAGGCTTTGGATGACAAGGAAACAGGCCTCATGAGCCAGCAAACACACACGCCCAGCATGCATCTCTACGCTCCTGAATCATATCTGTGTGCCCTGCAGGCTACAGAATGGTAAAAGCTATGGATTTGTGGCAACATGTCTGAATTACAGGCATTTGGGAGAAAAGATGAGACTGTCTAATCCCATAAAGGAAGACAGTTATGGAAGCCCTATGTAGGTCCTTATGAGTGGGAATACACTCTGTAGCAGTAGGTCTGGGTAGATTTGATGTTGTTGTTAACTGCCATTGTGAGAAATCACTCTTGTTGGCGTGGTCAATCTACAAGACTAAGGGAAGTCTTGGGGGTAACAGGCTCAGTAACTAAAGGAGCTCAGTGGAGGGGAACAACTAGTTTGACCGGCAGGTGGTGGTGGTGGTGATGTGCTGTGGAGTTGGTTCTGACTCATTGTGACCCTGTACAGGGTTTCTGAAGCTGCAAATATTTACAGGAACAGAAAGCCTCATCTTTCTCCCGCGGAACAGATGGTAGTTTTGAACTGCCGAACTTGAGATTAGCAGCCTGATTGCTCAATTGTGACCACTATGCTACCAGAGCTTTAAAACAAGAATGCACCCATCAAGGAAATAGGGGAAGTTCACTAGGAAAGCAAGAAACTAAATTTAAATGAGAATGCTCCCAGTAAGGATTAGTAGGCGACCTTGGGAGGAGACTGTGGCCTCCTAATACCCAGTAGAAGGGGAACTAGAGGAGAAGCTTCATTGAGACAGGGGAACAAAACTATGTGCAGGCTGTGTGGTGTGTCTGCCTGAGTCTGTTGGGTTAGGCGCCTGATTGCAAAATTGAATAAAAACCCCACTCTTGCTAAAGTAAGTACGGACTGGATTACTTGAGCGTTTGTCGGTATTGACAACGTTTTTCACACTGTGGAGTCAGTTCAGATACACAACGTTAACCCATCAATTGCTCAGATATCTATGCATCGTTCTGTGCTCAAATGCACCCTGTATTTCCATGCAGGGTTGAGGGTTACACAGCCTGGCTGAAGGAAGACATAGGAAAAGAATGACATCTCAGAGAAGGATCTTGAATTACCAGCCTGCAGAAATTAGGGAACTGTAACCAGCCCCCAAAGCTAGCCCAGCGTGAACACAATAATTAAAAGTGAAGATGAGCACAAAATAGGAAGAAAACCAAAATTTCCCCAATGGAACTATCTTTAATCAAAATCCTTAGGCTTTTCGGTTAAACAGTCCACTAGGACCCCAAGGTCAGTTTGAACTTCACGGTCAGCTCTATGGGGAGCAGTTCAAATCTGCACACACAGGGTCGTTATCAGTCAGAATCAACTTGGTAGCCAACAGCAGCAATAACAAATATTTCCATCTGTCCTGTTCTCTCTCCTCTGACTTTGTGTTAGGCATCTCAGTAAATATAACAGCTTCCTGATACTGAGAGGAAAAATTAGCCAGCAAAGTCTCATTGACTTTTTGTCATCCCATTAACAAATTTACCCATTTCTGAACCTAGTCTTTCCTTATGAGTAGGAACGGACTCAGCAGCACTTAACAACAAAAATACTTGAAGAAACAGAAAATTTTCTTTACTTGTACCTTGGAACAAGTCCCCTAGTATCTCCTCAGAGCAGTATCCCACTGGTTATCTAGTTAATTTAACCTCTGGATGCTATTTTAACTGTCAATCAAGTATTTATTCGCATGAAACACACTCAAGTCCTTCCTGCATAATGAAAACAACTCTCCCAGTTTTTGCCTTCCTCTCCTACAGAGCCAAATTCTACACTCCACTTGTGAAACTCTATTTGCTCCTCAGCCCACTTCAGTGTGAGTTCCACCCACATTGTTCACACTCATTAGACTAGTCAACCTGCATCTGACTCCATCTCCTGGCAGCACTTGCTGCTGCTGACCACTTCCTTGCCTTTTAAACTCTGCCACAGGCCCCTGGTTCTCTTCCCACACACATCTCTAGCCATTCTTGTTTATCTGCTTTCAGGGCATGCTAAATACTAGGTTACTCCAGGTTCTTGCCTGAAACTTTTTCCTTGGACACTATGCAACCTCTACCCCCTCATTACTTTAGTTATCCTCTTTGTGCAAGTAATTCCAAAATATCTTTAGTCCAGCTCACTTTTCTGAGCCCTAAAACCTTCTACCACACCACATGAGCCAAGTTCTCCTAGATGTTTCATTCACTTTGGGAACTTTGGGTCCAAATCTGAACTCAGATTCATCATGTCCAAATCTTAATGAATCAAGTCATATGCAAGCACAGGCTACCCACCCACCAAGTCCTGTTGATTCGATTTCTCAATTTCAGCCTACTTCTCTCCATTCCCACTGGTCTGCATAGCGCTATGGGATAACACACTGGACTGCCAAAGTCGGTTTGAACCGCAAGGTCGACAGTTCAAATTCACCAGCCGCTCTTTGGAAACTCTACACATAGGGTCACTATGAGTCAGAAATGACTCAATGGCACTTAACAACAATAACAACCTTGCCTAGTCAACAATTTTTCCTGAATTAATGGAAAGCTTTCCAAGTGGTTTCCATCCACTAGCATCACTCCTGCCAATCCATTCCACCAATCCATCCCATAGTCCATTCCTCTCACTGCTGTGAAGGTGATCTTTCCAAATGCCATCCATTGGTAATTAACAATCATTTACAGCTTGCCCTCTTTCTTCAGATAAAAATCCAAACTCCTCACACTATGGACTGCTCAGGTGTACCGCTGTGTGCTAATGCACACAGTCGTTTGAACTGCAAGGTCAGTGGTTCAAGCTCACCAGCTGCTCCTTGGAAACCCTATACAGGGTTGCTATGGGTTGGAATCAACTCGATGGCACTTAACAACAACAATCTTCAGCTCATCTTTCATCTTTTTGCCTCTCTTGGTCTCTATACAATGCTCCAGACATACAAGGATGAGTCAAAAAGTATTTCTATTTGGGAT
>NW_006408783.1:3215201-3222387 GCF_000296735.1 Chrysochloris asiatica
CACACACACACACACACACACACACACACACATTTAAACATGTCTCAAGGTATTCTGCTGGGCCAGTTAAATTTCAGACCAAGAGGACAGCTCAGAATGTTAGATGGACTGTTTGGGGAGACTTCAAAAGGAGTCTTGACAGATTTTTCTCAAAGAATACAATATAATCACAGGGACTTTAACAAAGCTTGAAGAAAACTGACAATTGCATTGGTGAGGAAAAGGCCAGGAAACTTACGCTGAGCACTTTCTTTATTTGTATCACAACAATGCACTTATTCATTCTCCAAGAGTGGCCAGGCCTGTCCTATGAGACCTTCATTGGGAAACCTTACCCCTTCCACCTTACAGCCCTGATCTTACCTCTTCAGACTACTTTTTGCTCCCCAAACTAAAAAAAAAAAAAACATTTAAAAAGATCTGAGTCCTTCAAGGATGACCAGACTGCAGTTTTAACATGTTATCAATCAAGAAAGGATTAGAGAGATGGAAACTCCACCTTCAGAAGTATATCTACCCACTTGGAAGACATGACGAGGATTGAGCATTAGGTCTTTTATGATGTTACATTTTGACAGTTTTGTTTAATAAAGATTTCTATAAGTGTCTTTTTTGCCTTCTACTAAGCCCAACTCTCTAGGACTTTATCAGAACACACCCTCAAAATAGAACATCCACTGTCTAGGCTAAGCTATCAACCACTCATCACTCTGATCCCAGATGAGGAGTCCCTGACACATGTTCCCACAGAGCCCTACTATCCAACCTCCATTCACCACACCTTATAATTTCTTCTGGTTTTCCTATCTGTATTATCTCCCCAAGTTGAAAGCTCAGTGAAGCCATGCCCATGTGTGTCCTATTCAACATTTTAAAGGCTACTTCCTTTAAAAGCTACTTTAAAAGTAGTTGGCACAGTTTTGGGCATGTGGTAGATATGCACTAAGTATTAAATAATACATTATTTGACACTAGGAAGTCGCCTTTTATAGTTGAAAGTGTTTAAACAGCAAGTTTGCAAGGTATATGTAAGTCACAAAGATTTAATTTAACTTTGCAGAAACATGTTTATTATATCAAGTCAGACAAACAGGGAAAGTTGTTAACACTTTGCAGGACACTGTTTGCCCCAAGGCATACTCAAATTCTTATAATAACAGGCAGTATTATAAAAGGTTACTTAGAACATAAAATCCAACAAGAAGCCCATTCTGAAGACAAAGCTTCCTACTCCTACTTCCGTACCTCAGTGAGGCGATCACACAGGTATGCACAGGAGTGAAAGAATGTCCTACTTCATCTTCTAATTAATTTAGCAGTTTTCTCCAGTAGTCTATGGGTCCTTTCCCAAACATGATCAACTAATAAAAAGGTCTAATGCTCAATCCTGTCAGTTTCTGTCCCCTTCTGAGCTGGGCACGCAGCTGATTGTCGGCAAAGCTCTTTCTTTAGGTGGCATGCTGCTAGCTGTCTGTGGATTTGGAAGTACACCTGTAAATGGTACCATTTCAAAACAGGGTGGTGGTGGGAATCATACAAAACAGGACCTGCTCAGGATACCCTGGCTTCACATCCGAGTTGGAGATGAACCGTTACAAACTACAGAGTTCCTGCCATCTTCGTTTTAAGGAACAGTTATGAATCTCCTATCGTCCTGCTCCATGATTTTATGTCATGTGGCACAGCAGGATAATACCCTGGACCACAAGGTCAATTTGAACCCAAAAGTCAGCAGTTCAAACTCATCCTCCACTTTTCAGAAATCCTATGCAGGGTCACTATGAGTCAGAACTGACTCATAACAACAACAACAATCATTCTAAGAGATTGTAAAGCACTGGTTTTAATCTGGCAAAGGCACAACATTCATCTCCCAAAAGCAATGTGCTTTTTATGAAATACTATGAAGTCACAGGTTAAAATAGATCCTCATAGTTTGTGCATATATAATGCATAAGACCCTTACAACAATTTACACCCTGCCCTACATTTCAACTAAGGGTACCTCACATTTTACTACTCTCCTAACTAAAGGTGAGTCCTGGTGTGGCACTGTGGGCTAATGCGTCAGAATGCAAAATCGTTTGAACTGCAAGGTTGGTGGTTCAAGCTCACCAGCTGCTCCTTGGAAACCCTATACAGGGTTTATTATGGGTCGGAATAGACTCAATGGCACTTAACAACAACAACAACTAAAGGTGATATGAATTCACACTTCCAATTTAGTGTGATTAAAAATAAAATGAAGCATCAAATAAAACATGACTTTATATAAGTTTGGTCAGTTCCCAAACTTAGAATCTGACCATTTGGGGAAGAGAGAAGTTAACAAGTTAATCTCAGAATGACCATTAGTTAAAATGGATCTCTAAATGGTTTTAAAACACATAGATTTTCTTTCTTAAAGTTCATTTTTAATGTCAAAGACAATGCCCTGCTCACTGCCCTTCCACCCCACCCCCCACCACCCAGTTTCCAATTATTCTTACATTTCATCAAATTCTAGGGCTCTTCATCACTGTAAAAATAACAAATTGTCAACACCACTATGAGGACACTTTGAAAAAAACAACATCTAACGCATTTGACTTCAGGAGAGCTAGGGTGACCTCCAGTGAGGAGGAGCTAGGCAACGTGAGAACCAACATTTCAAAGATAAATTCACAGGGTTTAGAGCTTGAAAGACTCATGTGTTTTCATGCTAATGGGTCTTGATAACAATTTTTAAAGGTTAGAACAGAACTGGAGAAAATGTGAAATTTAAGCGTAATTGTCTGTAAATAGGATGTTTCTCAAAGTTTTGCATGAGCTATCAGTGAGTCTTTTAGACTAATACAGGAGCACTAATTGAGCCACTAAAGCAGCCCTGTAGCTGTAGCAAAGGGAATGAAAACCACCAAAAGCACAAATGATGAGCCCCATTCAAGAAGAAACAATGGTTACAATTATATAGCAGCTTTGTAATAAAAGTGAAATGCTTATTTTTCATAGCAATACGCTACCGGCTTCAATGTTAACACGCATAATTCAAGAAGGAATAAAAAGAAACAAACTGTCCCTGTGCTTTGACCCTGTCTTTGTGGACACAACAAAACGATGGACTGCAGAGGCCTTGCTCCTGTCTGAGGTCTGAGCACCTAAAATGCGTTCACCTTTGAATCACTAAACTCAGGTACATTCGGCCTGGTATAAAGTGACGTTATAACAGAAAGAGCTTTTAAACAACCCATTAACTCACATCTATGTCATAGTTCCGAGTCCTGGAATGGTGCTGTGGGCTAATGCATCAGACTGCAAAGTCCTTTGAACTGCAAGGTCAGTGGTTCAAGCTCACCAGCTGCTCCTTGGAAACCCTATAAAGGGTTGCTATGCACCAGAATCAACTCGAAGGCACTTAACAACAACATATCATAGTTTTTGTTTTTGTTGTTAAGTGCCATCAAGTTGGTTCTGAAACATAGCTATCCCGTAGAGGGTTTCTGAGTAGCGGGGTGACGGGTTTGAACTGCCAGCCTTGCAGTTAGCAGCCCAATGCTTAACCAACAATGCCACACCAGGGCTGCTAAAATAAAGGGTACCAGACAATTTATGGGCTCCTGGTGTGGCGCTATAGGATCAGCACTGGACAAGATTAGCAGTTCACACCCACCCATCAGCTGCTCCTTGGAAACCCAATACAAAGTCGCTATGAGTCAGAACCGACTTGACAGCACATCAACAGAAAGTTTACAAAGGGGCTATTGTCAAATAAAAGTGTAGGATTAGCACTGGACTGTGAACCACAAGGTTGGAGGCTGGAGTCCACCAGCTTGCTCTGTGGGACGAGACTTTCTGTTCTGCAAAGCTGTATAGCCTCAGAAACCCTATACAGGGTTACTATGAGTTGGCACCGACTTGATGGCACTTAACAACAACAAATCACATATTAATGGTACACACAGATCTAGAACTTCTATAATAATCATATTTCTGAGTGGAAAGTTCTTGGCAGATCTGAACATGTAGTTATTAGAATTTTATCTTGAATTAAACATTGGGGTATTAGAATTTTATCTTGAATTAAACATTGGGGTAGTGCCAAATATAAATGTTTTTTGAACATGAGACTATACAAAAATAAAAAAGAACCATAATTTTCCTTTTTAGGGTTTTATGACATAGAGATTACCTATAATTTCTCAAGAGGAATTAATTTTATGTTGGGTCACAGAGTTCACATTGATGTTAGATTAACTGATTTTTGAAGTATTTCACATTACCATGTGGAGGAATTTCTCAAGTGATGCTCTCAGAAAAGCATATCTCTTTGGTATGGTTACAGATTTTTTCATCATAGTTCAGCAGGACTCTTGTAAAGAGTGTTTAAAGGCTTAGACATCCACCGTTGTCAGTTTTGACTCTGTGCAGGGTTTTGAACAAGTTGCGGCTGGGTTGGAACTGCCGACCTTGCAATTAGCAATCCAGTGTTGATCCTAAAGCACTGTTCCAGGACTCCCGATATCCACTATTCATTCCCACTCACAGTGAATAAAAGGGTCAAAACCAAGACTCGTTAGGTGGGGCTCTTGGATTTTGTAAGTGAAGCAGATGTAAACCTCAGGGTCATGGCTAATTTACTTACTGTTTATATCCCCAGACTCTAAATGCACACCTGGCACGTAGATGGCACTCAATGATCAATTTACCTCCATTCACCTAAATGGAAACAGTTACAGACCAAAGTCCATCAGCACATGGAAATCCAAACCGTGGCCCGGACATGATTCATTAGAACACAGAACTACAATGATTCTGGAGTTGCTCTAGTTAGTTTCCTTGCTGGTTCCTCCTTTGGTCTTTTTTAAATGACAATGTTCCTAGGCTTTTAAATGACAATGTTCCTAGCCAGCAAGTCTCAGAATTCTACACGCATTTCCTTGTGTAATCCTAGTGGTACCATATGTCATCTCTCAGGTGGTGACTCTTAAGCCTCTACCTACAATCCCAAAATGCATCTCATGCTCACCAGGCCTAAAATGAACTGAGCTAGTTCACGTTCTCCTGCCCCTTGACCATACTCTGATCCAGCTCTATGGATGACACCACACCCATCCAGATGCCTAAGGCAAAAACACTACTTTATCTTTACATTCCACATCCAATCCGACTTCGCTTTCTCAATGATTATCAAATTCTCTACCCCAACCACTATCATAGTTCTGCAATTGTCATAGTTTCCTAGGTTCTAGTAAAAGCCTCCCAATGCTGTCTCCATTCAAATATTTGTCCACACCAGAGTCAGAATGCAAGTTTCTGAACATCACTCCTGTGGAGAAGCCTTCAATGGTTCCCTAGTGCCCTCAGAAGAAGGTGTCATTGCTCTAAGACAGTACAGGTCATTCATAATTTGGGCTATAATGACCTGTCACTACTTGTCCAGATGCTTGAAATCTACACATTATGTCCACACCTGCTGACCTCTGTTTTCTTATCCAATGTTTCCGACCCTGCCCAAACTCTCCTCTATACCTTCTATTCCCTACCTTGTTAAAATATATTATTATTAATCAAATCCCAGCATATGTACCACATTTTCTGGAATCTTTTCAAATCTTAATACTGGTTCTGTTGTATCTTCAAGTCAGTTCCAATTTACGGTGACCCTGTATAAAGATTCCAAGGCTGTAAAATCTTTACAAGAACAGAAAATCTCATCTTTGTCCATAGGAACAGCTGCTGGCCTTGAACTACTGACCCTGTGTTTTGCAGTCCAGTGCTGATTGCACAAGACCACTTAACTCCCCAATACTGACTCTGCTGTTGGTAAGCGTTGTTGAGTTGGTCCCAAACCTTAGCGACCCTGTACAGGGTTTCTGAGTAGCAGTTGGTGAGTTTGAACCACCAACACTGGTGTTCAAACTGATATTGCGGTCTAGCGCATTAGCCCACAGCACCACACCAGGACTCCAATACTGGCTCTTGTTGTTGTTATGTGCCGTGGAGTCAGTTCCGACTCACAACGACCCTGTACAGGGTTTCCAAGGCTGTAAATCTTTACGGGAGCAGAAAGCCTCATCTTTCTCCAGTGGAACAGCTGGCAGTTTCGAACTGCTGACCTTGCGGTTTACAGCCCGATTCGTAGGCTCCCAGAGCATCCTGCACCTTTTTTTCCTTCCCATATGTGACACCACACTATTTTGTTGTTGCTGTTGTTGTTGTTGTTGTTACATGCCATCGAGTAGATTCCAACCCATAGCGACCCTGTATAGGGTTTCCGAGGAGCAGCTGGTGAGCTTGAACCACCAAACTTGCAGTTCAAATGGCTTTACAGTCTGGTGCATTAACCCACAGCGCCACACCAGGGCTCCTATTTTAGACGAACTTATTTACTTGTAAAATGAAGTCATTGGTGGTTGGGTGGGAAAATCCTTCTCTTCGGTGAGGGAGAGCTGAGTCCAATTACTGGCCAATACACTTCATGTGCAGCCACCACAATGGCAGTGGAAGGCTGTGTGAAGCTATGAAGCTGAGCAGGTTTCAGGGGAATGCCCAGACTCCCACAGCAGGATGCAAGGTCTGGAGATTTTCTTATGAAAATGAACTTAGCATCACAATGATCAGAAACACCACCTATCATGACAATGGTTCAGCACTGAAGGGTCTCCTTCCTTTCAGTTGTGTGTGGGGCTGCCAAGAGTCAGATGCTATTAAAAGGCAGCTAACAGCAACAACATTTACTCCTCATAGGTCCCTGGACTGTCCAGTTAATGCATTTGCTGCTGACCAACATGTTCAGAGTTGAAGAAAGTCCTGGTGATTTATTTCCAAAAAAATCAGCCACTGAAATTCATATGGAACACACATAAAGGCATCATGAGTTGGAACTGACTTGATAGCAACTGATCTGCATGTCATCTCCCTCTACCATCTAAGCACTTGAAGGCAAAGGTGTCTCTTTTGTATATGTTGTTGTTAAGTGCTGTGGAGTCAGTTCCGAGTCACAGCAACCCTGCATAGGGTTTCTGAGACTGTAAATCTTTACTGGAGAAGAAAGCCTCATCTTTATCCCGCGGAACAGCTGGTAGTTTCGAACTGCTCACCTTGAGGTTCGCAACCCGATTCCTAACTACTACGCTACCAGAATCTTTGTACATGAGCACTCAGCAAATATCCAGGCTCTACCATGCTCTGGTAGCTTACTGGTTAC
>NW_006408783.1:3222977-3225510 GCF_000296735.1 Chrysochloris asiatica
GAAAGGTTGGTGGTTCAAACCTATTGGTCGCTCATTGGAAACCCTATACAGGGACTATGAGTCAGAACCAACTTGACAGCATTAACAAGCGCCACCACCACCACATGCTAGCTGGTACAGCTATTCTTTCTTATCCTCAGTTTCCCAAGCTATAAAACATGAGTAACTGCGTCCATTTCAAAAGATCATTCCAAAGATTCAGTGAGCTTTCCGTATGTATATCTCTGTTTCCTATATCAAAATTCCTGAAAATAGTAATATATGAATAAATCCCTACTGATACACTTGATCTGAAATTGTACAAATAAAATAACCCTCCTGGAGAGCCCAATAAAGGGAAGAGTCATAATAACAATATAATGACCACTGCTTAGTTGATTACTGTACACAGACTGAAAGGCAGGCAAAGTAATAAATGACTCGCAATGTTTTCAGAAGGTAAAGTGAAACACTCAAAACAATCTCCAGTCAGGCACTCTTCCCAATTACAATCTTTATTTAAAATTAATTCAGATATCTTATTTTTTAGAGATTTAAATTTACAATGCGCCAACAGAAAACATCAATTAATTCCTGGTAAATAAATTGCTTTCTTCTATCTATTCTTCCAGCTATTGGAATGTCAGGAAGAGTATCAACAAAGAGCCATTTTGTCCTATGGAATATTATGATCATGACATTTTCCCAAAGAGGCAGAAAAGCCACTGTGGGTATAGACTTTTAAATCAGAAAAGATAAAAACCAGAAAAAGATAAAAACAATCTCCCTGGAGACATTATTGTTGCTGTTCTTGTGAAGTACCATCAAGTCGGTTCCGACTCACAGAGACCCTGCGCATAAGGTTTCCGAGGGGCAGCTGGTGAATTTGAACTGCCAAACCTGTGGTTAGCAGTCTAGTGCTTATCCTATAGAGCCACATCAGTTTATTAGTTAATACATTTTCCAGAAAGGTGGCCCCTGGATCACAGATGACATAGTATGAAATCGTAATAATTTAAACTGAGGCATTTGTGTTAGCTATGAACACAGCAAAAGAAGAAACAAATTTCTATTTAGTGCCAAATGATTTAGATTATGTATCTGTTATTTCTATTTAAAAGTATAGACATAATGTAATCTGTTCTATTCTTTATATGAAGGTTTTTGTGACACTGGGTGACCAAAAAAAAGGAACCTGAGCACTTGATCATAAAAGCTTGGCAGGTTAGTGCCTTAGAAAGAGACAATTCTATAAGGATCCTTCCTGCTGTTTACCCCAAAGACACGCAATCTTCTCATTCTTTTCTTATTATTATTATTTTCCATTGAATCTAAAATGAAAACTCACAGAGAAAGAGCTTCTATCAGGCATACTCAACAAACCTTAAATCAATCAATACTACTAAACACTGAACTAAGAGTACAAAAGCTGGTGAGCACCAAGGTGGTCACTGGTAAATGACAACAGAAGCATTAAACCATCAAGCCTGAAGATGGTTTCCTTTCAGCTTACCACACTGGAGAGAAAACCTTGCCAAGTCATGCAGTAGGCTGGTACTTGCTATTTCATGGTAATTTCAACAGCAAATCCACAACAAACTCTATTCACAAATTCAACAAATTCAAGAGTACCTTCACACTGTCTCTATGAGTGCACAAATTTCAGGATGCAGAACTTTGTGTAATAGATGTATGATGATTTTTGTCTAATATAACACTTGTCTTGTTACTTCAGTAAACAAACATTCAGGTCTATTATCCACTGTACTTGATGTTGAGGGTTGGGTTGGGAGAGCATGAAAGACGACTAAATATCCTAATCCTCAAGAAGCTTGACTGGGGAGAAACCCTTCTGCTGTCCTTATCGTGGCCAAGAAATGCCCCAGTTGAGGGGCCTCTATCCCATCCCCCAGACCTCTTCATCTTTGATAAGCACTGATACTCCCATCCTAACAAACAGACCTTCTGAGTTCAGAAAAAAAAATAAAAAAAGATATGCATATCAGTAACAAATAACAGAAGTAAAGCTACAACAACAGAACACCATTCTGACCTAGAAAAGCAAACATATACAAAAATGCACACATACACACTCTCTCCATCCAGTTGGGGGTCAAGCTATAAGTTGTCAGCACCTCTCTGAACATATTAATAATATACTTAGAGCCATAAAACTGTTCATTTTACTCAGTACGTCTACACATGAAAGATTTACCGAATGAGAGATGTGCAAGCGAGTTTACACAGAATATTAATTCCAGAACTACAAGAATGAAAATCCTGTAATTACAACTTAATAGCCAGTGGTCAGGGGTCAAATATGGTTCACCTATATAGGGCAGAGGTCCTGGTGTGGCGCTGTGGTCAAAGCGCCAGACTGCAAAAATGTTTGAACTGCAAGGTCAGTGGTTCAAGCTCACCAGCTGCTCCTCAGAAACGCTATACAAAGTCGCTATGGGTTGGAATTGACTCAACGGCACTCAAGAACATACAGTGAAAGAAGTCCCGGTGTGACGCTGTGGGTTAATGTGCTGGACACGTTGTTGTTGTTGTT
>NW_006408783.1:3226445-3230507 GCF_000296735.1 Chrysochloris asiatica
GCACCTACTCAGTGGTTCCACAAAAGGCCCATGTCAGCTTCCCTGAAGACTATAGCTCCCCGCCACCACACACACCCTGCCAAAAAACCCAAAACTCTATGAAGCCATTCTACTCTAACACATGGGGTTACCATGAGTCAGGATAAAATTGATGCCAACAGGTTTGGCTTTTAGGGTTTTGGTTTTGGGGTTTTTTGTTGTGTGTTTTTTTCCTCTTCAATAGAATAATACACAGTGAAAAATTTTCTTTCAAGAATAGTCATGAGATTAAGACATTTACAATGTATCACTATATAAAGGACCTGGATAAAAAACTGTATGTAAAGTATGAAACTAAGTATGCTAAAAATCCATATCCACAAAAGTACCACAAGGAAACAAGCTTATTTAAGGCAAGTGGTTTATCACCTAAATTACTGTGAATACTTTTTTGCTTTCTTTCTTATATTTCTATAAACTGCTCAAATTATATGAGTATATAAATCTGCTATATATGTGTGTGTGCATATATACATGTGTGTGTGTGCATAAATGTTAACTTGAAATTATGCATAAACATTTATGAAAGAAAAAAATACTGCTTTAAAATAACTCCCCATAAACCAATGAATGCTTAAATTATACAGACCCCTTTACTGGTGTTTCCATAAAACATAACATCACCTTTAGCTTTCTCTCCTTTTAAGTCTCCCATTAAGACATGAAAAAAGACATTAATGTTGGGTGAGGAATATATATTGTTAACGTAAAGTGTAAATATGTATATATCTTCTTTATGGTAGGCATTTACAGAAATATTTTCCCTACTTTCCACACAGGCAGTTACTTTGGTTAGAGTACTCATGTCTTATGTTTGAACACAACGTGAAGTTTTATAGACCTTACACCTCATGTGACACTGGTCACACTTTTAGGCTGTCAGAGTAGCATTCTTGAGCAGGGAATTCAAAGAACTCAGGATTAAGAGTTTAAAGATCCGGGTCACCTCTGGGGACATTATTATCCTTTACTTTCTGAGAATCAATCACCTCTGTCAAATGGGCATGGCTGCCCAGCACATCTATATTAGGTGTAGTAGAACCAACACACAAGGAACTCTGGTACCGTAGTGGTTACGAATCGGGCTGCTAACCTCAAGGTCAGAAGTTTGAAACTACCAGCTGTTCCACGGGAGAAAGATGAGGCTTTCTACTCCTGTAAAGATTTACAGCCTTGGAAACGTTATACAGGGTCACTATGAGTTGGAACCGACTCCACGGCACACCACCAGCAGGACCAACACACACACCTAAGCAGATTTAAAACATTAAACACCACAGACACAAGCAAAGCATTGGTCATTGCCGTTTTTTAACTGAAACAAGGATGATGGGTCAGGTGGTTTGTTCAGGCACATTCCCAGAACTAGTATTCTTTCCACTTCAGCAAGTGGAAATTGAGGAAAACAGAGCATCAGGAAGGGAAATACACCAAATTGCTAGTAATATTGAAACTGATCAAGTTCTAAACTGATTTTCCACTTTGACAAAGTGTCCAAGTTTCTTTTATTACCTCTAGTACCAAAGTGACAGGCAGTTCAAGTGGTCTCAGCTCCAGGAAAAAGCAAAACCTTGGTCCTCCTTACACCTGTCCCTTCAGTTGTCACTCTCACCTGGAACTCAAGTACCTTGGTGCCCTGGAGTCAGCTGAAGTCCTAAAGGGGGACCAGACTCTGTGTGCATCTGTAAATGAGCATACACGTCTTAGAGGAGTCCATAGCCTAAAGTCACTTTAAGCTACTTCTGGAGACATATCCTTCCCTGACTTTAAAACCCTCCAGCCAAAACAGTTCTTCAAAGGTGAGTGTGAAATAGTGAGTTGCTCATCCTTGACACTGCATTCTCTCTCATCCTTACAATTTAAGATGCACAATTCCCATAAGACAGTCTCCTGGCTGAGATGCCAGCTGGGCCCAGCTGCCTTGGTCAAACTACAACACTAATGTCAGTGATGTGCCTGAAGTGTCTTCCTGCTTAAAGTGCTGCTGATCAAATGCAGGTATTCCCTCCAAAAGAATCTCACGTATTCTTACGCTATCCTTAAAAATCAAACAACACACAAAAAAACATCCCAAACCCACAGCCGTCAAGTTGATTCCAAATCACAGCAACCTTATTCAAATTTTTATGGCAGGGCACAACCTCATTTTCTCCAGCAAAGCATATGGTGGGTCTGAACCTGCATTTAACAGCCAGTGTTTACCCTACAGTGTCACACTAGGGACTCCCATGTTGTTGTTGTTCAGTGCCATTGAGTCAATTCTTAATGACCCCATTTAGGGGTTTCCGAGGAGCAGATGGTGAATTTGAACCACCAACCTTGAAACTCAAACCAACCTTGCAGTCCAGTGCATTATCCCACAGAGCCACACCAGGACTCCCATCAGGGCCAGCAAATACTCCAATTATCTAATGCGTAAGGAAGAAATCTATAAATGTTTATAGTTTAATAGTTACCACTGTGTCCAGACCAATTTTACATCCCAATCTGGCAACTAAAGAACCATGGTGGCACTGCAGGATAAGCACTGGACTACTAGCTGCAAGGCTGGCAGTTAAACCCACCAAACACTCTGCGGGAGAAAAATGAGGATTTCTTCTCTTGTAAAGATGTATAATCTTGGAAACCCTATATACAAGGTCACTATGAGTTGGAATTCATTCAGTGACACTGGATTTGGTTTGGTTTGGGCTGGATATTGTGCACTTGGCTGCCACCCAAAAAAGTTGGAGGTTTACAAAGGCACCTGGTGGAAGAAAGGCCTTGTGATCTGCTTCTAAAAAAATCAGCTGTTAAATTCTACTCTGAAATACATGGCTTTGCTAAGAGCTGAAATGGACTCAATAGCAACTGGTATCCTGGTGAGGCACTGTAGGATAAGCACTGGTAACATCCGCGAGGACGGTGGTTCAAACTCACCAGCCACTCCTTAGAAACCCTATGCAGGGTCGCTATGATTCAGAACAGACTTGACGACACTTAACAACAACAAAAACAACAACAACACTGGAAACTCTATGGCACATACTAAAGTCATTTAAGTAGAAAAGAGACCCAGAGAGGCTCGATTATTTGTAACTTTCAGGTTTTCTCCACAATTGTCCTTAGTTTGACTGGCTAGGTGTAAAGCAAGATCATTCAGTTCTCCAGAAAATCAAGTTTCCAGAGAGTGGACTTCAGAACGAATGTCAGAAAGAATCTTTAGCTGTAATGTACTTCTTTAACAGCACACGTTGCCATTTCACGAAGCGCAGAGAATGAATTCCAATGCACTGAGGTAGAAATATTCCTCAAACATATTTTATTTGGAACTTTAAAAATATGAACTGTATGCTACATATGAAAGTTAAGTCCATTTCAATTACAGATACATACCAATTCATTATGCTTTTATAATTTTTTTTGAACTGAGCTTATAACACCAAAGATTGTGATGTGAAGAGAAAAAGAAAGGTATTACCATCTAATATGATATAGTATTTTTTAAAATTAAATGAGTGTAAAGTGCATAACTTAACCTAAGATTAAAAATTCACATGATTATAAGATGGTAAGTCAAAAAGTATTGCTACAAGGGTTCCAAACAAAACCTGTTTAAGCATATCTGCAATCAGCGGGTAGGCACAGACAAATTCTCTCAGTAATACACGGGTCTTAGTCTTGTTTGTTGTTGTTAAGTGCTGTTTAGTCATTACCAACTATAGCGACCCTGTACAGGCTTTCCAAAGAACACCTGGTGACCTTGAACCACCGACACTGTGGTTCAAACGACTTTGCAGTCCAGCGCATTAGCCCACAGTGCTACACCAGGACTCCAATCTTGTTTGGTTACTTTAAAAAAAAAAGTTCACACCGATAAGGGGAAGTGAGGGAAAAACAGCAATGAAGCGGTGAGTTAAGCCCTACAACGTTCAATAGACTTCTGTGAACCCGGGTGAAGACCTGGTTGGCCAGCAGTATGGCAAGACCTGGGGACTCTTGGGCCCAGAGTCGGTGACATAGCCACAGAGGACTAGAGTGGAG
>NW_006408783.1:3231459-3232755 GCF_000296735.1 Chrysochloris asiatica
GAGAGATGAGGTGAAAATTATGGTTGATGCTTTTTAAAATCCCAATAGGCTAATCTTGATAGAATTTCTCAAAGGATATAGGACAATCACAAGCCCTGTATTATGAAGAGCTTTAAAAAAAAATGGAAGATTGTATTGGTGCCAAAAAGATCAGGAAAGTTGCACCAAAGAACTGTTTTCCATTGCAACATTGCAGCTATGCTTGTTCTTGTAGGGTGGCAAGGGCTGTCCTACGAGAATTCCACTAGGAAACCTCACCCTCTCCATCCGACAGCTCCTTCAGACTTCTCCTCCCCTCCCCCCCCAAAGTTCAAATAACATTTAAAAGAAACATGCTTTAGAAGATGCACAAATTGTTGTTTTGCCATGGTGTAACATAAAAGAACACAGCAGAATTCTATGGGGGAAGGATTGTTCTGTTGTTGTTCAAGTCGGTTCCAAGCCACAGTGACTCTATAGTTTTACCAAGGAATGGCTGGTGGGTTTGAATTGTCGACTTTGTGGTTAGCAGTCTACTGTTTATCCTACAGTGCCAAAATAGGAAGGATTAAAAGATAGAACTACTACCATCTTCAGAAGTACACAGACTTAGATAGAGCATATGCCAAGAAACAACAGCTTCAAATTTTGATGTGGCTCTAATTCTTAGCAACTCTATGCTCCACAGAGCGAAACAAAGACCAGTCCTGTGCCATCCTCACAAGAGTTACTATGTTTGAGTACATTGCTGCTGCCATTGCGTCAATCCATCTCGTTGAAGGTCTTCCTCTTTTTCACTGAGCTTTCATTTTCCTAAGGACTGGTCCATCCTGACAACCTGTCCATCTGCACCTCCGTGGAGCAATCCAGTCATACTTCTTCTGGGACAGTTTTGCTTATTCTTCTGACAGTTCATGGTACCTTCAATAGTCTGCATCAGTGCCACAATTCAAATGGATCTCTTCTTCTCCAGTCTTCCTTATTCACTGTCCAGTTTCCACATGTATATGAGGCATCTGAAAACACTTCTGTAACACTTTAATAAGGTCTTTTGAACCAGATTTGTCCAATGCAACACATCATTTATTTCTTGACTGCTACTTTCATCAGCATTGAGTGAGGAACCATGTAAAAAGGAACTCTGACGTGTCAGCCTTCTCTCCATTCATCAAGATGTTGCTTATTGTTCCAGTATGTTGTCTTTACATGGAGTTGTAATCCATATTGAAGACTGTGCTCTTTGATCTTTATCAGCAAATGCTTCATTTTCTGCAAGTGAGGCTGTGTCCTTTGTATATCACAGGTTGTTAATGAGCC
>NW_006408783.1:3235451-3255090 GCF_000296735.1 Chrysochloris asiatica
TTGCTTCATTCTTTCTACTGTATCTTGGAGCTTTACAAATTTGCCTGTTGTCTTTAGTAACATAATACTGATTTCATTTGTTCAAATGAAACTGACTTAATCCAAACTTAATTAATTCATACAAAAACTTTTTGAGGACTAAGGAAGGGACAAGCCTTGAAGGAATGCAGGTTTACAAAGAGGCAAGAGGCTGCACAAGGAGCTGCTTAAGCCCCGCCTCTCTTCTCCTCATAGCCTAGAAGAGGGATACTAGTTGAACTGGCCATGTTGATCTGTGAGCAGGGTCACTGAGTATTATGTATTGACTATGACCTCCAACCCCAAGTATGTATTGAAGTACCAGGGCCTATATCTAGAGATGTGGTCTAGTTTAGAAATAACAGTTCTTTATTAGGTTAATTAGGCCATAACTGAGGGCCGGGTGGGCCCTAAACCTAATTATTTCTGAGTTCTAAATAGAGTTGAATAGACACAGTGACACACACAGGGAGAATGCATCCTATAAAGATCGACACACACAGCAGATGCATCAGTAAGCTCAGGAATGTTAAAGACTGCTGGCTACTACAAGGTGAAAAAGACAAAGAAGGACCTCCCCTTAGAGTCACACGGAGACTGCCTTCTAGAATTTGTCGCCCCCAGGGTTGTGACAACATAAATTCCTGTTCCTAAAGTGACCTAACTGTGATATTTGTGTTACAGCAAGGAGCTCTGGTAGGTAGCATACTGGTTACTGGTTGAGACAGTTCCAAACTACCAGCCATTCTGTGGAAGAAAAGATGAGGTTTTCTGCTCCCACAAAGATTTACACCCTTGGGAACCTTACACAGAGTCGTCAGGAGTTAGAACTGACTCCATGACACACCACCACCACCACCATAAAACCAAGACAATTTGGGCATCTATACATAATGTATCTCTCTTCTCTGATGTGACTCATCTTACAGGTGCCTTTTATTTTGTGTGGTGGCTGCCTCTCCTCTTTGCGTTTCTTACAAGTAAGCTAAAGAGAGATTGGGACACGGCTTTGTGGAAGCTGGTGTCCCTCCACCATGGATTACCAGACAGACTTACTCAGTTTGTCTTCTTGAGCTGCCCTTTGAAATTTTCTATCTGGTTCTTTCGCTTTACCATTTTAAACTTTTACTGTAGCTACTGTACGTTTATAAGAAAGTTTCAGAGTCTTCTCTGGCATCCAACTGCGTCTTTTCATGACGTTTTGCTTTCTTCATATATGATGTCCTTGATGTCATCCCATAATTCTTCGATTCTTCGGGCATTAGCACAGAACACAGCCAATCTATTCTTGAAATGGTCTCTATCTGCCTACTAAATGCCAAAGTAAGCTAGAAAAAGATGAATAAAACATGGCTCTCCACTTAGAGGAAACCAGTAAACATTCCCAGGTCAAGAAAAGTTGATGTAAGTGTGACAGAGCGAGTTAGGCTAAAATAATGCAACATTAAAGATTTCCTGCTGTTGTTCAGCTACATAATGTTGAATGCTGTGCATCTTCCTCTCCATATCTGGCTTGCAAAGATTACAAATCCACCCTTTGGACAGGTTGGTGTGTAGCAGGGGGCATCCCTATGAATGGAGAATAAGGCACCATCACTTCTTCCTCTCTTTTCTCAGTGAAAACAAGTAAAGACAGAGTTCACAGTTTTACATTTTTTCCTCATGGAGGGGGTAAAAAAAAAAAAAAAAAGGTGTTGTAAACTTTCACTAACCTTAGTGTCGCCTTCATAATTCAGGGGAATGTGTCATACACAGTGAGAAGACTATTTCCCCACAAACTCAGGCCATTTATGAGAGAAAGGCTCTTTCCCAGACTTGAGTAGCTGTAGCCACTGATGATTAAACAGCACAGCTTCGGACCCTTTTGTCACTGAAGGTGAACCAACCTGATTTTCCTGTCTTCTTTCTTGTATAACCAGAACTCTCATCAACTCCGGGTATGCAAACTTTTAACACTTATCCTACTTACATCTATGTTCACTGCCTTCAAGCCTAGTCCAATTCCTAGTGACCCTACAGAACAGAGTAAAACTAGCCTTCAGTGGTCATTGTTAAGTGCCAGAGAGTCAGTTCTGACGCACAGCAATCCGGTTGCAAATCGTTGCAAGAGCACCAAGCTTCAACTTTCTCCTGTGGAGCAGCTAGTGGGCTCAAACTGCTGACCTTGTAGCTCCCAGTCCCGTGCTTATCTTACAGATCCACTGTAGCCCACATTTCTATGAGGCTGTAATCTAGTACAAGACTGCCTTGTCTTTCTCCTGTGGAGCAGCCGGTCAGTTTGAACATCAACTATTTGATTAGCAGAAAAGCAGGGCACTGGAGCATCTTGGGCACTTACAGTCTCCTTAATAGCTTTAACAGAGGATCCCTGGTGGTGCAGTGGCTAAGCACTCAGCTCTTAACCAAAGGTCAACAGTTCAAGCCCACTAAAAACCAGCAGAACGATATGACAGTCTCTTCTGTAAACCTTAGAAACAACATTGTTTCTAAGTACCATGAAGTCAATTCCAAACTCATAGAAACCTTGTAAAGGGTTTCTGAGAAGCGGCTGGTGACCTGGCAGTTCAAACGACTTTGCAGTCTGACGCGTTAGTCCACAGCGATGCTGTGGATTAATGGACTGCAAAATTGGTTTAAACCACTAAGGTCGGTGGTTCAAGCTCCCCAGTCACTCCTTGGAAACCCTATATAGGGCTCTTAAGGGTTAGAACTGACTCAACGGAACAACAATGGAGACTTAAGAGTCTTTGAGATGGTTCTGACTCATAGTGACCCCTGAATAGGGTTTCCAAGGAGCAGCTGGTGAGTTTGAACCACTAACCTTGTACTTTGCAGTCCAGTGCTTATCCTACACCACCACACCAGGAGTCCATAACGGAGGCTCCAGGAAATGCCTCCCATGTAGAATGTAGATGGAACTGAGAAGGCACGGAGAGGAATTCCCATCAGAAGCAGGACACCTAACTTGTAAGCATGTTGTTGTTGTTAAATGCCGTCGAGTCAGTTCCGACCAATAGCGACCCTCTAGAGGGTTTCCAAGGAGCAACTGGTGAGCTTGCAGTTCAAACTGACTTTGCAGTCTAGCGCATTAACCCACAGCACCACACCAGAACTCCAACTTGAAAATATACCTGGCAATATAAAGAACAAAGAACAAGGAAATGGTAAAAGCCGGCAGGGACAGATAGGAAGGGAGCTCTGGTATGGCACTCTGAGTTAATGCACTAGACTACAA
This sequence comes from Chrysochloris asiatica, assembly GCF_000296735.1. NCBI lineage: Eukaryota > Metazoa > Chordata > Mammalia > Afrosoricida > Chrysochloridae > Chrysochloris > Chrysochloris asiatica. The sequence goes on from NW_006408783.1 coordinate 3,238,705, forward strand.
GGTTGGTTTAAAAGGCAAGTCAGTGGTCCAAGCTCGCTGCCAGTCACTCCTCAGCAACCCTACACAGGTTCACTTCACTATTAGAACCGGCTCCATTGCACTTAACAACAACAACAATGTCCGGGTGTGGCACTTTAGGATAAGTACTCAACCTCAAGGTCAGTTTGAACAGCAAGGTCAGTGGTTCAAACTCACTAGCCACTCCTCGGAAACCCTATACAGAGTTGGTAACTCTGGTAGCGTAGGGGTTAGGAGTCAGGCTGCCAACCTCAAGGTCAGTAGTTTGAAACTACCAGTGGTTCCGCAGGAGAGAGATGAAGCTTTCTGCCCCCTTAAAGATTTACAGCCTCGGAAACCCTGTGCAGGGTCACTATGAGTCGGAACCAACTCCACGACACTTAACAACAACAACAACAACAACAACGCACAATAAGAAGGTACTGGCTGTTATTCTAGAAGGCAAGTGAAAAGATCTTACTTAAGTTTTTGCAACCCCCAGTTTGATATTGTGAGAATAAGTTCTAGAGGGGCAAAAGTACAAACAGAAATACTGAAACTCAGCTTTTATTTATTTCTTCATGTCATTTTGGAAACATATTTTTTTTAAAAAAGATTCTGAAACTTAGCTGACATGTGACCTCTTTAAACAAATAGTCATACTAAGATCTAAGACAACCAAGTAAAAACAACCCAGGTCTTGTCTAAGCACACCTTCCTTGATGCGAAAGCACTCAGTATTCCTGTGTGCTGGAATTTGTATTCTTTGCATTATTACCCATAATTTGTTATGATTCACACAGATATCTTTATATAGTCAAAACACAGGTCAAGATTTTTCTCGCATTCTCTGCTTTCCACCCAGCAAGATCCATATGACATAAGCGATGATATTCCTTGTCCCATGTCCTCTTCTGAATCCAGATTGAATTTCTGTCAATTCCTGTAGATAAACTGTTGCAACCACTTTTGAATTATCTTTAGTAAAACTTTCTTTAACTGTTATATTAATGATATTGTTAGTTAATTTCCAGATTGTGCTGTATAACCTTTGTTAGAATTGGCAAGCGTATCTATCTCCTTCAGTCAGTTGGTCAGGTAGTTGTCTTCCAAATTTCTTGGCAGAGACAGGTGAGAATATCTAATCATGTATTCATTTGTTGAAATATTTTAACTGGTATTCTATTAATGCCTTTGGACTTGTTTTGTTTTTGAAGCAATATATTCATTGCTCTTTGAACTTCTGCCTCTATCCCCACTGGTTACTGAACATTGGTCAAACATCCTAAATTGTGTCCTTCGCTACCTTGCCCATGTTGTTGTTGTTATGTGCCATGGAATCAGTTTTGATTCATAGTGACCCTGTACAGGGTCTCAGAGGCTGGAAATCTTTACGGGAGCAGAAAGCCTCATCTTTCTCCCGCAGATCATTTGGTAATTTTGAACTGCTGACCCTGAGGTTAGCAGCCCGATTCGTAACCACTACGCTACCAGAGCTCATAAATCCTTCATAATTGCTACTCAAGGCTTGATTTTTTCTTTTTTTGTTTCTTGAGTTCTTTCTGTTTGAAAACTATTGAGTATATTCTTCCCTTTTGGTTTTCTAACTCCAAGTCTTTGCAAGTTATAATACTTGACTCTGTCTTCTTGAGTTGACATTTAAAATCTTCTACTTTGTTCTTTATTTCATCTTTTCCATTTGTTTTAGATGCTCTGTGGTCAAGAGCATGTCTCAGAGTCTTTTCTGATATCTATTTTGGTTTTCTTTCTTTCCTCTCCTTTTGATGGCCATTTGCGTTCTTCATGTTTGATGTCCTTGATATCAGCCTACAACGTGTGTGCTCTTCAGGCATTCAAAATCTTCAGTTTCTTCATCTTTGTTGCTACTAGCTGGTGTGTCAATTTGTATCACAGTGGTATTAACTGGTCTTCCTTGCAGGTGCATGGAGATTGTCCTGTCATTGATGGCACTGCGCTTCAGGATGTATCTTGAAATGGTCTTTGTGACTATGAATGCAATGCTATTCCTCGTCAACGTGTTATTCCCAGCATAACAAGTAGATCATGTGTGTCTGAAGCAAAAGGACTAAGACCAATTCATTTCAGCTCAAATATTGGTCTTTGCATGTTCTATTTCATTTTTGAGAACTTCCAAATTTCCTAGTTCCACACGTCATCCATTCCACGCTCCAATTATTAATAGATGTTTTTAATGTGGCTCTAAGTGCCGGATCCCAGTTGGCGCAGTTCTGTAGGATAGAGCACGGCTGAATGCTGAAGTACAGTTACCATTATCCTGAAGCTAGAATCCGAGTCTGAGACATGGAGACTGAATGCACACATGGAGAACAGGAGTTCAAAGTCAGAGTGCGTGTCCTTGGGAGTCCTGCTCAATCTAAAATATTACAAGGTAACATCACACATAAAGCTCTGGTGAAATCTCACAGGACAAAGCTGCTGTGCACACAGATATCCAAGGTACCCAAAAGAGCACAAAAGCAAGGGGGAAATACCATAGGCTTTTACTAGGCACTTGCTACACAACATACAATATTCACATGTCTACCATTTAAAGAAGAGAACACGGAGGCTCAGAGACCTCTGAGAGATTCATCTAATGTCACACGACCCACAGAGTGAAAGAGCAAGAATTCTACAGGAAGTCAAATACATACTCTTACCATCAAGGACTCCTGGTGTGGTGCTGCGGGTTAATGCACTGGACTGCAAGGTCGGTGGTTCAAGCTCACCAGCCACTCCTTAGAAAGCCTATACAGGGTCGGTATGAGTTGGAACTGACTTGATGGCACTTAACAACAATAACAACCCTGAAGGAACTCATACAAAAAAGTTAAGCACATACTGAACGTTCAAGAAATATCTTAAAGAAAAAGTAAAAGAGACTGCTGTGGCCTCTTATTTTCTCTTATCCTCCCCCAACCAATTCTGGGAAGTAGGTATTGGCATGATGCCACTTTCTAGTTGAAGAACCTGATGCCCCTCACACTAACACACAGAGTCTATGGCATGGCCTCAGCCCACACAGAGGTCAGCAGCCTGTGTTACCATCCTATATGCTCAGGAAGGGATGCTGGGATGGGCTAGACTTCCAGGTCCTGTCTAGGTAAAATAAAGAGCAAAAGGGGGAAATAATGACAGGCACAGCATTTCAGAACGCAGTACTGGTGGAGTTCAGTGAAGGCAAGGAAGACAACAGCACAACTGGACACCCACTGACCCCAGAAACCTGTAGGAGGCGGTGGTGGTGTTGACTTGTAGAGGACTCCCAAGTCATCCCAGCAAAGCAGAGTTCTTTGGGTACCAGAAAACTCACTGTTCTACCACAGCTATGCAGCTAGTCCATGAACCCTCCCTTCACCACCACCCCCAACATAGATTTAATTTCCTCACAACTTCAAACGCTGTCTGCTTTATATTTGAACCTTATATGAAAATAAATGAACTGCATGGAGTGTCTATCAGACTTTGACAAATGGAATATATCAGTTGTACCTGGTAGTTTATACTCTCATCTAATATGGCAACTCACACTCATGAATATAATAGAGCATGACAGGGCAGAATTACTCGTACTGACAACATCAGGTTTTGATGCTACACTAATGTGTGAAACATAGTTCTCAATCACCAGACTTCAAGCAATAAGGTATGGGTCCACTAATCCAAAGGTAGATAAAAGACACTTTAATAAATGGTCAGAACATCAAGGAGGTAGGTTCTCAATCTGCCAGAGAATACATTCAAAGCTCAGGAGACAGCCGAAACATATGTTTTGTGTGTGTGTTTTAAAGCTGTCATAATTTAAAGTCTCTCTAAACATCTACTATCTATTTCATCTAATTTTCCCTCATGAATGTTTGGCATCAGCTCAAATGGAGTCAGCATTTCCATTATTGATCTTTATTTTCACATTTTCCTGGTTTGATTGTAAGACATCTTTAGTTAGAGACACAGCACACGTAGGAGCTTGGATGTCAATGCTCTTCATTGGCCAAAAAAAATTTTTTTTTTAACTACAAAACCAAAACTGCACAGATTTCTGTAAAACAAATATCTGGAAATTCATCTAAATAAGATGAAAAACACAATTCTGTAGAAAAAGTCTAAGTTTTCTCCCATTTTTTTTTTTTTTAAATACTTCTGCCAGGATTTTTCTTTATTAGTAACTATACAGCTGAACATATCACATATAACTTTACGTCTCAAAAATGGGCACACACCATGAACTTGTGTCTAAAATGCTATTGAATGCCAGTCATTAAATTCACATCATACACATTAATACCTATAATAAGGTGTAAGGAATCCCACACCATACTATCATTCGATTTCTTTTAGCAACTTACTTTATGATGTGTGCATTAAACATTTTGAAAATCCACAAAATAATTAATTATGGACCTTCTGATCGGGGTAGAGATTTTACTTATCTTCAACAGAAATGTGAGACATCCGCCACATAAAAGAGACTTAAATGTTGGAGCCTCAAGTGACTTGCCCTGCATGGGACATATTCTCTTGCTTAAACAGTAGAGAATTCAGATCCATTTTTCAGAAACACAGATTCTGATAGCTGAATAGAAACAAGGCACACTAACTCTGAGCTGGCAAGCCACTGCTTATCTGACACCAACAAACCTGGTCACAGTAAAGGAAGACCTAAGGAAGAAAAACACCCCTGAGATTTGAGAGGGTGGATCTTAAAATGAAAAAGAAATTCAGTGTGATCTTCCAAAGTTTTCTGAAAGAGTAATCCACACATTTAAAAATCATGTTACGACATTTCATCCAGTGCCTGCAATATTTTCCAACTCTCACTCAAACCCTTCTTTCTGTTGGCAACAAAACTTAGTCTTGATAGCCATGAAGGAGAACAATCTGACCAAAGTCTCGTATGTGTAGATGGTTGTCACAAACAAAATAATCTCTGAGAAAAACTGGAAGAAATCTAATTTATCACACAAGATTTCACAGGTGTTCAAGAATGTGTTCTGGTTCCAAGGGAACCAAAAGAAATACTCTTGTTTTAAGAAGCCGCTTTCCTCCAAACCTGCTTCAGATGATATTTTGACAACACTAATGCCAAGTCCAGACATTGAAATACAGTTAAATTAAAAGATATCAGTCTACAAAATAAATACAGCTCTTGACTAAAAGGCAGCCTATAATACGAGTAGTACAGTTTGTCAAGTCCTGTCAAAATCTATAGACTGGTAAAAAGCAGCTCTTTAAAAACAACCAGAAATTGTAAGTCTGTAAAAAATTCCTTCTTCTCCTTGCATAACTTTTATAACCTGGCAAATGATTTCACTTTAAAAGAGAAATAAAAAGCCCTTTTGCCTAAAAGCCTTAAATACTACTGACTGACAGCAATAGTTGAGTCTACTTATATTAAAACATCAAAAATAATTTCTCTTGTGCTCAGATATTTGAGAAGTTTAACGGGATTAAGATGTCGATATTTAAAACAGAATTTCTCTTAATTTGGAACAAAAATATACCGTTACACATACTATACACTATGGGTGTACTACGGTTGGATAAACCCTGGACTGCTAACCACAAGGTTATCAGATTGAGCCTACCAGCTGCTCAGTGGGAGAAAGAGGACGCATGCAAAGATTTACAGCATTAGAAACTCTTTGCCAAATAAGGGTCACTGTGAGTGGGAACCAACTCGGTGGCCCTTAAAATACCACCAACAGGCTATTGTGTGCCATTGAGTTAATTCAGACTCATAGTAACCACACAGGCCAGTCTAGCTGCTCCACGGAATGGTCAATGCTGTCATTCTTGATGGAAACTACCACAGCTTCGTCCACAGTATAGCTGGTGGCTTCAAAACACCCACCTTCCGGTTAGCACTTTACCACTGTATTATTATACTGTACTATCTATGAGTCGGAACTGACTCCACGGCACATAACAAAAACAACAACTATATTCTTGGGATCCTGGTGTGGTGCTGTAGGATAAGCATTGGAATACTAGCCACAAAGTCTGCAGTTAAAACCAACAATCTGCTCCTCGGAAATTCCATACAAGGTCGCTATAAGTTGGAACTGACTTGATGACACTTAGCAACCAACAACATTTTATACTGTAATTGTATTACGTGTTAACTCACTGGTACCAAAAAATTTTAAATACAGAATGTCCTGTTTCTTAGAACAAGTCCTATTCCAACCAGTAGAATTAAGAAATATTTACAAGTATACTAATAAGTAACCAAACCAAAGTATAGCAGCAAAATCCTAGAGTTGGCTAATAGAAAAAAGAACATAGTAATTCGTCTTTCTTTATAATTCCCGTAATAGATATATACTAAAATTCACAGATTCAAATTATGAATCAGCAAGGAATACATGATAAAGACTATTTTTTTAAAATTTCCTAACTTAAAAATCATTGAAACTTTCATCCTGTGTTCCTAATCCTTGTTTGAAAGGATGGCTAATAAAAGAGACAAATTCTAAATCCGACCACAGAGGCTAGAATTATAGCTCTACACTTATTGACTGTGTGGTTTGGCCGTCACCTGACTGACCTTTGTGAGTCTCATTTTTCCTCATTCAACAAATGGATATGACATTAGACACAGCTCACGGGATAGTTATAAGGATTAAATGAAGTGACACAGAACAGCTATTCCCATAGTCAGTGTTCAACACGTATTCTTTCTCAAGCCTTAAAAATGTCTACCATAGAATCCCCATTGAATAGTTTTCATCTTGTCTAGACATGTCTGGTAAAAGGAGATGGAAATAAGATTCTGATGATTCAATAGTAATTGTTCTCATGACTAACTGCGACTGTCACACTGTAAAGGTAGAAGTTTTGTAACAAAAAGGGGGGAGTAGTTAATCTTACAGTCCAGGAGCAGAAGAACCTAGGACCATCAAGGAAGAAAAGCATGAATGGAATGTGGGACCCTAATCAGAGAAGCAGCGACACCAGAGATGGAGGCAGAGATGGGGACATGGAGAGAGGCAGCAGCTAAGGATTCCAGACTCATGGAAAGAGAAAGGCTGTGTGCTGGTGGCCAGGAGGCAGGTTTGCAGAATGTGTCATTTGGTTGTTTAAATGATTCTTTATTCCTAAGTGTTTTTGTGTATATCCCCCTTCTCCCCCCCAAAACAAAAACAGAAGGAATAGAAGCAAATACTGTTGAATGGTGGACACATGGAGGAGACTGTAATCATTGCAATGAAATGATGAGTGTAAAACCAATGTTCTCCCATGTAAACTACCAATTCACAATAATTTTTTTTTAACTGTCTACCATGTACTATTTTTACCTCCAATTAAGATACTTTATGCTTATTCATTAGAATGACAAAAATATTCTAGGTATAACCCTTTTATAATAAATGTCATTAAAGTCATCTGAGAGAATCTTCCAGAAAAGTTCTCCATCCTTGTTGGTTGATCAAGTGTCAGCCTCAAGTCACCAAGAAAATAAAAAAAGTCACTTCAAGGGAAATAACTTCAAGGAAAAAAACGAAAAGCTCAAATGTCCGTATTTTAATATCAGCAGAATCACTGATGAAGCTGCTGAGGAAGCCAGGAATGTGTGTTTTCTGTGGACAAAGCTCAGACTCTGGGAGATCCTTCCCTGTTCCCAGCACACTGAGTCTGTTGGGAGAATGTGAACAAGAAAGACCCTGAATACGTTAGGTGGGAGAGAAAGTGTCTCCAGAGGAAAGTAGTGGGAATTTGCACTTTCCTAACAGAACAGGGCTCTGGTAGCATAGTGGTTACGAATTGGGCTGCTAACCTCAAGGTTGGCAGTTTGAAACTACCAGCTGTTCCATGGGAGGAAGATGAGGCTTTCTGCTCCCATAAAGATTTGCAGCCTCGTAAACCCTGTGCAGGCTCACTATGAGTCAGAACTGGCCAACTCCATGGTACTTAACAACAACACAGCAGGGCTTCTGGTGTGATGCTGTGGGTCAACACTGGATTGTGAACCACAAGTTTGGCAGTTCAAACCCTCCAGCTGCTCCTTGAAAACTCTATACAGGGTCACTATAAGTCAGGAGGTCTGATAGCATAGTGGTTATGAGTCGGGTTGCTAACCTCAAAGTCAGCAGTTTGAAACTACAAGCTGTTCCGCTCCATGAGAAAGATGAGGCTTTCTGCTCCTGTGAAGATTTACAGCCTCAGAACTCCTTATGCAGGGTTGCTGAGCCGGAAGTGACTCAACAGCACTTAACAACAACAATAACATGAGTCAGAACCAACTGCACAACACTTAACAGCAACAACATAGCAACAGCAACAACACAGCACAAGATTCAACCTACCTGCACAGGTTATCTACTCAGATCTCTGAGCCATCCTGGCTCTCAGGGCCGAAGAGACCCAAGTCCCCTTACAGCAGGGCAGAGGGAGAAGGAAGCTAACCGATGCATACCTCAACAGTGGCCCTTAGTGAACAAATGCCTGGTGACCCAAGCAGAAGCCAGTTGCTTCCAAGTATATCGCTTTCTACTTGAGGGCACTCAGCTCTCTGAAGCACCAACAAAAGCGCACATTAGTTTCCATGGAAACTTTCTCACCAGTGGGACTCAAGCTAATAGCAAAAACCAAAAGTTGAGAATCTAATCTTGCTGATTTCAAGCTCTCCTGACAAAGAGTATCAGCACAGAGAATGGTGCCGTTTCATCTTGCGAGCGTGGTGCTCCATACAATAATCACTGGAGTGCAGGAAGCACAAGGTGCATAGTTTGAGCCCACAAGTTGCTCCACTGGAGAAAAATGAGGTTCTCTGTTCCCTCGAAGATTTAAAGCCTTGGAAAACCTATACACAGGGTCTCTGTGAGTCGGGACTGGCTAGACAGCACTTAACAAAGACAATTAAGGGCTGGATTGCTAAATTCTACTTTGTATAATCTTGCAATCCTTGATGCTTACCATTTTTGTTACGGCACTGTGGAAGGGAGAGTGTCCAAAGATGTTGCTGCTATTAGGTATTGTCCTGCCAGTTTCAACTTACAGTGACCTCATGTAAAGCAGAATATAACACCGCCTGATCCCGGGCCAGCCACACAATTATTGTTACATCTGAGTTCATTGCTGTTGCCACTGTTTCAATTCATCTCATTGGGAATTTTCTTCTTCAAAGACCCTCCACTTTTCCAAGCACCATGCCCAGGGACTGGTCCCTCCTGATCACATGTCTGGACTATGAAACATAAGCAATCTAGATAGTCATAGTATATACAGAGATACAGCAGAGAAGATATTGTTTCATGTCCCCATAAGAAGATACATAGTTGCTGCCTAAATTTTGAGTACAGAATTCAAAGTCTCCCTACTTTAAAAACTTCCTTCAAGTATGTTGACACTCCAGTAATGAGAAAAACAAAATCTGACCTCAGCATTTAAATCTCCAAGTATACATTACATCAAGTTCCTTTTCCTATTTTTGTTACCTACTTAGACCAGCTGGCAAATATTCCAGAGATATAAGTTTTATCTACATTATTTTCAATATCCTAATGTGTCAGACTGTAAAGCTGTTTGGACTGCAAGGTCAGCAGTTCAAGCTCACCAGCAGTAACTCGGAAACCCTATACAGGGTCACTATGGGTCAGAACCAACTCGATGGCACTCAACAACAAAACAACAACTAATGGATAATGGAGGTACTGGTTACATAGTTGTGTTTATGATGTGACAAAATGAAAATGAATCTCCTTCAGTATCTCCTCTGAAAGAAGCCCGGGTGGGACACTGTTAAGCACTCACTTGGTTCTCAAAAGGTTGGTGGTTCGAACCTACCAGCCACATCCCAATATCAGTATGTGGCAATCTGCTGATATCGGGAAGAGTATAAAAGTTAAAGACAGTAGAGGTAAATACAAATACTGCCATATATACAATTCTACAATAGCAGTGATCTTCAAGTAGATGCATGGATAGACACGTAGGTGTGAGCAGGAGAATGGGAGCACACCAGAAGATATAGATATATATATATATATATATATATATATAGGTTTGACACAGGATATTTGTAGATGTGTATTTATCTTTGCTGCAAATGTATTCATGTATGTGGTGGAACACACAGGAGGCAAAGTAATGCGATATCTTAGACCCAAAAACAACTGCAAGGAATGGGCCTGGAGGGACAGGGCCACAGTCTTAGTGGAAAGAAGATCAGCTGGTATAATGACATCCACAAAGAAGGGTTCTACATCCTACTTTGGTGAGTAGCAACTATAGCTTTTAAAAAGCTTGTGTGCGGTCATCCACGGTGCAATTATTGATCCAGAGGAAAGACAAGTGAAGAAAACTGAAGACGCATGAAAACAATTAGTCCAGTGAATTAACGGACCATGGGAAGACCAGTTTCTATGATTCTGAGACCAAAAAGAATTAGAAGGCACCCAGCTATCACTACCAACTGCTCTCAAAGGGATAACATTGGAAGGTCCTACATAGACTGGTCCTGGTGTGGCACTTCAGGTTAATGCACTGGATAGCAAGGTCAGCTTGAGCTGCAAGGTCAGTGGTTCAAATTCACCAACCGCTCCTCCGAAACCGTATACAGGGTCTCTATGAGTTGGATCCGACTCGATGGCATTTAACACCAACAATAGATAGAGTGTATAGGAGTCCTGGTGTGGCACGGTAGGATAAGCACTGACCCACAAGGTCAATTTGAGTTACAAGGTGGTGGTTCAAATCCTCCAGCCGCTCACTGGAAACCCTATACAGGGTCACAATGAGTCAGAACCAACTCCATGGCACTTAACAACAACAGAAGATGGAGTGGCAGAAAAAAATGTGGAGCAAACTCAAAATCTTAAAAACAGACCAATGATACTGGTCAGACAGAGACTGGTGGAACCTCCAAGACCATGGCCTCTCATTCCTCAAGTCTGGAAATGAGCTCACCCCTGGGGCTCCATTTCTGCAAACAACAGACAGGTCTAAAAGGAGAACAATAACAAACTAGGGAAGTATGCACAGTTTAGAATATTCAAACATCTGAGATCAAAAGGACAACATTTACACAAGGACAACATTACCATTACAGAAGGAGAGATGAAGACAGGAGACACAGGAAGTGTGAGAAGTGATGATGTTACATTGTAGGACTGCAATCTATGACATGAACCAAAATGTGTATGAACTGGAGAATGGAAGACTTTTCTGCACTGCAAACCTTCATCCAATTCACAACAAAAAGTGAAAAAGAAAAGAAAAACATTAACAACTTTAAAATCCCCATATTGTCTTTGTTAAGTAGTGCAGAGTAGGTTCCCATTTATAGAGACCCTGAATACAGTTTCCCAGGCTTTAAAATCTTCTTGGGAGCAGAAAGCCTCATCTTTCTCCCACAAGAGCGGCTGGCAGGCTCAAACCATGGACCTTGTAGTTCGCAGTCTAGTGCTTACCATAAAGGGAAGTTTTACTCTGTCCTATAAGGTGTAGCACTGTTGGATAAGCACTGGACTATGAATGTTTTCCCAATTTTATATTACAAAGTATTGTATTATTGTTCAGTGCCATGAAGTCTCTTCTGACCCCTAGTACCCTACGTACAACAGAACAAAACATCACCTGGTCCTGTTCGTTCAATCTTAAAATTGCTGTTACACTCAAGCCCACTGTGCCAATCCATCTCATTGGGGGTCTTCCTCTTTTTTGCTGTGCCTCCACTTTACCAACCATAATGTCCTTCTGGTACTCGATTTGATTTTTGTGTACTATATTTGATGAAGTTCACGTGTATGAAGTTTTATGTTGTTTAAAAAAGGCATTTGCAATGAATAAAGTCATTGGTCTTGAAAAATTCTATTATAGCATCATTTCTATCACCTATTGCTCAACTACTGTTCCATCTTTGTTCCCAATCTTTGCATTCCAATCACCTGTAGTTATCAATAACATCTTTTTGTTTTTAGGTTTTTTTTTTATAAATTGAGTGATAATTTACATGGGGGACAATCAGTTATACACTCGTTGTTTCATTGCAATGATTACAATCTCCTCCATGCATTCAATAACATCTTGACTGCATGTTTGATCAATTTCAAACTAAAGCAGTTGGTAGAATCCTTCCATTTCATCCTCACTGGCTGCAGTGGTGGTACCTAACTTTGAACAGTAGTGGTATTAATGGGTCTTTTCTTGTAGAAGTATGGATATTATCTTACCACAGACAGCATTATACTTCAAGACAGATCTTGAAATGTTTTTTGATGGAGAATGTGATGCCATTTCTGTTCAATTTATCACTTCGGGCATAGTAAACCAAGTGATTATCAGATTCAAAATGGCCAATAGCAGTCCATTTCAGCTCACTAATACCTAGAATATCAATGTCTATGCACTCCATATCATTTTTTGACAGATTCCAATTTTCCTAGATTCATACTTTGTACATTTCATGCCCTAGTTATTAATGGATATTTACAGCTCTTTCGCCTCATTTTGAGTTGTGCCCCATCGGCAAATTAAAGTCCTAAAGGCTTTACTCCATCACATTATCACAGTCAACTTTACTCTGAGGAGGCAGCTCTCCCCTAGTTGTATCTTGAGTGCCTTCCAACCTGAGAGGCTCATCTGACGGCACTAACTGGCAATAATCTGGTGTTATTCATCATGTTTCAATAGTCAGTATTCCAGAGCTACCTGACTGCCTAGTTCACTGCTACTCACAAGGTTTTCTGTGGCTAAACATTCGGAAATAGTCGCCTCTTCTTCTTGTGAATCTGACTTAGTCTGGAAGCTCATCTGAAACCTGTTCACCGTGGGTGATCCTGCGAGTATTTAAAATACCAGTGACATAGCTTCTAGCATCACGGCAACATGCAAGTCACCACAATGCGACAAGCTGGCAGGGGAGGGTTGGACAACGTGCTGTGGGTAACATACAAACTCTGTTGGCATCCCATGCAAGGCAGACAGAAACTGACAGCTGTTTTCTTATCAACAGCATTTATTTGTAACATTTTCCTAATCAGTGTTCAATTTGTGTGATATGGACGTGATACCGCCAAACAATCTGTGAACAAGAAAACAGTGTGTCGCTTATGCGAGTCAGTACTTGACGTTAAAAGAGTTTCATTGTTCTGAAAATACAGTTTGTGTTATATATGTTGGAAGGCTTACAAAGCTTTCTGGGGGGCAGAAAACAGTTGAGAACATCATTCATTCCATTCAGGCAAATACCATTGAAACAGCATTAAACTATATTATTTCAGAAATATCTACCATAAATAGATATTTAACCATAATAGATAACCATAAATAGATAATCTAACCCAATTGCCTGCCCACAGATAGAAATGCATGTCTGCCATGCTTAGACAACGTGGGTTCTCATCTTTAAGGAATTTTTCATTTACAGCAGATCTCACTCCATGAGGACTCAAATCTGTTGCATAATTATTTTATCATAAAGTTCTAAAATTTATTTAATCCAATCAATCTTAGGCACAGCCTTCATAAACCACGGGTCTGATCATGCTCATTCCTTCAAAATCTTCAATAAATCTTAACAGCGTCAGTACATCTAAGCATCCTGCAATAGCGTCCCTCTGTTACGGAGTTAAATGTGAATTTCTCAGGCGAGCACTCAAGACCACCACATTTTGCACTGTTCAAGAGGACAGGTAGACATTAAGTCAAGTCACTTATGCCAAACACTACAGAGAGGTTGAAAAAACAAAGTAACCATTACTTAAGGTCCATTGTGGACCATTGTTGTTGTTAAATGCCGCAGAATCAGTTCCGACTCATACAAACCCTCTACGGGGTTTCCAAGGAGCAGTTGGTGAATTTGAACCTGGAACCACTTGCATGTGGTTCAAATGAGCTTGCAGTTCAGCTTGATCATACAAGCGCCACACTGGGACTCCCTGTTGTGGGCTAAGCACTGGAGAAGTGCTTTATTTATATTATCTCATGTAATTCTCAAAGCAATCTGGTACAAAATGATCAAGATCATATTTAGAAATGAAGAAACAGTCTTCAACAGACTAAAAGCTCAACTAAGGTCACATACCCTTGTAAATGATAAAGCTGGTATCCAAACCCTGTCAGGGAGTCTGATGGATTCTCACTTCTTCACCTCCAGGAACCAAACTAGGCCCAAGAGGGGCTGCCTGTTTCCTTTAGTTAAGCAGACTTATACCTAAACATTTGCATATATACTACAGCTATGAATGGAACTTGCCTTGTGTGTACACATTAATATTTATATATACGATGAAAATCAGGCTTTGACATCTACTAATTTCTTCAGCTACAGATAAACAGCTAAGTTGTCCAAGAATCATTGCAAGAAGCTATTTTAGGTAAAATTTATAAATATGTGCACATCTTGAAGGTTTAATCTGCACTAGAAAAGGTGGCGTAGTGGTTACGAATTGGGCTGCTAACCTTGAGGTCGGCAATTAGAAACTACCAGCCATTCCGTGGGAGAAAGATGTGGCTTTCTGCTCCCATAAAGATTTACAGCCTCGGAAACCCTGTACAGGGTCGCAATGAGTCAGAACTGACTGCATGGCACAAGTTTAAACAATTGGAAAAGAGACAGAGAGCACATTCTGATTTTTGTCTCGTACAAATACTAGTTGTTTTTCTACCTTGTCAATTCTGATTCACAGTGACCCTAGAGGGCAGTAAAGAACTGCCCCTAAAGATTTCTGAGGCTGGAATTTTTGTGGGAGTAGCTCTCTTACAGAGCCATTGCTGGGTTTGGAACGCAGATATTTCAGTTAACAACTGGTTAGAAGCCAAGTGCTGAACCACTGTGCTACCAGGTTTCCTTGGCTCCTGGTGTGGCACTGTGGGATCAGCACTGGACTGTGAAACACAAGGTCAGCAGTTCAAGCCCACCAGCTACTCCTAGGGAACCCTACACACAGGGTGGCTCTGAGTTGGAAACTCACAAGCCATTCCTTGGAAACCCTATAAGGAGCTGCTATGAGTCAAAAAAGCCTCAATAGCACTTAATAACAACAATTTAGTAACAGGAAAACAACTTAAACAAAAGTAGTTTAAATGATTTATCGAAAGCTTATTTTGTTATAATACAAAGAAATCAACACTGCAGAAGACTGCAATTTCTATAAGTACTGGTAATATTCTCACAATAAATACTTGAGTGTGGGCACAAAGCACATGTAAGTGCTGTGTAAGTCTCCAGACAGAAATACTTCTTTTATGTGATGGACACAATTACATAAATACTGATCCTTTTATGCCTGAACAGTCATTGAGTCACAATCATGCTCTTGGTTATTTTGCAGCAAAGGAACTGTTTTACATGATTTACGGGCTGTAAAAGCTTTCTTATGTAAAATTATTAAAGTGGCGATAATCACCTTAGCTTCTTAAAAAAAAGCAAAAAACTGTCCTAACATATTGCCATAGGTCAAAGCTGCAGAAAAAAGGTCCACTTGGCTCAGACATCTTTGCTCAGTCAATCAATTTATTAGCAAATGACAATCACTCAGTGCCCCATTACAACTTTTAAATCTGAGGATTCTGATCAAAGATTCCTCAGCAGTTGACTAAACATAAACGCTAGTTTGCACAAAGTTCTCTGAAGTGTACAATTAGAACCATACAGTGCAACTTTCAAGGAGCTCTGGTAGCATACTGGTTATGAATCGGGATGCAAACCTTAAGGTCAGCAGTTCGAAACTACCAGCTATTCTGTGAGAGAAAGATGAGGCTTTCTGCTCCTGTAAAGATTTCCAGCCTCCAAAACCCTGTACAGGGTCACTATGAGTCAGAACCGACTCCACGGCACACAACAACAACAGTGCAACTTTCACATGGACTTTAGTCCATAAACAATCTGTGTTTTGTGATTCTAATTTCTAACTTCTTCTTACACAATTATTTGTTTTGGCATCTGATTTAAAACCTTACATTAAAAAGTTGTTAACTCAAATATCTAATAGGATCTTGTACTTGCAGGATCCAAGGTTGGCTTTAATGTCTGTTTATAATTATAACATACTTTCCTTATATGGGAAGTGATGGAAAAAAATAGTAATCACATATAATATCACCAAGCTTATATAATTTGTGACTTCTGTTTATGTACTTCTAACATCATATTTTTTTCCCCACCAAAGAACCCTAAAAAATCACCCGTCTTCCCTTATAAGAAATAATTGTTTTTAAAAATTCAAACAGTTCAGAAAGGGAAATACTTTTCACTATTACCAGCAGATTAAAGTAAAGACACTTACATTTTTCTAATTAACAAATACAAATTATGGCTTATAATTCAACAGGAATAGAATTACACTATTCCACCAGCTGCTCCTTGGAAGCCCTATACACAGGCTTCCTATGAGTCAGAACCAACTCAAAGGCACATAACAACAA
>NW_006408783.1:3255886-3260120 GCF_000296735.1 Chrysochloris asiatica
ACTGGTCCCTCCTGACAATATGTCTGAAGTATGAGAGATGAAGTTTGGCCATCCTGGCCTCCAAGGAGCACTCTGGCTGTACTTCTTCCAACACAGATCCATTGGTTCTTTTGGCAGCCCATGGCACTTTCAATAGTCTCCTCCAACACCATAACTCAATGAACTGCCCCAAATACTTTAAGAGAGTTCATTTTCCATTTCTTAGATTGTTTGCAGGCAGCTTGATATCCAACACAACCATGCTTTTAGATATAAAGACATGCCTCTAACTGCTAAAAGACCTGAGTTCTTGATAAAAGGCTTGTCCAATGTCCTTGAGAGGAGACGGGAAAAAGCCTAAAAGGCCTCTATTATTCTATGTGATTTCTACCCTCACTGGCTTATTGGTTTTTACTTATTTTTACAAAAGGGTTTTCATGGCCAATTCCTACTTAGTAATAAGAGTCTATACACTTTATGAACCTCGCGATACGCTAGAGTAAAAGACTGAACAGGAAGCTCTTGCCCAGCCAGGCAATCCAGAGCACTGAGTGAGAGCACACACACGGTCCACACAGCACAGCACTTACTTGTTTGAGGAAGTGCCAGATATAATCCCAGACATACCCTAATTCACTCTACATTGGAAAACTAAAAACAGCTCATTCATGAAGTCATCCCACTGGTTTACCAAACGTTAACTTTCCTTCAGGAACCATGTGGGCCCCTGGAAGGCAAAGACTCAGTTCCTCAAAACAGTATAAAGCAAAGGAAGCAATGTGCAAACAATTACAACATGTTGACAAAGACATTATAAGATAGCTTGCATATTTCTACAGACACATCAAGAAGAGAGGAACCAACTGTGAGATAGAGCTAGTCAGTTAAGTTTTTCAAAAAGGATGGAACCTAAGTGAGATCTTAAAGAATGAGCAAGAGATTTGTGAGGCAGAAAGAGGAAAGAATATTCCAGACAGAAGCAGCAGGTGACGAAACTACAACACGAGAGTGTGTTGGTATATGTTAGAGGGTCCAGATGGCTGCAGTATAGAAAACCAGGGTCCACAAGAAAAGGCCAACAAGGATTAAAAGGATGTGGGAGCCAGTGCTTTAGGCTATGTCATGTTGGCACTTTGAACTTTTACAGGCAATGGGGAGTCAAGGAAGACCGTGTTGGCTAGTTCCTTAACTGTTTCCGCTAGAGGAGGAACTTACTCGACAACACCTCACAACAAAAACAGCAGTAGTGTATCATTCGGGGTTCAAACAGAGAAAACAAACTAAAGATAAAGGAAGGGAGGGATGAGGACCCGGTGGCCAGTGCATAGACACAGAGGGACAGGCTTCCTGGTCCCGTGCCACTCTCAGCATAGCCAGCATGCCTATGCCAACCACTGAGGCAGCTACGGGGCCAACTCATCTCACTAAAAGTCCCTACACCAAACACGCTGTCTTCCGTCCTGACGGCATGTTCAAAGTCAGCAAGTGAGAAAACGTTCTCTAGTGACCTGTACAGGGTTCATTCTCAAAAGCAGATCACCAAGCCTTTCTCCTTAGTTGAAACATGCTCCAGTGAAAACTGTCTGCCATGGGTGACCCTGATGGTGTTTGAAATATTGTTGACTTAGCTTCTAACATCACAGCAATCACCACATCTCCACAGTACAGCAGGGCTCGATGGTTCAAGCTCACCAGTCACTCCTCAGAAACCCTATGCAGGGTCACTATGGGTTGGAACTAACTTGACGGCACTTAACAACAACAACAACCATACAACCATACATTCACAGTCCTGGTGTAGCATTATGGAATTAAAGAACCGAACCGCAAGGTTGGTTTGAACCACAAGGTCAGCAGTTCAAACTCACCAGTCGCTCCTTAGAAACCCTATACAGGATCATTAAGAGTCAGAACTGACTCAACAGCACTTAGCAACAACATTTTATATATATATATATATATACACACACACTAAAAGATGTATATTATATATAGGAGCTCTGGTAGCATAGTGGTTACGAATCGGGCTGCGAACCTTAAGGTCAGCAGTTTGAAACTACCAGCTGCTCCGCGGGAGAAAGATCAGGCATTCTGCTCCCGTAAAGATTTACATCCTCGGAAACCCTGTACGGGGTCGCTATGGGTTGAAACCGACTCGACGGCACTTAACAACAACAACAACAGCTCGACAAGAGCCAAAAGTGCTGTAAGAAGATCAGCCATCTCCAAGAGCTAATCTTTCCATCATCTTCTAGGTAAGATCAGACCTAATGAAACAATTTTATGGAATGGATTATAACTGAGAAGAGTTTTCAATATACAAATACAATCCAGAGAACAAGGTCCAATCAAAACAGTATTTCCAAGGGGTTCTGCTGGCCAGTTAAATTCAAGACAAAGAGAGGTGACTATTCTGGGTGGTGGGGAAGTCTCAAAGGAATAATCTTGATAGAATTTCTCTAAGAATACAAGGCTTGTTATGAAGAAGAAACAAGTTGAGAACTGTTTCTGGTGAGGAAAAGGCCGGGAAAGTTGCTATGAGGAATTTGTTTTGAATCACAGCAATGCACCTGCTCATTCTTAAAGGGAAGCAAGAACTGTCCTGCAGTGATTTTGTTGGAAAACTTTATCCCATTCACCCTACAGCCCTGATCTTACCTCTTCAGACTTCCTTTTGTTCCCCAAACCCAGAGAACACGGAAAAGTACCACGATTTGAGTCTTTAGAGAATGCAAAATAAGTCACATTGATATCGAGTACATCACAAGCACGACTTTTCCAGGGATGGTTAGAGAGATGGACACACTGCATCCGAAGTGGATGGACCTCAGTGGAGGATATGTTGGAAAAGCACACTTTCACACTGCGATGTGTTTGTTTACTAACAATTTCTATGATTTTGAAGACATACTTTTTGAGTTACCCTCATATAAACACACATATACACATAGATTTAGAGAGAGAAAATGGGATTGACTGAATGCAAGGCATTGGTTCCTGTGGTTGTGGGCTGTTAGTGCAAAATCCACAGAGCAGGCCTTTGGGAATGACAGGCAGGCTGGAGTTCTACAGCAGAAGCGGAAGTTGCCATTCACAGACTTCTCCTTGCCTGTTTCTGTGGAGTCAACGCTGCCTCATGTGTAGCCAAGAACTGTGCTCTACAGGATTTTCAAGGCTGGCTTGTCAGACGTACAGCACCAGGACTATAGTTACTCTATGAAGGCATTACAGTCATGTAGTGGTTATGAGTCAGGCTGACAACCTCAAGGTCAGCAGTTCGAAACTACCAGCAGTTCCACGGGAGACAGATATGGTTTTCTGCTCCCATAAAGATTTACAGGCGCAGAAACCCTATGTAGTGTCTCTATGAGTTGGAACCGACTCCAGGGCACACTACCACCCTTCTAACCACTCTAAAAACCCAACCCTAAAATAAGAGAAATACAAAAATATTAACATGTGGTCCTGCTCTCAAGCTCACGAGCTAGTTGTAAAGCAGTTATAACAATGAAAGCCAATATACTAAGTTCAGTGTTTAGTTCTACTTAACAGACAACTCCAAACTCTAGTAACGAACAGTGTACCTACAAAGAAGGCATATGCTGAGGTAAGAGGGAAAATCAGCCGACGAGGAAATGCCTAGAACTACAGGCAAGAGAAGAGAAGACACAATCGGAAGCCTTTCTTTGAATTTGCAAGAGAATCGCCATTTCTGAGGCAACAGAGACGCAGCAGCAGCAGCAAGCCAATGAAAACAAACACGTTCTAGACTTGAGACTGCTTTGCGATTTCTCTGTTGTTGTTTTGTTGGGGAGATGGACAGTGATTAGAGCCAGAGTCTTTTGGTCTGCTCACAGGCAGAACCAAGATCACTGGATCAGGTACTAAGGCTACGGTTCACCATCCAGGAAGCCCTCCAGCCTGGTTCCCATTTGTTAAGTGCCTTTGTGTTGATTCTGATTCACAGCAACCCTGTGTATGGGTTCCCAGGGATTCTAAATCTTCCTCCCACAGGGTAACTGGCAGACTCAAACTATAGACCTTGTGGTTCGGAGTCCAGTGCTTAATCTTATAGAACCACCACACACTCCTTTCTTCTGTTGTTGTTGTGAAGTGTCATCGAGTCAGTTCTGACCCACAGCAGCCCCTGTATAGGGTTTCCAAGGAGCAGCTGGTGAGCTTGAACCGCCGACCTTATAGTTAAAACTGCTTTACAGTTTGGCGGAATAACCCACAGCGCCACACCAGGACTGAC
>NW_006408783.1:3260285-3264372 GCF_000296735.1 Chrysochloris asiatica
CTATTGAAACATGTGAAAAATTATTTCTTCAAAGACATAAATTTTTTTTAAATTAAAATAATTTAAAAATTCTTGTTCCGATTCTTCCCCACTTCCCCCGAGTAACGCACATACACACAAACAAACAAAAACCATGCCACAACACAGTTCTACATACACAACACACAGCTGGAACATATACCAGACAGTAGACTAGTATCCATTGTAAAGGTAGACACCAGCTCCTCCAACTCCTATCGCTAGACCCCTGGGATATGGAAACACAATCTAACAGGATAAAAAGCCTTTTCTGGACAAGGTGACTGCCTTAATCAGCTAATTCCTAGGGACAGAACCACAGAACTCATTCTACTGTGTCTCCAGAACCAGTTTTCATGATTTTCAAAGTGCACTGTGTGATGATTTTGGTAGGGAGGGCAAAAGAAGATGGGAGGATAGCAGAGTAAAGGGATACAAAATTAAGAATGAAAACTACCAATCTAGGCAATGTTGTTATTGTTAACTGCCGTAGAGTTGGTTCCAACTCCTAGTGACTTGGAAAGGGTCTCCAAGGAGTGGCTGGTTGGTTTGAACTTCCAATCTTGTGGTTAACAGTCAAGTGCTTACCCTAAGTGCCATACAATATTAGCAAAACCATCATCCAAACTCCACGTAATCACAGACTTTCTCTGAGGCCCTTTACAATGTCTAATGATGTCATTCTCATTGATCGGTGATTAAGAAAAACAACGTTATCTGACCAGTACAGATTTACTTTCCAGACTCCTCACTCTTCGTACAGCTTTCTCTAAAACAATAATTACCTGAGGCGAGACGTTTCATCTACAGAGCCAACAAGGATGATGGATACTGCAACAAAAGTGCAGGCTACTAAGTTCTCAGGGTGGCTGTGACACACATAACAGTCCCAGGCTATGGTAGGAAATATCACTGGCGATTCCCAAATGCTTCCCATTCCTGCACATTAACCCCAAGAAAAAGTAAAGAACCAATTTTCTAGAGAAATAATTACACAGGTCAATTTTTACAGCCAAGCTAGTCTACAGAGCAATTTTTGAAGCTTGAAGAAAATAAATTTGAGAATTGATAGTAAAGTAATCGTGAATGTGCTGTTTGTTGTTGTTGTTGTTGTTGTTGTTGTTAGGTGCCATCGAGTCAGTACTGACCCATAGCGACCTTATATGCACAGCAGAACAAAACACTGCCCGATCCTGGGCCAACCTCACTACTGTTCCCATGCTTGAGTCCATCGATCCTGCCACTTGGCCAATCCATCTCGCTGGGGGTCTTCTTCTTTTTCTCTGACCTCCCACCTCACCAAACATGATGTCCTTCTCCAGCGACTTGTCCCTCCTGACAATATGTCCCAAGTATGAGAGACGAAGTTTGTCCATCTTGGCCTCCAAGGTACACTCACGCTGCACTTCTTCCAAAACGGATCTATTGGTTCTTTTGGCAGCCCATGGCACTTTCAATATTCTCCTCCACGACCATAACTCAAATGCATCAATTCTTCTACGGTCTTCCTTATTCACTGTCCAGCTTTCGCTTGCACATGAGGTCACTGAAAATACCTTGGCTTGGGTCAGGCACACCTTAGTCCTCAAGCTGACATCTCTTCTCTTCAACACTTTTTAAAACATCTTGTGCAGCACATCTGCCTAATGCAATATGTCATTTGATTTCTTGACTGCTGCTTCCATGAGTGTTGACGGTTGATCCAAGAAAAATGAAGTCCTTGACAACTTCAATCTTTTCTCTGTTGATAAGAATGTTGTTTATTGGTCCAGTGGTGAGGATTTTTGTTTTCTTTACATTGAGATGTAATCCATACCGAAGGCTGTGTGTGCTCTTTGATCTTCATCAGTAGATGTTTTAAGTCCTCTTCACTTTCAGCAAGCAAAGTTGTATCATCTATAGGTCATGCCAAAACATCCCAGAGTCCCAAGGTGTTCTATAAACTACAGATTCAAGAACTGTAGCTCTGTGATTTCGTGACTGCTTTGTTAGCGTGGCTGAGTAAGTACCCATCTACCTTAGGGAAGTTTCTGAGAAAATTCACACCAGGGCTTCAAATCATTTTGAACTGGTTCAGTCATGGCTGACAAACTGAAATGGGAACAAGTCCAAAATTTCAAAATTTGGGTGAAGTAGAACAATAGTCACCACCAGGGACAAAATGACAGGTCAGAGTCCTGGAATGTGAGACTCAGGAGAGGCAGAGAGAGCCCATTCAGGAGTCTCAGGGAGACTGTGTTAGTGGCAAGGCTGTGGGAAAGTGACACTCAGTCAAAATGGCTTAGTCGGTCGCCATCTTTGAGTAAGAGCACAGTTATGTCCCACTCAGCTGGTTAAGAGACTTGGGTGCTGTGAAACACTCACTCTGCCCTTGTTTTCTAAAAGGCAGCCTCTGTTTCCAGCAGAGCATCTTCGCCATTCTGGTTTTATAAATCTGCTTCACCCACATTTTACAAATTAAGAATGGATTCTGGTTTTGCTTCATCAGCCATGACTGAACCCAAAAGAAGCCGTTCCATGTCCTGATTCAAACAGCTTCACTCACCAATTCAATTTGCTTCGTGCCCTCATCTGTCCTTTCAATTCCTAAGTAGTGGGAAACACAGAATAGCTGGACTGTTGGATGGTTACTGTTTCACAATATCAAAACTCAATAAATATATTTCACTCATTTATTACTTCAACCAACATTTACTGAATATTTATTCTAAGGCAGGTAATGAGCTCAGCACCACAGGAATATCCCAGGAGACAGACTCAAGACAAGACTCTCACAGGCTGGTAATAACATTAATGCACACAATACAATACAAGGTAGCCTGAATAGAGGAAGAGCAGAGGAACCATTAGGGACCACAGGGGAATACATAACAAAAAGGGATGCTTAGTAGTGAAAGGCTAAGAAGTTACTCAGCCCAAGTGAGGGAAAGGGCATTGTTCACTCATTCCAAGCAGAGAAAGGAGCAGGTGGGAAGGTAAGAAGGTGAGAGCAAGCAGACAAAATACAGGCATGATAAAACATCTGTGGCAGATGTGCAGGAGTGGAAAGGACGGGGCTGGCTCCGGATGGCTCTGTTTACCACATCAATAACTCTGAATCTCTGTCTACCACACAGCTAAGTGACAAGTATATGTCCAAAGCTAAAAATAACTGACTGTGAAGATCCTTCCTTCAATAAAATTGGCTAAAAGGGGGTCTTCAAGAAAGAATAGCAAGATGGGAGGAGAAACTGTGACTTGTCAGTGTTTGACAAATGGGGCGAGGGACCTGCTTGGGTCTGTACCCATACCTCCACAGGGCTTTGGGTTCCACAGTTTCAAGCATAGTCACCGTCCCCCAAACAGAGGTGATAATAAGCAGTCAGACAGGCCCCACCTTGCTGAATCCCTCATTTCCAGATTATTAATCACATGTCTCTTCCCTACCCTAATTCTTTCCTTTCAAGGCACTACTGCAAAGATTTCTACTCTAACATCGCCATCCACTCTAACCTACTTTTTGCTCTTCCCACCAGACTTTTCTAATTATTGCAAAAAAGAAGCGATCTGAACGCAAATATCTCATGATTATAAAAAATACACAGAGACAGGTAACCCTGACCACAAGTTTTACTAAAAGTAATACTGAAACGGCTGCAAGCATACATTGACAGAGAACTTCCAGAGGTTCAAGCTAGATTCAGAAGAGGCTGTGGAACAAGGGGTATCATTTCTGATGTGTGATGAATCTTGACTGAAAGCAGAGAATATCAGAAAGATGTTTACCTGTGCTTTATTGACTACGCAAAGGCTTTCAGTTGTGTGGATCATGATAAACTATGGACAACATTGCAAAGTCTGAGTATTCCAGAACACTTAATTGTGCTCATGAGGAATCTGTATCTGGAACAAGAGGCAGTTGTTCAAACAGAGCATGGGAACAGTGAATGGTTTAAAATTAAGAAAGGTGTGTAACAGGGTTGTATTCTTTCACCATACTTACTCAACTTGCATGCTGAGCCAATAATCTGAGAAGCTAGTTTATATGAAGAAAAATGTGGCATCAAGATTGGAGGAAGACTCATTAGCA
>NW_006408783.1:3264792-3269592 GCF_000296735.1 Chrysochloris asiatica
GATCCATTTTGGAAGAAGTGCAGCGTGAGTGTTCCTTGGAGGCCAAGATGGACAAACTTCGTCTCTCATACTTGGGACATATTGTCAGGAGGGACCAGTCGCTGGAGAAGGACATCATGTTTGGTAAGGTGGAGGGTCAGAGAAAAAGAGGAAGATCCCCAACGTGATGGACTGGCCAGGTGGCAGTATTGATGGACTCCAGTGTGAGGTTGGCCCAGGACCAGGCAGTGTTTCGTTCTGCTGTGCATAGGGTCGCTATGAGTCAGTACCGACTCGATGGCACCTAACAACAACAACAACCCTGACCAAAAGCATTTAGTAGGAGGTAGCTGTAACTATGTAAGAAACTAGAATATTTGTTAAGTGCTGTCTAGTCGGTTCTAACTCATATCAACCCTGATAGGATTTCTGAGGTGCACCTGGCGGGCTTGAACTGCCGACCTTGTGATTCAAACCGACTTTGCAGTCCAGCACATCAACCTGTAGACCCACACCAGGACTCTCAACTGTAACTATTTAAGAAGCTAGAGTATTATGCAAAAAACAAAAACAAACAACATTATAGAAATGCTTAAGAATATATGCCAATAATTAAAATAGGCATGGTCTATTTGTTGTTGATGAGAGCTTCTCTTTTCTGGAAAATTTAATTAAGTAAGATACTTCTTTTCCTGATGATTATTAAAACATGAGGAACTACTGTTGTTCTAAAATTGTGGGGGACTTAGAAAAAGGCTTCAGGCACAAGTCGAGGAGGAAAAATTAAGCCTTTTCTTAAAAACCGAAAATCTAGCAATCCTACTTAATTCAAAGTTCAAACATACAAAAATAATCATTAGTATCATTTCTCTTCTTGATCACTGTTATGTCTATACGTCCCTAACTTACTAAGTCACTGTTGTCTTAGATTCTAACCATCAGGGAGAAACAATGTCGAGAAATCATCCTGAAGCCCAGTCACGCACAGGCAGTCTCTTAATAAATACAGTTTGATGACTATAATTGTGACAACACTTCTCTTTTTCATTCCTGTGTAGAAACTGAGAACAACTGCCCAAACGTCTAAAAAGGCATTGCACTCTTTTACCTATCTATGAAAAGGAGTTCAGGATCTCACAGAATTGCAGTTACTCATGCCTACTTTGGATTATTTTGCTGCATGAAATATTTATTAACCATACCACTTCATCAGTTTACCAAATGGCATCTTGCTTATTCAAAGTAGAGTGTTCATTACTCAAAAGACCATCTGTCTAGGAGCTCAACAGAAGGCTTAAATAATCACAATTGAGTGAAGAATGTACGGTCGCATTATATCAAGTCAAATATTTACATTTCTCAGTAGTTTAAACATGAACATTCTAATTCAGCCTCCTGCCACAAGTCAGACTTAATTACTATGCCCTTTTTTATCATCTACATTTTCAATCCAATATATAAATTTCAATACAAGTATAGCTTTAACTGAAGCAGACAGAAGCTGCCAATGACACAAAGGTCTGTGCCGCCACATTCATCTGTCTAGGAGACAACAGCACTTTCAACCGGAGAAGATTCAAACTGCTGACCTTGCAGTTACTAGCCCTACATGTAAACCCGCTACACTACCAGGACTCCTTGTCCTAGGTTGTTGTTGCTAAGTGCCATCAAGTTAGTTCTGACTCATAGCAACCCTGTATTATATAGGGTTTCCAACAAGTAGCTGGTAAGCTTTAACCTCCAACCTTACAGTCCAGCATGTGAACCCACAACGAACGCCACACCAGGATTCCTGAAAGGAATAATAAAGGATGCAGTAGGCTGGCAGGAAGATGAAACCAGATCACATGATACACGCATTTAAGGTCTAAAAGATACACTTTGTTGTTTTTAAGTGACATAGCGAGTCCATTCCAACTTAGAGCATCCCTGGATAGGGTTTCCAAAAAGTGCCTGGTGGGTTTGAACTGCCAACTAACCTTGTGGTTCAAAGTCCAGTGTTTATCGTACAGTGCCACATCAGGACCCCAATAGGCATGCTTAGAAAAAAAAAAGAAAAACTAAAATACACAGATTCCCCTAGAATAAGTTGTTTCTATTATGTGACCCAGAACCAATTCTTTCTTCAGCATTAAAATGATAAGGAATCACATAATTTAATATTCCTTACAACTTTGACATACGATGATTTAAAGGGACACTGGGTACCAGACATATTGACTACTCACCATGCTAGGCACTGTAAGGTGATGTAATAACTGTCCTTCGAATGTTTACGGAGAGGAGTCCTAGGGTGGTGCTGCGGGTTAATGAGCTGGACCACAGGGTCAGTGAATCAAGCTCACTAGCAGTTCGTTGGAAACCCTATATAGGGTTGCAATGACTCTATGGCACTTAACGAAAACAACAACAAGCTATGTGCATTTCAAAAATAAATAAACGTGACGTGAATGATACTACGCTAAAAGCAATACACAAGCAGTCCTCAAAGAAAGGACTCAGAGATCTGAGGAGGGAGACAAAGGCCCCAGTGGAAGTGACAGAGATTTGAGCAGAGTCTCAAACCTCAAAGAATGACTCACTCTCCTCAGTGTGAGAGAGGGCGGAGCACCCGTGGCCAGCAAAGCCTGCTGCAAGGCTGACATATGGGCTTGGCCGGGACACATGAATCATGTTTTAGGGAATAAAATAAGCAAAAGCTGGCAAGACTAGTTGTTTAGCTGAAGTGTTAAATCTTGAAAGCCAGGTCAAGGAGTTCTGATTTTATATTGAAAAGGACAGAGTTTTAAGGAGTACAAGGATTTATTTTATATTATGCATTTAGCCCATTGGAGTCCTGGTGTGGTGCCCTAAAATAAGCACTGATCCTCAAGATTGTCGGTTCAAACTTATCTGCCGCAACTCGGAAACCCAACACAGGGTCCCTATGAGTGGAAACCGACTCAATGGCACTTCACAACAACAACAACAACAACATTTAGCCCATTACACAGAAGAAAGTAATAGTCATTATATGTTGGTTTTTACTAATATTAATAACAACCACACACTTCTACATTACATTTACAGAGTAGCATGGTTTTCTTAAAACACTGTTAAGTATAAAGTTGAAGCCATGAGATTTGTCTCTCTCACCAACTTATCAAACTGCTGTCCTCCCTGATACAGAAGAGATACAAGTAAGCATTTGATGAATAAAAGAAAGCTTAATTCGATGGATTATTATGACAAATATAATTCTAGGGGAGTGAACAAGAGGGAAAGAGAAAGGCAGCGGTTCAAACAAGACCTACCTTGACTAATGGAATAAAAAGTAGATGCTCTGTTTATCCTGTTGGCCCTGTAGGATAAACACTGCACTACTAGCTGCTGCATGGAGGCAGTTAAAACCCAGCAGCCACTCTATTGGAGAAAAACGAGGCTTTCTGCTCCCATGAAGATTTACTTACTGAGTGTCGCTATGAGTCAGAATCAACTTCATGACTGTATGTTTGGTGACCATAAGGAGCTCTGGCAGTGTATTGGGTTAAAAGTCAGGCTGCTAACTGACTCCATGGCACATAGCCACCACCACCACTACCCAACGCGACCATATACTGCAGTGTCCCTGCTTTGGACCCATTTACACGTATGGAGTCCTAGTGTGGTGCTGTAGGATAAGCACTAGACCCCAAGGTTGGTTTGAACCTCAAGGTCGACGACTCAAATTCACCTGTTACCCCACAGAAACCCTATACAGGGTCACTGAGTCAGAACCGACCCAATGACTCCAAACACACTAACATGTACAAAATGGTCACATATGTCGAAGGGGAAGGAGTCAACCCAAGATTTCGGTAGTTACTTAGCAGTACTTACACTCTTCCACGGGAGAAAGATGAGGCTTTCTGTTCCCATAAAGATTTACAGCCTCAGAACCCCTGTATAGGGTTGCTATGTGTCAGACCCGACTCCACGGCACATAACCACCACCACCTTCATGCATCTATTGCAGCACACTCCTCTTCTTATGAAATCTCTAATCTTCTTACAAAGTATTTAAATTATCTTCCACTATAAGAAGAAAAGGAGCTCTGGTAGCATAGTGGTTACGAATCGGGCTGCTAACCTCAAGGTCGGCAGTTCGAAACTTCCAGAGGTTCCGCGGGAGAAAGAGGAGGCATTCTGCTCCCATAAAGATTTACAGCCTCGGAAACCCTGTGCAGGGTCACTATGGGTCGGAACCAACTCCAAAGTACTTAACAACAACAACATAAGAAGAAAAAAAGAGTAATCTGATACAATTTGATGAACTTGACCTACACCTATGGATGCAGTTGTCAAAAGAGGGAACAAATCTTTACAGCAAGGATCATTCCCACCCCACCCCCTCCATACACAGAGTAGACAGGGATGGGCAACTTGGACATTGGCTACCCAAAATGGGGGGCTACAAAGGCAAGAAGTGACTGACTTACAAGCTTTTAAGAGGGTTCCTAGATCCAGAGGGCATGGAGGAAGGTAGAATCTTCACTGAGTAGTATCCAATCTGTCTGGGTGAGGCTGATGAAAGGAAATATGGACCCTTAGGTCTCTTGTGATAAAATAGTAAATATTTGTTATCAGGGCTGATTGTGAGGGCTGGAAGTGTAAACGGACACATTTTGTAGTAAGGAGGGGAGTGATTAACTCTGCAGTCTAGGAGCGGAGTTCCCTGGGACCATCAAGGGAGAAGCGCAGAGAGCAGGACCCTACCCAGAGAAGCACTGACGCCAGAGATGGAGGCAGAGACAATGACATGGAGATATGGACTTTAGACCCAGAGACAGAGAGGGGCTGCAT
>NW_006408783.1:3269692-3306360 GCF_000296735.1 Chrysochloris asiatica
AGAGAGGGGCTGCATGCTGACGACCTGGGGTGCGGGGGTGGGAGTGGGGGTGGGGAGGCGGGGAGAAAGGCAGGCTTGCATGGTATACCCTTTGGTTGGGTGATGATGCATGGAGGGGATTGTAACCATGGCAATGAAACGGTATACGACAGGATTAATATTAAACTAACGTTCTCCCATGTAAACTATCACATAATTTACAATAAAACATTTTTAAAAAAGCTATCTTCCACTATTAAAATTCACTTAAAAAACCAACCCTTTCTGCAGTTTGTGAATATGTCTTATCTCTATGCAAACCTGTATTTGTATGCACACTAAAGCCCTCAACAAGTGACCAATAAAAGTTTTCTGATTAAGATCAGGTAAGTTCTCAACAAAATCAAGATTCTGGTCATCCAGGATCATGTTTTCATCAAGCATTGATGAAGCATCTACCAACTGGGTACAAGTGAAGAAGACTTGAAATATGTACTGATCAAGATCAACTAACAGCCTTCAGTATAGAATGCACCTCAAAGGAAAGAAGACAAAAGTCCTCACTGTTACCCAACGTGGCATGGGAATTCTCCTTACTTCTAGCAAGGAGTCACAGATTCAGGTTGAGGCGTCAGGATGCAAGACAGGAGCAAGACCACAGGAATGCGAGAGAGCAGGTTTCACAGAAAGTGAAAGTACACTCGGGAGTTGAGCGGGTCCATCTCTGAAAGCCAGTGAGGTAGTCGTGGATCATGGCTGTCTAGGGGTACTGATCCTTTAAAATGTCCATCTCTGACGTTCTCAGAGCTCATAGGCTTTTTTCTTTTTTCTCTTTATTTCGTTATCTTCTTCTATCTGTGGTTGTTGGTGGTTACCACTAGGATGGGGGTGAGGGGTGTCGGGTCTGCTCCTTCTTCTGTACATCCCTGTTCTATCATCACCACTGGACCAATAAACAACTTCAACATCAATGGAGAGAAGCTTGACGCTGTCAAAGACTTTATTTTGCTTACATCAGCCATCAACACTCACGGAAGCAGCAGTCAAGAAATCAAACAACGTATTGCATTAGGCAAATCTGCTTCATGAGACCTTTTTAAAGTGTTGAAGAGCAAAGATGTCAGCTTGAGGACTAAGGGGCGCCTGACCCAAGTCATGGTATTTTCAGTAACCTCATATGCATGTGAAAGCTGGACAGTGAATAAGGAAGACCATAGAAGAATTAATGCATTTGAGTTAAGGTGTTGGAGAATATTGAAAGTACCATGGACTGCCAAATGAACACACATATCTGCATTGGAAGAAGTACAACCAGAGTGTTCCTTAGAAGCCTGGATGGCCAGACTTCATCTCTCATAACTTCAGACATATTATCAGGAGGGACCAGTCCCTGGAGAAGGACTGTTTGCTAAAGTGGAGGGTCGGAGAGAAAGAGGAAGAACTCTAACTAAACAGATTGGCACAGTGGCAGGAGCGACGGGCACAAATGTAGCAATGACTGTGAAGTTGGCCAAGGACCGGGCAGTGTTTCATTGTGTTGTACACAGGGTCGCTATGAGTTGGTACCAACTCGATGGCACCTAATAACAACAACAATTACCAAGATCCTATAATAGGTGAAGAAAGACTCATGAGGCCTAAGACGAGACGTGAGCCCTCCCTGACCTCAGATTGCTTAGTCTACACTGCAGGCCCAATTAACACTCATTGGAACATAGTGGTTTCAAGGACATTCCTAAGGACCAGAAGGAATTTTCAGATTCTATCTTGGTCTCCCATCTGTCTCTCAGAGATAAACGTTAACAGCACCAACTACTGCTACCGGCGCCCTCAAGTCAAGTTGGTTCTTAACAAGCAGTAGAATTAATTAATGCAGTCAATGGAGAAAAGGAGAGAAAACACTATAAATTAGAAAGCAGTTCCTAAGCAACTGGGTTGCCCAAAACCTATAATAGGACAGAGATAGCAACAATACCAAAGACAGTAAGTTGCTTGCACAGTATAGGAAAAAGCATGGTTACGTGACTGCGATAAAAGAAGAGATTATGAAATAACACATTTACATTTAAAACCCAACTTTTAACACATACTTTCTTCAACTTGCCAAGTACCTGAGTTTTAACAGGAAAACGCTTTCTACTCTACTTCCTTGAAAACAGTTCCCTTAGTCTTTCTCAAGATGCAGTATACACAGTATAGATTTCCCTTCAGTGTTTGCAAGGGTGAATGAAACAATTACTTATTTTAAAGACATCACGATGTTTATGTAATACACACATATCTTGACACTGTTTCTCACAAACTGATTTCTTTTTCTAGAAATGTGATCTGGGTTCGGCCCGTGTTTTGTGTGCTCCCTGGCCTGGCAGCTGTTACGCTGGCAAAGTGTAATGTTCCCAGGCATTCCACAGAGTGTCAGTTTCATTTTAGCTAACTGGCTAAAAAAGGTTCAATTATTTTTATTAAAATAACAATAAGGAAATAATTCCCAACAATGGATTTGTAAGGAAAGGGTCTGCGTACCCTCCATGTGTGTCTGTAATTAGCAAAATTAAATACCCTCTTTTTCTCTCTATTAAGTATTTGGCTGGCTTCCTTATGATCCTGCCTGTGGAATAAAGGCAAGTAAGTTAAACCAGAAATTGAGTTTACAAATTTATGTAAATTAATGAGACACTTTTGGCAGAGGTTTTTAATTTAAAATCATTTACAACACAGATGTCTGGAAAACTTCTAGTATCTAAATAGTATCACGAATCTCAACAGTATCAAGAAAATAAGTGACATTTCTATCCAATAAGGGAACCCACCCAGTGCAATGTATTTAATGTTTCAATTGTGTTGTCCCAAGTTCCAAAACTAAACAGAAAAATGTTTCACATGTAACAAGTTTCCTCCCTCGTCATTCCAAGCCAGAGTGGAAAAGCAGGTAGAATACAGTCTGAGAAGAGTTCTACCCAGAATGCCAAGCCTAACTGACCTAAATATAATTATAACTGCTGCAAAAGAATCCTACTGCTATCTTTAAAACCACAAGTGGGGTCTTCCCAAGGTCTAATTTTAATCAGAATATGGAACCTCACATTGTTTTGCTATCACCAAAGCATCACCAAATCTAAGCCAAAACGGTGGGGGTGGTGATATTGTGCCCGGGAGTGAGTTCCAACTCATAGTGACCTTGCATAGGGTTTCCAAAGCTATAAATCTTTACGGGAGCAGAAACCCTCATCTTTCTCTCGTGGAACAGCTGGTAGTTTCAAACTGTTGACCTTGAGGTTATCAGCCTGACTCATAACCACTAAACTACCAGAGCCAAAACACAGCTGATAATATAATCTTAACTTTTTCACCCCCATCTAACAAAACCCCTACAAACCACTGTAATCTAACACTTAGCACATGAAAGAAGGCTAAAGGTTTAGACCAGGACAACTTCACAAAAAATCAGTAGATTCAAAAAAGACTCTACAAGCCCACTTGTTGTTGTTGGTAAGTGCCAGGGAGTCGGTTCTGACCCATAGTGACCCTGTATAGGGTTGCCAAGGAGCAGCTGGTGGGTTTGAACCGCCAATTTTGAGGTTCAAACTGACCTTGTGATCTAGAGCATTATCCTAGTTTGTGGAAATTCCAAACAAATAAAAGGATGAAAAGGCTGATGTGGCACTGTAGGGTAAGCTGCTAGCCACACGGTAGACGGTTCAAACCCACCAACTGCTTCTTGGAAACCCTGTGCTAGCTATCAGAACTGACTCAAGAGCACTTAACAACAACAGCCGCAGCAAACATTCTAAATCCTGGAAGAACAAAATGTATTTTTAAACAAAATAATTCTGAAAATTTTCTACTATAGAAATACATATAATGGAAGGAAAAAGTTACTCAAAGGTAGTAACTCACAAGAGTAAAAACTCAAAAGTCGTTACCCTAGCAGCCTCAACACTACAACAATTTCTGTAAATAGCACTTTGAAGTAATGACAAGCCAAAGTTAACAGAAGATTTTCCGCAGTTCAGGGATCACCTAAAGCTGGTGACATCTACTGAACCACTAACACAGGATTCCTTAGAGGTGACATTAAAGCCAAATATACCATGTGTCTACACAGTCTAAAAGATCTGCAGGAAGGGTCCAGGACTCACTGGGCTGTTTAAAAAAGCTTAGTGTGTAGACAGAGGCTCCACCTTGACCTGTTATGAAAATTTACAAAGGAATATGCTGAGTTAACGTGGCATCATCCAATAAGGATTTTGATGGGAACCCTAATCCTCTCTGTTTCCCCAACATCTATCTTGCCTGTTGGCATTCCAGGTTCTCTTGTTGTTGTTGTTACTTATGTTAAGATAAACAAATAATCTGGTTTTTTAATGGAAAACTGAATTCTAAACTTTTCTTCCCACCCTTTAATGAAAAGGCACAAAAGACCGCATGCTAAGATGAAAACAATTAACTGCAAATGTCTTTCATTTCTGCACTGACACTGTGAGAAAAAAATCCTTGCAACCCAGCTATTAACCCACAGAAACCTCATTCAGATATGGACAAGCCAGATAGTGAAGTCTGTAGTCTTGGAAAAACTAACAATGGTGACAGAAACAAGATAAAAGCAGAAGAAATTACATGCCATTGAGAAGTTTCCAAAAGCACTTTTAAAATCTTTGAACTCTTGCTTTGTATATGCAGGCATCTTATCTTCCCTGCTATAAAGTTTAACAAAATTAAGGGTTTCAAGGTAGGACCTGTGGTCAGACTTGCTTTAAGTCTGCATAAAAAGACTATAAAAAGAAAATTGCCAAAAAATAAGTTCATGCATATTTGTGTTAAAGCTCATTTCATTTCAGTCAAGTTTTTAAGCCCAGATACCAAAATCTCAAGTATAAAATTAAGGAAATTAAGGAGAGCCAAGAACGAACCAGACCAGTACCGATAACAGCTCTGGGAATGAAGTCAAGAAAGGAGAGAAAAGCCTTGGAGACGAAATCTTACACCCAACCAACCAAGGTCCATTTTCACCTGCACACAAAGCAGCAAAAGCGGACTGACAAGTACTATCAAATAAGACCTATTTTAAATTAGCACATTACCTGTCAAATCCATCATTCAGAATCAGTAGGCATATAGGCTGAAAGGGAGGTTATGCAATCTATTTTACCTAAGATACATTCTGTGATGTAGTTAGTAATACTACTACCACTGTGAAATGTCAGCTTCAAGAAATATTGCTATCAATTGCAGAAGAGTGTCAACATGCCAAATGCCCTGTATACGTTTGACAATAACTGTTACATGGCCCAACAGAATTTGTAAAAATTAAATCATTATAGCAACATCAACAAAGTAACACTGGTATGGAGAATAATACAAAACAGTGATAAACAGAACCCTACTTAGAAAAGCCAGTTGTTTTTTCATTCAGTCCAATGAAACTTCCCCAGGGATCTTAGCAATAAGAAATAGATCATCCTCTGAGATTTAAACTTTAAAGAGCAAGACATTTCCAAGGCCTCTAAGACAGACTGCATCCTAATTAATGGCAAAACGTAATTAAGGAAGAGTTGGGCCAGGGATTGGGAACATGGAAAGAATTCCTGTGCAAATTCGGATATCCAAGAGGATAAACCCCGCCACTGGAGTGAATCTTCTCCACTACTCTCCTTACCTGACAGGAGAGACTGCTTAATTCACTTCTTGCCAGGGCACCTAGCACCTCCAGACTGTGATGTGACTTTCTACGCATGTCTGTCTACTATCAGGGGAGGAGGTGTGCACCAAGGAGAGGTGGGTATTCAGGTTCCTATGATGGTCATATTTATTTTAGTAAAGAAATAAGTGGGCATTCTTGTTATATACTCTGTTTTAGTGACATTGGTTAACGTGATCACAGTCTGGAAGATGAATCCATTCTTAGTACAATGGGGAAACAAACAAACAAACATGGTTTTCTAAACGCAAAGTAATGAACACCATCCAATGTCAAAAGGAAACCTATTGTAATTAGTCAATGATCCTTCAAATTCACGTCTGCTTTATTTTTCAAGGCTGTGTCTATTGTTTCATGAGTCCCCACTTTTGATCAGCAGTAGTTTTTAGTAGACAACAATTTACTCAGCAAGACTCATCCTCACATAAAACTATTCTATCTCTTAGATTACAAATGTCATGGAAACAGTGTGGTTTCACCAGCACAAAATTAATACTGCCTTTGCAAGGCTGAAGCTAATTTCTGAAAAATTTAATTTGCAAAAAACCAGCCCCAGGCTACCAGGATGTAAAATGCACTTGATGTGTTAATTTCACACTCTAGAGTCCTCATCCCACTAGTGGGTAGGTGATCACAATTATGTAAAGTAGAAGAGTATCTCACTTTACCCAAGTAATCCAAACCACCAGCCCTCCAAACCCAGGAGGGAATTCTGTATCCCTCCTGCCAGACAATGGAAATGGCAAGGATTCTCCTAGAAATTAGCCAGACTGAATAAATCATTTTCAGTTTGTACAGAGCTCAATTGTAGGGCATCAGCTTCCTATGTAACAAATCTTTTCTTCTCCATCTTCAAACAGAAGGCATGCCTCCAATATGGATAAGAAATGCTATGAACTCAATCAGTCCCAGCGATATCTAAAGCGTACACAGTGCCCTGGTACACAGGCACCAATCCTGAGAACTACTTCTGTGTTCCTGCAAACAATTGTGTCAGCTTCTCTAAAGTTACTGTATTGAAACGTTCTGGTATAAAATATGGGCTACAAAGACCAGGAAATAATGATAAATATTCAAGTGCAAATATACAGTGTGTTAACAACCATGTAACACAAACACACACAGACAAACCTACTCATAGAAAAAAGATTAAGGAAATTCTCCAAAATTTTATCAGCTTTTCTCCCTTTTGTTAGCACTTGGGGTGATTTTATTACCGTCTTTCTATCCAGAGATTATATATATATAACCTGTGGTTACAAAGATACAAACATAAGTATCTTGTACCAGTAAATGAAGATTTCTGCAAATACATTAAAATCAGTAAATTGCTCTATTGTTAGAGTGAGCTACATTTTTTTTTCTACTAAAGGCTGTGGAACAGCTGGTTCAATGCAGGTACAAGTTGATTCGATGTATTCATCAGGGAAATGAAAATTGTTTTGATTAAAGTACGTAATACCTACATGTCAGCAAATTAGTCTGAAAACAAATTTCCTCCTTGCTGGTTCTTCCAAGTTCGTTCTTGATTTCTGGTTCCTGCTTAAATCTACTCTCTTTCATTATAAACAGAACTGTTGGATTTTAAAGACCCATAAGAGAATTTACTCAAATCAGCCTTTCGTTGTCAGAAACGTAGTTTGTATTAAAAACAAAACAAGAACAACTATCCTATGGTGACAGCAATTCAGTCCACAGGCAGCAATTTCATATTCTTAGTTATCAGACTATGAGAACAGTATGGCTAGTCGCCTCCAACCCTAAACCCCTGCCCCAAGCCTCTTCCCTCTCTGGTGATTATTAATTTATTTGTCTATCTCAAGAAATGCCATTTGAAGGAAGCTGCTATTCCCTGTCGACCATATGTCTCAATGGTCTTTAGTAAACCTTCAGGAATATAAATTTTAATTCAGAGTCCTCTTTTTTGAATCATCTGTCTTTCAGACTAATGAACATTCTTTATAGATTATCTTTTAAAGAGTCACAATTTCTCATATACAGTTAAATTCTCCAAAGATCATTAACTCCTCAGAGAAAAGTGAGTTCCTGCTTACTGGTAAATTCATTCAGTAGGAAGAAGCCCAGCTCTTGGTTGTCTCTAGGATGGGCAGCTAGGGATTCAGTGTCCCATGTTGGTGATACGTGCTAAAATCAGCCTGAAAGTTTAGCTTTTAAATAGATAAAAACTATCTTAGAAGAGTCCTGGCCTAGCGCTGTAGGATAAGCACTGGGTTGCAAGGTCGGCTTGAAATTCAAAGTCAGTAGTTCAAATCCACCAACGGCTCCTCAGAAACCCTACACAGGGTCCCTATAAGTCAGACCTAAATCAACAGCACTTAACAGAAGTGTCTTCTTAGATGGGAAAAGAATCATGAAAGTCCTAATTTCTAGAAAAATATGAAAATATGAATTTTGCGTAACAAAGAAATGTAAACTATCCTACTGGATTTTAGAGTCTTGATTTTTATGAGGTAAAAAGGTAAACAAAAATGCTTCAGTACCCTGAACTAGAATTCTAATACTATAAAAGATTTTAAAGCACTGAACTTTTATTCATCAAATATTTATTATCCACCTATCACATGCCAGACGAACATATTGTGATGCTTACACATTTGTTCGCACCCTAAAAAGAGTTGTTTGGTATAGACATTCCCTGTGATTATAATTTCCCTAGGAGGTATACTGCAGCCCCATGTCAAATGATGAAAGATAGTGCATGAATAAAGTAAAAATATATAAATTCCTGGACATTTCTAATACATTTATACATTAAGAAATAATGACACATCATAATACATTTTAAGATGATGGATTTTGATTTTTTTTTAATGGATTTGCAAACATGTATCTATCTGTCACTGTAAGATAAATACTGGAGTTATTGACATGAACCACAAAGTCAGCGGTTCAAACTCACCAGTCACTCCTCAAAACCCTATACAGGGTCACTGTGAGTCCGAGCCTACCCAATGGCACTTAACAACAACAAAAAGGCCTATCCCTAAGGAGTGGCACAAGTCTCAACAGAACTGTTTATTTTTTCTCTTCTGGTAAACATACTACTGTGATTTGGGTGAATATTTATAGAACAAATTAACTTCCTCTTCAATGATTTATACACATTTTGTTTTGTGTCCTTATTAATTGTTATCACAGCAGGCTTCCCATACCCTTCCTGGGTTCCCTGTCTCCATTCATCCATCTTTCATGCCTTCTGAACTTTGTTTTGGGGCAAATGCTATCCTTTTGACCTTATATGGTTGATTGTTCTGCGGAGCACGTTCGTCATGGGTGTTACTGTTCACTTTGTACACCTACCTAGTGTTTGGTTGGAAGGTGATCTCCAGAAGTGAGCATGATGACCACGAGGTTGGAAATTGTAGGCTAGCAGCCACTCTGCAGGAGAAAAATGAGGCTTTCTGCTCCCACAAAGATTTACAACCTGGGAAACCCTATACAAGGTCACTTTGAGTTGGAACTGATTCAAAGGCACTTAATGACAACAATCACCAGTCTCTCAGGAAGTCTGATCTTTTTTATTTCTTTTTTCTTTCTAATGTTTTATTGTGAATTATGTGATAGTTTACATGGGAGAACATTGGTTTTACATTCATTCTATCATATGTCGTCTCATTGCCATGGTTACAATCCCGTCCGTACAATCCTTCCCCAGTACCCCCCAGGTCTTCAGCACACAGTCGCTCTCCCTCTCTGGATCTAAAGTCTCCAGCTGCTCCATGGCTCCACGTCATCATCTCTGGCTCCATTTCAGGCATCACTGCTTCTCTGGGTAGGGTCCCGCTCTCTGCTCTTCTCCATTGATGGTCCTAGGGACCTCCGCTCCTAGACTGAAAAGTTAATCATGCCCCTCCTTGCTATAAAACATCTACCTTTACATTTCCAACCCTCACAAACAGTCCTGATTGGTCTTTTTTATTTCAATACAACATTTTAAACACAGAGAAGGCTTATAAATCTGTAATGCAACCAGAAAGAAGGAGCTAAATATCTTGAATCTTAATCATAAAATCACTGGAGATAACTTAGAGTTAATCTCTGTGTGACCACTGCCTCATTGAACATCAGTTTGGTAACAACCATATGTACTCAAGCAAGTCAGAGCTCTGTAATAGTAATTCCAATACACTATTATAGCATGTAATGGAAGGCAGTGGGAAAGGAAGAGAAAAATAATATAAGCAGTCCCCGGGATATGTACATCCAAGTCACCCCACATATAATGGGGTGTAATAACAAGCCCTACTTTCAATATGCATTAAATCATTACCATTATAGTTATCATTATTATTACTGTTAGGGATGTATGGGGTATGGCCAGCTCCCACCCTCATCCACACCCAGCACAGACCCTGCTTTCCAGGAGTTCAAAGGCACCAGGGTGTGAGTTGGGGGCTAGCTGTGCCACTTCAGTTTGTGACTTCGGTGCCTGAATTCAAGTGGGCTCAGATCCAGACCTGTAAAACCCCCAGTCACAAGACCAGCATTTAATCAATCGCCCTGCCCCCACCTTCAACAAGGGCCCCCCATGAACTACTTCCAAACTGAATGCCCTGGCTATAGATAACACCAAGGCCAGTAGGAACTCCATCTAGGGTCAGGAATTCTGCTGTCACATCCTTTCCACAACTACCTCATAAACTCCTTGAATTACAGGAGAACCAGAGACTCCTCCCTTCTGGGTCCAGTAACTGCTCTGTTCTTACAGAAACAGTAACCCCACAATGCCTCAGACAAAACACAGTTTTAGCTCACATGAAGAAAGAAGAGAGAATGGCTCAAACAAATAACCAAGATTCAAAGACACAAAACATTTCTGAGGAAAAATGGGTAATGGAACCAACTGAAAAAGAATTCAAAAGAATGATACTGTGGTACCTTCAATGGACTGACAGAATTATCAAGGCAAGCAAGGAGAACATACAAAAAAAAAAAAAAATCTTTAGAAGAATGCAGGAAAAGGATCCCAAAATAAACATACAAAATAAATGCAAATTCTGATGTAATACAAAATCTGCCATTAGAAATCCAGAAGATTTTTACTAAGATTTCAGAAATGGACAATACATTGAAAGGGCGAAGGAGAAGATTTGAAGCAAAGGAAACCCGAATTAGTGAACTTAAAGATAAATCTCTCAATGCCAGCATGCAACAAGAACAATCAGAAAAAAGAATTAAACAAATCTGAAGAAAGCCTAAGAGTTCTGTAGGATTATCATGATGAATAACAAGTTACGGGTAACTGGGATTTCAGAATAGGAAGAGACCATGCAAAGCACAAAGAAAATTGTCGAAGAGCAATGGGAAGAAAACTTCCTTAGCGTCATGGAAGACAAGAAAATAAACATACAAGAAGCTGAATGAACCCCAAACAGGATAGATCCCAAAAGAAAATCATCAAGTCATGTATCAAAATCAAACTTTCCAATATCAAAGTCAAGGAAAAAATCCTGAGACAAGCTCACAAAATAGGAAATTACCTACAAAGGAGTATCAATAAGACTAAGCTCTGATTTCTCAACAGAAATTATGCAAGCAAAAAGGCAATGTGATGGCATATACACAACTCTGGAAG
Organism: Chrysochloris asiatica; assembly: GCF_000296735.1. NCBI lineage: Eukaryota > Metazoa > Chordata > Mammalia > Afrosoricida > Chrysochloridae > Chrysochloris > Chrysochloris asiatica. Next base: position 3,280,966 of record NW_006408783.1, read on the forward strand.
AAAAAAATTGCTAAGCAAGAATCATACACCCAGAAAAGCTGTCCATCAAATACGATGCTGAAATTAGGTTATTTCCTGATAAAGATACTACAGGAATTTGTTATATAACGAGACCAACTTTACAATAAATACTAAAGGGTGTTCTTTGGACTGAGAACCAACAACAGCAGACAACAACCTGCGATTCTCACATATGACACCACCACTCAGACCCAGTCCAGATAAAGCAGTATTTAAAGTAAACACACTTGTAAGACTGAAAATAGGGAACCAGAGATATCAATGTACAATGAAGTCAAGTACAAAGCAAAAATAGGGAATAGTGTAGATACAGAACATCCAAATGGTAAGGTGATCAAGTAGCTTTCAAGATGAAACAGGCGGTTTTAAGCAGGGAACAAAATTAATAAATTACAGGATAATCTCAAAGTAAAATCATACACCTGCATGTCTAACCAAAAAAAAAAGAGGAAAATCAGGAAGATTTAGTAAACATTAACATAACAGAAATGAAAATGAAAAGAAACAAACAAAAATGAGCTCAGTATAGAAATCATGTGTGGCAAAGAATCCAGCAGTAACACACACACACACACACACACACACACAAACACACCCACAAACAAGGCAGCAACCAATTCAGAACTCTTGATAACTGTTGTTGTTGTTAAGTGCCATTGAGTCAATTCTGACTCATAGAGACTCTGTGTAGAGTTTCCAAGAAACAACTGAGCATTTGAACTGTTAACCTTGTGGTTCTCAGTACAGTGCTGATCCTACAGCACCAGACCAGAAGTCCATTGATAATTACACGGAATGTAAATAGATTAAATGTATCAGTCAAGAGATTTAGCCGAATGGATAAAAAAGACAGGATTCTTCAATAAGCTGTCTACAAGAGACATATCAAAAAGATGGAGCCAGCCTAAATGCCCATCAGCAGAAGAATGCTTAAGCAAATGTTGATATATACACACAATGGAAAACCACAATACACTAAAAAATTATGATGAATCTGTGAAACACCACATACCAGGTTGAACCCGAAGTGCACTAACTCTGCTGAGTGAAATGAGTGAATTACAAATGGCATATATTGTATGAGACCAATGTTGTACAAAGTTTCAAAAAATAAAAAAGGTTTTCTTGATAAAAGAAATCAGCTATGATGGTTACTGTGGTGTGGGGGATTATTCATGGGCTAGAGGGTCAACACATGTTCATGTGGGTAGCAGGGCAGGCAACATACAACAAGAAAGAGCTTAGGAGAAGAAAGAGGTGGCAGAACACAGAGAGAGGAAAGCAATAGTTAAACTGAACAGAGATAAATACTGTGAACTGTTGGTACGTGGAGAGGATTGCAACCAACCATGTAATGGATCAAAGTATACGATTTAATGAATGTAAAATTGATGGTCTGCTCTGTAAACCTTTCACTCAATTCACAATAAAAAGTTAAAGAGAAAGAAAGAAAGGTACAGTATATACTATACACAAGCATTTAACTGATGTTAGACATGAATCATGCCCAAATGTTTCAACAGATGGATACATTCTACTTAAAGAAAGAACTAGTATAGAAACTCATTTATAATCTGGGGAGTGCCTGCAAATAAAACCCAACTAATGTACATAGCAAGGAGCTCTGGTAGCGTAGTGGTTACGAATCGGGCTGCGAACCTTAAGGTCAGCGGTTCGAAACTACCAGCTGCTCCGCGGGAGAAAGATGAGGCTTTCTACTCCCGTAAAGATTTACACCCTCGGAAACCCTGTACAGGGTCGCTATGGGTCGGACCCGACTCAACGGCACTTAACAACAACAACAACAACAATGTACATAGCAGCCACTCCTCAGAAACCCTATACAGGGTCACTATGCATCCGCACCTACAGGATGACACTTAACCACCACAACAAATGTGTACACATTAAGATCATCACATCATTTTCCCACTGCAACTTCTAGTAATCAAACCTTCCAGTCTAATAGACGAATGCATCTCTCAAAGGAAGGATGAGAAACCAGAAAGGTCCAATTTGCATTTCTAAAGCAAACTGAAAATAATAAATATTTAATGCTTCTGTTATCTGTTTAATAAATTGACTAATCAGAACCGGACAAGGGGATCCCCTCAGTGTAAGAACAACACACGGTATTAGACAGAAGGCAGAAATGCAGGAACAAGAAAATGTTTCACATTCCACCCCCACCCCAAAGCACTTCTAACTATGCATATTTTAGCACGTTTTAAAAGGAAAGGAAGAAGAAATAAAAATTAGCAACCTAACAAGCACCTGCAAAGCTGTATGTCTGGGGCTTTGGGATATCTAGGAGAGATACGCAAACATCTGGCATCACCTGTCAAACTGCCAAACCACTGTATTTTTAAGCTATTCAGACCCTTTCTAAAAGAGAAATAAATAACAACAACAAAAATCCTACAAGCCTGAACGGTGAGGCAGGGTAGCCTCCTTGCAACTCGGCCCTTGTCAGACATAACACAGCACCCTCAAAAGATTCAATAGTCTTTTTATAAGTCTATTGTGTTGGTTAGTGCCTAAAAATAGTACGGTTCAGCAGGCAGATCATACCAAGGAATAACTCCTACATACAAAGCTACTAACAATAGACAAAGGAAGGAGAAGAAAGCCAAAACGTATGTTCTTTCAAGCACCCAAGCTCCTGTGGTTGCTTCCCTACAAGAATGCCTCCAGGTTCCTTCCTTCATCTGAATAAGAAGCAAATTAGCAGCCCAAGGTAGCTGAGCCACTAGTTTCTATAGTGTTTATTGCCTTTACTTAGAGACCTCACACACACACACACACACACACACTGAGGTAGACAAGAAGCTGAATCACTGTGCATCAAAACACCTAGGGAAGTTTTAAACACTTAAATACATTGAGATTCTCTTTTTAAATATTGTTAAATATCAGAAGATTCTTGGGTGTTTTGGTTGGCCATCTAAGGTTGGGAACAATTGTTCAAACAAAAAAGGCTTTAAGACCCACTCAGTCCCATTCCCCAGGACAAGGACAACAACAGAAACCAGCAGTAAGGAGGTAAGCAGTGGTGATGGTGGTGATGTACCCTTAAGTCATAGCAGGGACATAAACTGAAAGAGAAGGCAAGATGCAAGGAGCGTCATTCTTGACGACCACTGCTGGACAAAACAAAAGCCGAGGCACCACAGCAACTACAAAATTAGCCACAGATCATCAGAGAGGGGAAAATCAAAAGCTAATATTTAACGCTCCTTAATCTCCAGTTTGAATTTAGCATTTGCTTTATCTTTTCTCAATACATTAAAAAAAAAAAGTCTTACTGTGGGTTTTTATTTGGGGGAACAAGGCTAAGATAAGACATTAAAAAGTAAGTGTCTTACTCTTTTCAGATAAAAAGAATAAATTAAACAGCTAATGTTAAAAAAGCATTACTTCATTTAATTCTCAAGAAAACCTTATGAGATAGTTTCTCCATTTTCCCGTTATAAACCCAGGTGAATAAAGATTAAGTAAACAGATTAAAGTCATCTACAGTTAATAATCCACCAGCACAGGACACAAATAGTTGTTGTTCAAGTCTAACACAGAGATTCTTTTCAGCAAATCTCACTGATTCCAGCAAGCAGGGTTACCGGAACGCTGACCTGCAAATACATGGTTATGAGCCTGTAACTCCTAGAATCCCATTTCCTAGGGCTGAGTTCCAGCTCTAGCGCTGGTCAGTAACGGTAGGCAAGTAACTTGACTTTGTGTCTTAGCACATAGCTGCATACTCACAAAGGGGAAAATGGTCATACAATGGCTTAATATGAAATAAAATGATGCTAGCTAAGTGCTAAAAAGAGAAGTTAGAACAGAGAGTAGTCAGCAAATGTAGCTTGGATCACTACACTAGCTATTAGAAAAACATCATTTGATCTTAAAAACATATTGGTTTCATCTATGTTAGTAGGTTACTGTTATAGACTGAATGTGTTCTTCCCACATATATTTTTAAATCCTAATAGTTTTATTCTTCTTAAGTGCCCTTGAGATGGTTCCAACTCACAGGGAACCTGTGTACAGTTTTTGTGGCTGTAATCTTTGCAGGAGTCCAGGTGTGGTGACGTAGGATAAGCACCGTACTGCAAGGTCGGTTTGAACCACAAGGTTGGCTGTTTAAATCCACCACCCACTTCTCAGAAACCCTATACAGGGTCACTATGAGTTGGAACTGGCTCAATGACACTTAACAACAATGTATCATGGATCCTAAATGCATAGTTATTTGGAATCCTGGTGTGGAGTTGCAGGATAATGTGGTGGACTGCAAGGTTAATTTGAACCACAAGGTTGGCAGTTCAAACCCACCAGCTGCTCCTCAGAAACCCTATACAGGGTTGCTACGGGTTGGAACCAACTCAACTGCACTTAACAACAACAAATCTTTGTGGGAGCAGAAAGCCTCATGTTTTTCCCTCAGAGGGGGTGGTGGGCTTAACTGCTGACCTTGTGATTTGAAGTCCAGTGTTTACCCAAGAAAGCCACCACATTTCCAAAATCCTCACCTATATATCTACAAATATGACCCTGTTTGGAAATAGGGATTTTCTTTTGTTAATGGTTAATGGTTAATGGTTCTTTTGTTAATGTTAATGGTTTCATACCAGACTACAGTAGATCCTAAACCTAACTACTTCTAACTTATAAATGGATGAGCTAGAAACAGGAACACACATCTAGAGGGAAGACAGAAGATGTAGGATAGCATACAAGCAATGGAATGCCACTGGTCACCAGCAGACACCCACACTAGGAGTTGTTGGTGTTTGGTGCCGCAGAGTTGGTTCCAACTCATAGCAACCTGATGCACAACACAACTAAACACTACCCGGTCTGCACCGGCCTCACAGTCATCATTCTGGAAGGCACTGCTGCTGCCACAGTGCCAATCTAGCTCACTGGGGATCTTCTTCTTTTCCGCTGATCCTACACTTTACCCAGCATGATGTCCTTTCACCAGGACTGGTCCCTCCTGACATATCCAAAGTACAAGAGACAAAGTCTCCCCATCTAGCTTCTAAGGATCAGTCTGGATGTACTTCTTCCAACACAGATTGGTTTGCTTTTCTGACAGTTCATGGAACTTTTAATGTTCTTCTCCAACACCATAACTCAAATGCATCAATTCTTCTATGGTATATTCCTTATTTCCTATCCAACTTCCACCTGCATATGAAGCTATTGAAAATACCATGGCTTGTGTCAGGCACACCTTAGTCCTCAAACTGACATCTTTGCTCTTCAACACTTTAGAGATCTTATGCAGCATATTTGCCCAATGCAATAAACCCTGTGATTTCTTGATTGCTACTTCCATGCATGTTGATAGTGGATCTAAGGAAAATAAACTATTTGACAACTTCAATCTTTTCTCTGTTTATCATGATATAACTTATTGGTCCAGTGGTGAGGAATGCATACTGAGATCTGTGGTCTTGCATCTTCATCAGTAAATATTTTAAGTCCTCTTCACTGTCAGCAAGCAAGGTTGTATCACCTGCATATCATAGGCTATTAGTGTCTTCCTCCAATCCTGATGCCATGTTCTTCTTCATATAATCCAACTTCTCAGATTATTTCTCAGTGTACAGACGGAGTAAGCATGATGAAAGACTACACCCCTGGTGCACATCTTTAAATTTTAAATTGTCTAGTTTTAAATCAACCAGTGTCCTAATTTTAAATCAATCTTTATCCCTTTGTTCTGTTTAAACAAGTGCCTCTTGGTCTATGTACAGGTTCCTTGTGAGCAAAATTAAGTGTTCCAGAATATTCTTTCTCCACATACCTGTTCATAGCTTGTCATGATCCACATGGTTGAAAGTCTTTCATAATCAATAAAGCACAGGTAAACATCTTCCTGGCATTCTCTGCTTTCAACCAAGATCCATCTGACATCAGCAATGATATCCCTTGTTCCATAGCCTCACCTGAGTCTGGCTTGAACTTCTGGTAGTACTCTATAAATGCACTATTACAGCTGCTTTTGAATTATCTTAAGCAAAATTTTACTTGCATGTGATATCAATGATTAAAACTATGAGAGATGGCCCCAAAAACAGGACCCAGATTTGAGCATTTAGCCTCCAAAAATAAGAGAAAATAAGTTCGTTTCTTTAAAGCCACTTACTATGGCATTTCTGCTACAGTAACACTAGGTAACTGAGAGAGTAATTACAAATAAAACTGGACCATAGTTCACTACACACCGCATGGTCTCTTTCCTGCCCTCTCTCTTTAAATAAACACCCTTATAACCTACATGGCGGCTATTCCTTTATTTCTACTGTGTCTCAGGTATGGAGAAGATCAAATGATTCAAACCCACCACCACTCAGTAGACCCTAAAATACAACAACCCTTTATGTCTGAGGTGGGAAGAGTGCTTGCATTTGGAGAAACTCTTATGGGACAGGGCCCCCTTAAACTCTATCTATCAGACACTTCATTAATTACCAAGGGAAGGGATTTCCTTGACAACAATAGTTATTTTTCTCTAAAATCAAAGCAAAATCTTAACCCCATCCATTTTCCCTCATTGAATACTTCCCTTTATAAAACTTTCATTGATATTTCCTCAAAAGAGAAGTATTTAATAAAATCAAACAATCAATGGAAAGAAAATAAAACACTACAACGTATTTTATGGAGGAAAAAAAAGGTGCTACTGGCTTTCTGGTTCATAAATTAACTTAGAAGTAGTTAGCCTTCACTGTGAAAATATTCAGATAAAGTCTTTATAATGTTGTTATTGTTAAGCACCGCTAAGTCAGTTCCAACTCATAGTGACCCTGGACAAGGCTCCTGAGTAGCAGCTGGTGGGTTTGAACCACCAACCCTGCAGCTCAAACTGACCTTGAGGTCCAGCACATCGTCCTACAGCACGACCCCAGGACTCTACCCTAATATTGTTGTTGTTGTTGAGTGCCAACAAGTAGAAACCAACTCACAGCAAGTCTGTATAGAGTTTCAGAGGAGTGGTTGGTGAGTTTGACCTGCCAACATCCCAAAGTGCCACACCAGGACTCCAACCCTTATAATGTTAGGTGCCGACAAGTCAGTTCGGACCCACAGACACCCTGTATGGGGTTTCCGAGGAGCGAATGCTGAGCTTCAACTGCTGACCTTACAGTTCAAACCGACTTTGCAGTCCATCACATTAACTCACAGCTCCACACCAGGACTCTCTAATATGGTACTGTATGTAGAGGCCTTCACACAACAACACTGTCAAAGACTCCTACAGAGTGCGACACTGAATTTTATAAACATTTCATAATGATAATTCCTTAAAGACTAATTTTTACATTAATCACACTGAAATCTTAGAGATTAAATAGAATTATCATTTTAACTAAGAAGTACTGGGGTTGAAGATTTTTAAAAATTGAAGTTAATTGCAGTGTTCTTACACTCAGGGACAAGAATGTTTTGAGAGTCTGGATACCTCTAGAGAGTTTCTGGACATAAATGGGCCACTTAATCATTCAACTCAAAGTAAAAATGTTGTTCACTCTAAAAAACATTCATACTTTGAGATCAGAACACAGTAAACGTTTTATGGAGTTTTACTAGGATTCTCTCCGGTTTTATACAATATCAATATGCTTATCTTTATGGATGTGACACACGTTGTATATATATGTTGGAGTTTTGGTGCGGTGCTGTAGGATCAGCACTGAACTGCTAACTACAAGGTCAGCAGTTCAAATCCACCAGCCACTCCTTGGAAACCCTATAAAGGTCGCTATGAGTCAGAACCAACTTCAAGTCACACCACAGCACAACAATATTGTTGTTAAGTGCCATCCAATTGGTTTCAACTCGTAGCAACTCTGTATATGGTTTTCCCTGGCTCTAAAGCTTCGGAGGAGCAGAAAGCCTCATCTTTCTCCCACGATAGATACACTGTTGTTGTTGTTGTTGTTGTTGTTAGGTGCCATTGAGTCGATTCCAAACCACAGCAACTCAGTCACAAGAAACAAAACACTGTCCGGTCCTGCATCATCCTTAAAGCACTGCTATGTTCGAGCCCACCAACTCCACTGCACATAACCACCACCACCATGCTCAAGCCCATTGCTGCTGCCACTCTGCCAAGCCATCTCATTGGTGGACTTCTTTTTCACTGACCCTCTCCTTTACCAAGCATGATGTCCTTTCTCCAGGGACTGATCCCTCCGGTTAATACATTCAAATTATGAGAGACATTCAATGTCTTACCTTCTGGACTTCTAGGAGCACCCTGGCTGTATTTCTTCCGACACAGATTTGTTTGTTCTTCTGGTAGTCCATAATACTTTCAATATTCTTCTCCAACACCAGAACTCAAATGCATCAAAACAGCTATGGTTTTCCTTATTCATGTCCAATATAGATAAGTTGTTGTTGTTGTTGTTAAGTGCCATCGAGTCGGTTCCAACTCTTAGCAACTCTGTATGGGGTTTCCAAGGAGCTGCTGGCGAGCAGCTTGCATTTCAAACCAACCTTGAAGTCCAGTGCAACCTTGCATTTCAAACCAACCTTGCATTTCAAACCAACCTTGCAGTCCAGTGCATTAACCTGCATGCTACACCAGGACTCCAACAAAGATATCAATATAATCAATAAAAATGTACTAATTGTTCGTTCTGATTTGTTTTGTTTTTTTCCACTACCACATGCATAAAATCTGATCACATTCTAAAATACCTGAAAAATAAGATGAAATGGATGTTTTAGTTATCTCCTGAAGGCATCTGTCCTTGGGCAGTACCACAGAGAGGTCTGATGAGGACGCTTCCGGTTCCATAACTGAATAGCTGTGTGACCTTGAGTAAACTACTTAACCTCAATGGGCCTTGGTTTCCTTATTTTTATAATGGGGATAATACCTACTTAGAGCACTGTTGGGAGATTAAATGAGATAGGTAAACGATCTAAAAAGTTACTCATTAAGCAATAAGCAAACAAAGCGACAGTGATATGTATAAATAATCAGTAATAGGAAAAAGGAATGGCTGCAAATATACTGTAAAGGAGAGCAAGTGTCTGCATATTCCATCATAAAATGCCTCTAGGTAAATCAAGGTTCAGTGTAAGTGAAAGAAAATAGATCATTATTTATTCAACTCGACAGAAGCCAATGATAAGAACAAAAACTGGAGAAAGAGGAAGAACAGGGAGGAATTCTAGTTAGCAGGGAAAAGTACATCTCGCAGCTTCTTTGGTGTTTGATTAGCAGAAATCAATCTAATTGACACCAGAGTGCAGGATCTAGCATATTAAAGACTAACTCCTAGCTTGTGCAACTAAAGGAAACAGGTGCTCTAGGCCTTCAGGTGGGTTCCTGAGGAGGCGGGAGTCAGCATGGCCCAGGTGCAGGAAGAAATTTCAAACACAGGACTTCTGCTTTAGATCCTTGGTGACCTCACAAAATATTCATATCCTATGAGGCCATCCAGAAACCCTTCAAATTAGCTCCTTCTACAGACATTTTTGTTACAATCAAAGCATGCTAAAAAAACACATTCATTCATCCACCCAAACATGCCTGTAATACACCAGGCACATGTAGATCTATGGGACACTCAACTGACAGTTTCTTCAAGCCTTTTCATTCAAGCTATTTGCCTATTTTTTTTCCAGCATTGCTAGATTACACACTCTTGGAGGTGATGGGCCACATCTTAATTGTACTGTTTCCCTCGGTACCTGGCAGAGTACTTCCACCCACAGAAATGACCCAGTATGCACTGAAGCTAAACATCCTCCAGCACATATAAGATGAGAGTCAGCAATCTTCTTCCCTTGGGGTCTTTACATGTTAAGATCATCTGATAGTGATGGTGGTGGGTGGTGTGCCGTGGAGTTGGTTCCGACCCATAGCCACCATGTACAGGGTTTCAGAGGCTGTCAATCTTTACAGGAGCAGAAAGCCTCATCTTTCTCCTGCAGAATCGCTGGTAGTTTCAAACTGTTGACCCTGGGGTTGGCAACCCAATTCATAACCACTATGCTACCAGAGGGAGGTCCCTAAGATCATCTGTTGGAGGTAACTAATGCTTTCTAAATTTGGATGAAAGCTCGGATTTAAGTGAAATGCTTTGAAATATAATCCTAAAATGTTTGTGTTAACCCACCTCAAAATTCCGTATTTGCAAGCAGCAAAAGTGAACTCAAGCAATGCGAGATCATTTAAACTTTTCATAAACTATTGGAGTCCTGGTGTCACGCTGTGGGCTAATGCGGCAAACTCCAAAGTCGTGTGAACTGCAAGGTCAGTGGTTCAAGCTCACCCGCTGCTCCTTGGAAACCCTATGCAAAGAAACCATAGAGTTGCTATGGGTCGGAATCAACGCAACAGCACTTAACAATAAGAACAACAAGGTAAGTCAAAAAGTACTGCTACTAGGAGGGCTGCCAGTTCATACACGGTAGGGTTTTTCCCAAACAAAATGAATTTAAGCCTGTCTATCATCAGCAGAGCCCTGCACACAATTTCTCTCAGGAATGCACTTTCTTAGTTTTATTAGACATCTTTAAAAAAAAAAAAAATTAAGATATTTTTGTGCCATGGAAAAAAATGATTTTGAGGTCAGGGCTAAAATTAATTTTTAACTAAACACAAGTGGATATTTTTAGAAATTACTGATGTTTTGCAACAAGTTTACAAGAATGCTGCCCCATATAAAACAATTGTTTTTAGATGGATCACAGCGTTTTAAAGAATCTCAGGATTACCTGAAATCCAAGATAGATTGGTCAGTTCAGAAGGTTATGGAGACTGTTTTAGGGGACTCCAAAGGGGAAACCTTCATAGATTTTCTCAAAGGATACAAGATGATGATATCATGGAGGTTAATTACGAACTGTGAAGAAAACTTTACAAAAAACGCTTTGGTGAGAAAAAGGCCAGGAAAGTTGTGCCAAGGAATCTTTTTTTCTTTTTTCTCCTCCCATTATGATATTCTTCAAAGGCACTAAAAGCTGTTCTACGATAATTCTCTTGGAAAACCTTATCCCATTCACCCTACAGCCCAAATTTATCCATCCTTTTGGTCCCCCAAACTCAAATTTTAAAAGGAAGAACATTTGAGTCCCTCAAGGATGTAAAAACTGCCATTTTGCCAAGGTGTAAATCGAAGAGCACAGAGGGTTTGAGAAATCTTGAAAATACTGTGTTCATTAGTATATTGTTGTTAAATGCAGTCAAATCAGTTCCGACTCATAGCAACCCTGTATAGGGTTTCCAAGGAGTGGCTAATGGGTTTGAGCCATCAACCTTGTGGTTCACAGTTCAGTGCTTATCCAAGATCTAGAACTATCCTAAGCTTAGCTACCTCCTGGAGGATATGTCAAGAAACAACAGCTTCATATTTGATATTTTTGCTTAATACCAGTTTCTATGATTTTGCAGCAATACGTTCTTGTTGTGAAAAAAGGAAGACGTTCTCTGATGATTTTATTTTGTTGAGAATATACACATTCTCAACAAAACATACAACAATAGTTCAATTCGTTGTTGTTATTGTTAAGTGTCATCGATTCAGTTCGGATTCATGGTGAGCCTGTCTAGGGTTTCTGAGGTGGGTTTAATCCACCTCAGAAAGGAGAAAAAGACGATTTTAGTATCATTCCAAATCTTTGATACTATACCAAAACTTGACAAATTATAGTTTCATAAAGATTAGTTCGACTCAAACCACATCAATACATTTCTTGTACTCCTGCACGGCAGTCAACTGGTCTCTCTTGTTCTGAGAAGGGATGTGAAGGCATGCATTAATTTGATAGCAATACTTTGTGACTTAGTCTCATAAAAGTGAATTCATTTCCCAAGGTTCAAACACCTCCATTTAGAATGAGACACCACCATCAAGGGAGAAGGGCATGAGCGAAATGTGGGACCCTATCCAGAGAAGCAGAGACACCAGAGATGGAGGCAGAGATGGGGATATGGAGAAAGGGAGCAGCTGAGGACTCTAGACTCATGGAAAGAGAAAGACTGAGTGCTGGCGGCCAGGAGGCAGGCTTGCAGAATGTGCCCTTTGGTGGTTTAAATTATTATGTATTCCTGAGTGTTTTTGTGTACATCAGAAACAAAACAAAAAACAGGGAACAGAAGCAAATACTGTTGAATGATGATGCATGGAGGGGACTGTAATCATTGCAATGAAATGAAATACGATAGGATGAGTGCAAAACTGATGCTCTCCCATGTAAACTATCAGTCATTTCACAATAAAATCTTTTTTAAAAGAGGGGAACACCATTACCGGTCCCGCTTTCATTCTTGATACGCTGACCCTGGCAGCACTTCAGTGCATTGAAAAGCAAGGAAGAGAGGCTCACGCCAGGGTTGGTCCCCAATCGAGTAACTAAGCTGTTTCTTCAGAAACAAGTACATGACAAATGGGAAACTTGGCATTCTGAGAAATTTTTAAGTGACTGAAGATAAAATACAGCCCTTCCAGAGTTGTGAGATTCCCTGGTGAACGTGGTTTGAAGAAAGATTGAAGGTTTAAGTCCAGCCACCGCAAAGCTGGTTTGAAATGTAAGGTCGATGGTTCAAGCTCACCAGTTGCTACTTGGAAATCCTATACAGGGTCACTAAGGGTCAGAACAAAGTGGACAGCACTTAACAACAATAATCTACTTCCCAAAGATCAGCCACTGAAAACAAAAAAGAGCACAGTTCTAACGCTGACATCCACAGGGTTGCCATGAGTCCGAACTGACCTGAAGGCAGCTGGTTTGGAGTGCTACTGGCCATACAAAATTGGCCACCAAGGGAAAAGGATGGGACCCAAAGAAGGCCTAAAACCTGCCAATGCTTTTTTTTTTTTTAATTTCAGAAAGAGAGATGGTTAAAAGTAAACCTGAAACAGAGAGAAAAAGATCAAGAAAATGAGCTTACGTAGTGTTTGGAAGATACTCCAGGTACAGGAACAGCATTTTCTGATAAGGAAATGCGTAAAGAGTTTTAAAAGTTTACCAGAAACCTGGAATTTAACATATGCACCACTATGGTTCTAGGATCTTGGGAAATTCTATTCATAGTTAGAAAGACAGGAATTTGGAGCTCAGCCCAAATTTTTCTTTGTAATCCCCTCAAGATAATAATGTTATTTTCCCTACAAAATAAGTCTCTTAATCCCTCTGATAAAGAAGTTTCTAAGCCTTTATGATAGTTAAGTAAATAAGTCCTCACTACACCCATGGATAAATGAGAACATCGAATAGTAAAATCAAGTGTACAGGATTATGCAGCAAGCCAGCAACTAAACCACCACATCACCTTCCTGACCCTGATGCTGCAGTCTAGAGAATCTGAAGAATGTACTCTTCTCTGTAACTGGGGAAATATATGTGTAAGAAAACATATGCTATCTCAGCATTCTCCACACATGCAATTCTGTAATATTAATTGTGTTTATCAATTTATTAATTCTGTTGTACAACAATATCATTCTAACAGAAGCACAGTGCCCTCTAAGCAATGAAAACTCCCCTTCCTTTCCTTTCCTTTATTCTGCCTCTGGTAACTAAGAAGGCACTCTTTACTTAGATACTTATGGGCAAATGAAGGTTCCGGGCAAAAAGTAAATCAATCAAATGAAGAACTAAAATAACTAAGTTTAATCCATACATTTTCACAACAGATATGTTGTATATATCTGTGATGGTCCCTTTAACTGGAGAATAAATGTAGTACATGCTAACAGAGAAGAATGGAATGGATTTGCAACTCAAACAAAGACCAACAGGACAGAGCTATTTAGTTAACAAAGCACAGTTTTCCTTCCAGACTCTGCTCTTAAAGAGTTCATCCCAATTTATATCCTAAGCACTTGTACAGGGGGTGTGGGCGATAGAGGTGCCAGTAATGGGGTGGCTGTGTGATATTTGGTCAGCCCTGGATAGGGTTTCCAAGACTGTAAACTTTTATAGGAACAGAAAGTCTCATCTTTCTCCCAAAAAGTGGCCGGTGGGCTTGAACTGCTGACCATGTGGTTAGCAGCCCAATGCACAACCCACTACTCTACCAGGCTTGGGTGGTAGGAGTTGTTGTTGTCAAGTGCTGTCAAGTATGTTCTGACTCACAGCAACCCTGTATAGGGTTTCTGAGGAGCAGCTGGTGGGTTTGAACCACTACCATGCAGTTCATATTGACCTTGCAGTCTAGTGCTTAGCCTACAGGGAGCAATACTTGGAGTTGCAGAAAGATGAGGCTTTTTGTTCCCAACAAGATTTACAACCTCAAAAACCCTATGCAGTGTTGTTATGATTTGGATCCGCCTCTATGCACATTACCATCACCACCACCGGCAGGCTGGAAAAAATTAGACCTGGATCTCATACCACAGGCAAAAATAAAATACATGTTTGGTGCTGTAGGATTGCACTGGACTGCTAACTGCAAAATCAGCACCCGTCAACCACTCCTGGGGAACCTTATACAGGGTTGCTATGATTCAGAACTGTTTCAACAGCACTTCACAAGAAAATTTAGAACTAAATTTACATTAGTTGTATTATAGGTATAAAAGAGTGGTGTCTTCTATACTATTGAGGAGCCCTAGTTGCGCATTGGGTTAAGCACTGGACTGCTAACTGCCAGGTTGGCAGTTCAAACCCACGAGCTGGAAACCCTACACAGAGTCGCTATGAGTAGGAATTGATTCAATGGCACTTAACAGCCAACAACAAATATATAAAGCTGTAGTGAGAATTGATGCATTTGAGTTGTGGTGTTGGAGGAGAATACTGAAAGTGCCATGATCTGCCAAAAGAACCAACAGATCTGTGTTGGAAGAAGTGGAGCCAGAGTGATCCTTGGAAGCCAGGATGGCCAGACTTCCTCTCTCATACTTCAGACATATTGTCAGGTAGGACCAGTCGCTTGAGAAGGATATCATGTTTGGTAAGGTGGAGGGTCTGAGAAAAACAGGAAGTCCCCCGTAAGATGGATTGTCAAAGTGGCAGCATCAATTGGCTCAAGCGTGGCAACAATTGTGAGGTTGGCCCAGGACTGGGCAGTGTTTGGTTCTGTTGTGCATAGGGTCGCTATAAATCGGTACCAATTTGATGGCCCCTACAACAACAGCATAGTTATAATGTGAAATATTCTCAAGAAGACAATCAGACTTAACCTGAGCAGCCATCTAAGGTACAAGTACTCATCTCTCCCTCCCCAGGGGAAACAAATTGAAGACACATGGAAGCAGTACATCAAATGGACTAATCGACCACATGAACATCTGTCTTCCACAACCTTGAGACCAGAAGAACTAGATAGTGTCCAACTACCACTAGCAATTGCTCTGAAAGGGATACCATTACAGAAGGTCCTGGATAGAATGGGAGGAAAACGTAGAACAGAATTCAAGATCATAAAAACAGACCAGGCTTAACGGGTTGGACATGGACCGTTGGAACCCCTGAGACTATGGTCATTAGTTGCCCATAGGGTCTGGAAGTAGTCTGTGTCTAGTTCACCCACCAGTGGGTTCAACTGTTGGACAACAAGTCTGTAAAGAGAACAACACCACCAGGGAGGTCTGCACAACTTAAGACAATCAGTCAATTCAGATCAAAAGGGCACCATTTATCCAAAGACAAGGTTCACAAGGGTTAGGAAAAAAGGAGGAATAGAAACAGGCAACACAGGGAGGAAGTGAGGTAAAGCGATGTTACATTGTGGGGATTCCAATCAATGACATGAAACAAAATGTGCATGATCTGTTCAACGGAAAATTGATCTGCTCTGTAAAGCTTCACAAGTGAAAGAAAAAGAAGAATCTTTTTTTTTTTTTTAAAGAGCCCTGCAGACCGTGGCAAGGATTTTGAGGTCAACGTTATTGGCAGAGTCTTAGGAGAAATACACATTCATAACAGCAAGGTTAACTGCCATGTCTGATCATGTTTCCTACTCAGATCAAAACACTACCAGTCACGCGTGAACAGCACTTGTTTACGATGACAATTACTGAACCATCCTGAACCAGCTTAAAGCACAATTCTTTTCACCATAACTGTTTCTATAATGATCTGTTTCAGCAAAGAGGAAACTGAGGCACCAAGATGGTAAATAACACAGCTCAATTAACAGAAGAAGTAAATGTCAGGGCGTGAAATGTGAACCCACACATTCTTAACTAGGCTACAAACATTGCCTCCTTTTAAAAAATCATATTTATGCTTTTATATACTTATTGCAGAACAGAAAATTTAAATAAGGTAAATTAGAATCCATTTTTGATCATCCAAAGCTAGATACCAAATGTGCTGGTGGGATAGCTGTTTCAGAAACCGTTCCTTAACAAATGCACCATATTATCTTCTACAAGAGAGCTGGAAGTCGGGAGTTGGGAACTGACTCAAGACAGCACTTAACACAATTGCCATTAGAAAAGATGTGTCTTCTGGTTTGGGGGCAGGGAAAGCAGAGACTGACAGTGAAAACTCCTTTGCCAAAACCCAAAAAAACACAGAGAAAGAGCAGTCCGCAGAAAAACTGCGGAGCTTTGAATCTTGTTTAAGGTTCCGGGCACCAGTTTCCCATGCCCACCTGAGAAGAAATTTGCCTGTGGAAGCAAAATATGGTGATTTCTGAATCTATCCAGCCTTGGCAGCCAGCAACCAGAAGGCCTCAGGCCAGGGGGCGGGGCCACAGCCAAGCGGAGTCAGTGACCCAGCCTAGAAGCCCTGGAGCTGCACGTCTGGAGGGAGAGGTATGACCGATTTTTCATCTTTCACTTTTCATTTTTCAAGTATCTCTCCTCCATCCCAATTGTGCCCTCACTGCACAGCCCAGATGCCTTCAGGCAGGTGGTAGCACACCCCTAAAAGGGTCCAGCACTACACCCAGTTTTCCAACGGCACAGAGAGGACACCAGCAGGCTGCTTCTTATGATGTTCTGACCCTGGGAACCAGTCCCAAAGTTGACCTGGGTGGGACCCTTTATCCCTGCCTGAACAGCAAAGGCCAGTGGACACTGTCAATCACAATTTTATTTTTGATTTTGATTAGTGGTTTCTGTCTCTGTCTTTGGTCCCTTTGGCCTCACTCTTCTCCCAGGAGTTAGAGCTTTCTCCCCCTACCTTACCCAAGAAGAGACAGCAACTGTGCCCATATAGCCAAGCTATATGTCTACCCTGTAATACCCCACCATCTGGACAAAAGCCAAAACCAGCTGCTAGGCATTACACATGAAAATATATCTCCAGATCATATCCACCAGGAGACGCTCAGCAAGCTTAACAACAAAGCAACATACACCCATTTAAGCATTAAAAACTCACATAACTGTTGAAAATGTCCAAGAAAACACAATTAAAGATCTCAACACATGTCCCAAAACAGAAAAGAGTGACTGAGACAAATGAGCTGGAAGCAGACACAGACTATCTAGTAGAAGGCCAGGCTCTGGAAGTGCCTGAGAAGGAATCAAGAAGGATGATATGGAAACAAATTCAAATGTTCCAAAAAGGGGTCAAGGAAAATAAGGAAGAAGTCAGGAAAGTGCTACAGGAGCAATTACACAAAATAGATACAGCACTGGAAACAATCCAAAACCTGCAAAAAAGAAGTCCAGACGATTAATAATAAAATATCAGAAATGGACAGTACACTGAAAGGGCAAAGGAGTAGAATGGAAGAGCTGGAAGCCAAAACCAGTGAGTTGGAAAACAAATCTCTCAAAACTGCTAAAATAGAAGAGCAAGCAGAAAAAGGATCAAAAAATCTGAAGAGAGTCTAAGATTCATGCTAGATAACATGAAGAGGAATAACTTAAGAATTACTGGCATTCCAGAACAGGAAGAATCACAGAAGTTCACAACAAAATTGATTCTGGAAGAAAATTTTCCTAACATCTTGAAGGATTAGAAGATAAATATTCAAAAAACTCAACGAACCCCAGGGAGGATAGACCCCAAAAGAAAATCACCAAGACATATCATAATCAAGCTCTCTAAAATCAAAGATAAGGAGAGAATCCTAAAAGCAGCCAGGGAAAAGAGAAGTGTTACCTACAAAGGCAAGCAAATCAGATTAAGCTCTGACTTCACAGCAGAAACCATGCAGGAAAGAAGGCAATGGGGAGACATATATAAAACCCTAAAAGAAAAAATACTGTCAACCAAGATTCGTCTATCCAGCAAAACTGTCAATCAAGTATGATGGTGCAATCACAACATTCCAAGATAAACAGATGCTAAGAGATTTTGTTAAAGCCAATCTAAAACTTCAAAACATCCTAAAGGGAGTTCGTTGGAATGAAAACCAGCAAGAACAGACAACAACCAGAGATTGACAGATGTGGCAACACCACCTGGAACTTAGTCAATGGATAGCAGAGTTCAGAACGGAACACAATTACAACAATGAATTCAGAGGACCTGTGAGGCCAACCAAAGGTCAAAATATTTACAGTGTCAAAGAAGGGGAACATATAGGTGGTGAGGAGGTCGAGTAGATGGCAGGATACAACAGACTGTCTTAAACACAGGGAAAACTTTACAGACTACAGGGTAACCCCAAAGAAAATTAATGCTTCACAATTTACCATGAAAATGAAGATACAAGCAGATCAGGGAAACATTAAAACAAAGAAGGAACAGAGAAGAAATAGTACAAAAAACATGAACACAGCACAAGAAGGCATGCAGAACAAAGGAACAAATAGCACCACAAAAAATTAACATAATGACAGCAGTTAATCCATACCTATGGAAAATTATACTGAATGTCAATGCATTAAATGCACCAATGAAGAGACAGAGAGTGGCTGAATGTCTAAGAAAACAAGACCCTTCAATATGCTGCCTGCAAGAGATACACCTTACACACAAAGACAGAAAACAGACTAAAAGTTAAAGGATAGAAAAACATCTACCAAACAGCAATAAAAAAACAAGCAGGAGTGGCAATACTAATTTCTGATAAAATAAAAGCAAAAACCAGCATAAGAGATAAAGAAGGACACTATATCTCCTGATTAAAGGGTCAATTAAGCAAGATGACATAACCATAATTAACATCTACGCTCCAAATGAAAGAGCACCAAGATATATAAAGCAAACCCTACTAGAATTGATGAAAGAAATAGATAAATATACAATTATAATGGGGGATTTTAATATGCCACTTTCGAAAAGGGATAGAACAACCAGAAAGAAACTCGACAAAGCTACAGCACAATCAACCAACTTGACCTCACAGACCTGTACAGAGCATTCAACCGAACAGCACAATACACATTCTCTTCCAGTGCACATGGAACATTCTCCAGAATTGACCATGTGTTAGGTCACAAAGCAAGCCTCCATAAATTTACAAACATCAAAATACTACAGAGCATCTTTTCAGACCACATGCCATAAAATCAGAAATCAACAATAAGAAGAGCAAGGAAATAAAGTTTAAAACATGGAGACTGAATAACACCCTGCTGAAGAGCGACTGGATAATAGAAGAAATTCAATGTGAATTCAGAAAGTTCCTAGAAACAAACAAGAACGAACATCTTTGGGACACGGCAAAAGTGGTGCTGAGAGGACAATTTATTCCAATAAAGGTACACATCCGAAAGAAGAATACAAATCAACACATTAACACAGCATCTCCAGCAACTAGAAACAGACCAACAGAGGGAACCTACCGTCATCAAGAGAAAAGAAATAATAAAGATCAGAGCTGAAATAAATGAGATCGAAAACAGAAAAACTATAGAAAGAAATCAACAGGACAAGAAGCTGGTTCTTTGAAAGGATTAATAACATTGACAAACCATTGGCAAACCTAACAAAAGAATAGAGGGAGAAGACACAAATAACACACATTAGAAACCACATGGCAATGTCTCAACAGGACCAAAGGAAATCAAAAGGATAGTAACAAAAAAGATGCCCGATGTGTATTTGTAAATAAACACAAGTTAAAAAGTTGCTCAGCACTTGTCTATTTCTGAGGAAGGTTTTTCAGGTTAACAGTCCCCTAAACAACCGGCAGCTGGGCCTCCCAAGGGAATGTTGGTTCTCTTCCTCTGTTCTACCCTTCACCTTCCTCTCATTTTGTTGTTGTTGTTAAGTGCCATCGAGTCGGTTACGACCCATAGCGACCCTGAACAGGGTTTCCGAGGCTGTAAATCTTTACAGGAGCAGAAAGCCTCATCTTTCTCCCGCGGAGCAGCTGGTAGTTTCGAACTGCTGACCTTGCGGTTCGCAGCCCGATTTGTAACCACTACACTGTCCAAATCAGGGCAAAACCACAATGTTCAATTTCTCCACTAAATATCCATCCCACCTATATAAGTGCAAACCAATTTTTAAAAGTACATCCTTTTAAACACAGTCTGGGATGCTCAAAGAAACCCATTAGTGACTTCTATTGAAGCCCTTAATTTTGGCAGTTCTAAAGTTCCAGTGCGCTTTCTTTCCTCTTACTTTGGAAGAGAAAAGAATGAAAGCATTCCATCTGTAAGTCAGTGGGAATATACACTATCTTTTAAAAACAAAACAAATAATCTGAAGAGATAGAGATTGGCACAGTGGCAGCAGCAATGGGTTTAGATGCAATAATTTTGAGGATGGCACAGGACCAGGTGGTGTTTCCTTGTGCAGAAGTCAGAATCAACTGGAAAGAACCTAACAACAAAGTGTTGCCTCAGTGTTTTAGAAAACAAAGGGACACTTTGACCTCTCTAAAACTGCTAGGGCTATTTTCAGAAACCAGAGCAAAAGTTCTTTAACACACAAAAACACAAAATACAGGTTTAAGAAATCAAAATGATTGTTTGGGTTGAAGAGATGACTGCAAATCTTACCTCCAAAGAAGAAAACCAGCAGTTCCCTTGGTCAGATAACCAGAAGCAAGAGTCTGTAAGAGAAGAAACAGCCTAATTAGAGTTATAGAAAAAACAAACTTTTGATCAGCAGTTTTCTAATTGCGATCTGAGGACCACCAAAGAGTCTCTAAAACCATTTTCATAATAATACCAAGATATTATTTACCCCGGAGACCTGTGGGTTAATGCACTGGACCGTGAGATCAGTTTGAACCTCAAGGTGGGAGTTCAAACCCATAAGCCGCTCCTTGGAAACCCTATATAATGGTCACTATCTATTGAATTCTGGTGTGGCACTGTGGGCTAATGTGTCAGACTGCAGTCATTTGCACTGCAAGGTCAGTGGTTCAAGCTCACCAGCTGCTCCTTGGAAACCCTATACAGAGTTGCTATGGGTCAGAATCGACTCGACGACACTTAACAACAACATGAGTCTATACACTCTCCTCTTGCAAACGAATGAATATCGGTAGATATGAGAATCTAGATGACATTAGTTTAAGTAAACTGATAGTAAAGAGATCTATAAAAATGTAAAACAATGCCATTATGCTCATTAATATTTTTTTTTGTTTGGGAAAAGTTATTTTCATAAAATGTTACTATTTAGACTCTAGACTCAAGGAGAGAGAGGGGCTGTGTGCTGGTGGCCAGGGGGTAGGCTTACAGGGTATATCCTTTGGTTGTTTGAAAGGGTATATATTCCTGAGTACTTCAGTGTACATTAAAAAAAAAAATACTATAGGATGAATGTAAAGCTGATGTTCTCCCATGCAAACTATCACTCAATTCACAATAAAAACATAAAAAAAACTTTTACTCATTATAATAATGTGTAGAGGCTTATTATTGACATTTTAAATTAATAAATAGTTTAAAAACGTCTCAGTTTTAATTCTGGCATGGTAAGTATCAATGGATACAAGTCACATAACCAAAAGCTCAGTAAGCATCCACCCATCTATCCTCCCACTGACCATGCCCACCATGCCCACTGACCATCAGTAGCAGCGCTAGGAACTAGGGTGCCAAGATGGCGGAGAAGGCAGTGGTCTCCCTGCCACAGTGGGTATCACTGCGCACTTGGGAGCCCTAGCCCATTACCAGGAAAGAGTGCTCCTATAAAACAGAGACCAGAGTAGAACCGCTCCTTAGGGTTTCCGAGGCTGTACATCTTCAAGGAAGCAAACTGCCTCATCTTTCTCCCATGAAGTAACTGGTGGTTTTGAACTACTGACCTTCTGGCTAGCAGCCCAGCACTTAACCCATTTTAGAACCAGAGTTCCAGACATGAGCCCAGTGAGGTATTAAAGCAAACTGGCAAGCCCAAGTAGGGTACATTAGAGATACTAAGATGCCAGAAACCATGATCTTTTACAATTATGATATATGCCTGAGTGTTTTTTTGTTTTTTGTTTTTTAAAAAGAGTTAAAATGAATAGAGAGAAATACTGTTAACTGATGGTACATGGAGGGGATTATAATCATTGTAATGAAATAAAGAATATGATTTGTTGAATGTAAAACTGATGATCTGCCCTGTAAACTTTCACTCAACTCACAATAAAAACTTTTAAAACAAACAAACAAAAAACAAATGAAGCAAAAATACTTGGTGTACACAGAAATTCAAGTTCTCCGGGCACCAATATTTTCCATAGTTTTAAGGAACCATTTTTTCCCCCACTAATGAGGCTTTCTGTTCTCCTACATTTTTTGTTTGTTTGTTTTTCTTCATTCCCATTCATCATAAAATCATCAATTTTAATCTATGAAATAAGTCTTTAAATGTCCTGCTAATCAAATACTGTGGTTTCTGACTGCTTATTTGTTTGTTGTTGCTGTTATTTAGAAATCATAAGACCATTCATCAAAAGACAAAACAAAGAAATGAGAGAAACACCAAACAAAGAAACAGCAATGAGTCCCGTCTGCATTTTACGTCATGTTTTGTTTTGTTTTTACAGCGTTTTACAAGAAAGTGAAGTGAGTGATAGTTAACATGGGAGAACATCAGTTTGTACTCATCTTATCATATTTCACTTCAATGTAATGTTTACAATCCCCTCCATGCATCACCATTCAACAGTATTTGCTTCTATTCCCTGTTTTTTGTTTTGTTTCTGATGTACACAAAAACACTCAGAAATATATAATAATTTAAACCACCGAAGGGCACATTCTGCAAGCCTGCCTCCTGGCCGCCAGTACACAGCCTTTCTCTTTCCATGAGTCCAGAGTCCTCAGGTGCTTCTCTCCCCTTCCGTGTCATCTCTGCCTCCATCCCTGGTGTCACTGCTCCTCTGGATAGGGTCCCACATTCCACTTGTGCTCTTCTCTCTTGATGGGCTTAGAGTCCTCTGTTCCTGGACTGTCTGACTGCTTATGTTTCATTTCTCTCCCTTAGAAGAGGTTCTTGTAATTATGTTGCCATAACCCAACAACTGCACAATACACATTCTTTTCCAGTGCACATGGAACATTCTCCAGAATAGACTATGTGTTAGGCCACAAAACAAGCCTCCATAAATTTACAAACTTCAAAATACTACAACGCAGCTTCTCAGACCACAATGCCATCAAATTAGAAATCAACAATAGGAAGACCAAGGAAATAAAGACAAATACATGGAAAGTAAATAACACACTGCTGAAAAGCCACTGGGTAGTAGAAGAAATAAAACATAAACTTACAAAGCTCCTAGAAACAAATGAGAACAAAAAAACAGCATACCAAAATCTTTGGGACATGGCAAAAGCAGTGCTGAGAGGACAATTTATTGCAATAAATGCACACATCCAAAAAAAAGAACCAAAATCAACACATTAATACAACATCTCCAAAAACTAGAAACAGACCAGCAAAGTAAACCTACAGTCAACAGAAGAAAAGAAATAATAAATTATGTGGTCATATCCCCAACACAATGAACACAACTCTATAAAAGCCACTTTTCCTTCCTCTAATACAACAAACATCCTGTAAACAATTAATGTCTCACTCTTAACTGGAGGCTTTTGTTTACTGGCAGAAAAGGAAACCACTAATTCATGAAGAAGCAATAAGAACTCCACAGTCCGGCTGCATTTCCTATGTATGGAACAAGCAGTATAGAGGAAGCAACTATTGTCTTTTATCTTGTTTTGGCTTTAGAGGGAAAACAAGAGCCTTTTGGGCTAAGCAAAGCTTTCTCAAACAACACAACTCAGGGGCCTTTAGCTGCCACAGAGATGGAAGGAAGAAAGAAGGACCTTCTCCCTTGAGTTCTCCCTTCTTCCCGGGATCTCTCTCTAAGACTTCACAAGGAAGCTCTGTGTGAAAACCAGATTTGAGATACAGGGGGATCTGGTCCCTTATTCTTACCAGTAGGTTCTTCAACTGTTTTCCCAGGGAAGGGGAGTTTTGAGAAAGTAAAAGCAAACCTTTGCTTTCTACTGAAAATAATAAAAGCGTCTGCCCAGCTCCAAATCAACTGTCTTTCCACTGACTTGGCTTGCAAGGAGGGTTGCTTTTATCTTAATGGGGCAGTGCAAAGTAGGAGTGGATTTTCAAATGAAGATATCTCTCTAAGAGACACAGTCATAAATGTTGATTTATGGCCTGTGTCGTTTTCCTTGAATCAGTGAACTTTGGCAATGTACAAAAACTTCCCCAAATCGAAGGCACTACATCCGTCGCTGAAACCCAGGATAGCTTTCAAAGGGACACAACTCAGAGTCTAACTCAGGTCTCAGCAACTCCAAAAGTAGGCTATGCCCTCAGAAGGCTTCCCACAGTTTATAACCCAACATGCAACCAGTGATAAGATTCAAACAGCTAACAACACCTAAAGAAAGAGTTTGGGGCCCCAGGGGTGATTCTTTTTTAACGCATTTGTTCCAAGAAATGTCTTTGGAAAATGGAATGTATCCATCAGCGATCCGTGTTCAACACAACTAACTAGTCAGCATTGCGATAAATCAAAGTTTATTATTATTTCACATAGGAGAGGACGTCCAAGAATTCCTGGAAAACTTCTATTATCTTTTCATTCCATTTTCCACAAACTTTCTGAAGTCCCCTTCAGAAAGTAGCGCGCTCTCTTTCTCACACACACACCCCATAGATTCTGTTTACTGTTTCCAGTCTGTCTAAAAGTCTACTTGTTACACAGGTATCTAAATCAAGGACAAGATCTCAAGCCCAACTTTAAAACACGTTACAACCTCAGGCAAATCATTAACTACTTTCAAGAGTCCCTTTGCACTGCAATTCTGTTCAGTTAAATGCTTACTTCCTCAAAAACTGACAGTACTTCACTGGAGACCGTTCGTTTATGATTACAACGTGGTATCACATCAAGGATTACCAGTCCTCTAGTTTTTTGGGGGGGTTTTTTTGTTGTTGTTTTGTTTTAATTAAGGTGAAGGCAAAACAAGAGCAAGAAATTGAATACAGAGCCTTGTCAAAGTTTATTTCAAATTCAACATTTAACAAATACTTATTAATTCCTTTTGCATCAAGTACTGTACTAAA
>NW_006408783.1:3306641-3323436 GCF_000296735.1 Chrysochloris asiatica
AAGTCCATGGTACTTTCTTCTCCAACATCATAATTCAAATACATCGATTCTTCTAAGATCTTCCCTCTTCACTGATCAACTTCCACATGCATGAGGCTATTGAAAACACCATGACTGGAGTCAGCATACTTTGTTTATTGTTGTTACGTGTCATTGAGTTGGTTCTGACGCATAATGACCCTGTATAGAGTTTCTGTAGAGCAGCTGATGACCTTGAACTGCCGACCTTGCAGTTCAAATGGCTTTGCAGTCTGGCACATTAACCCACAGCATCACACCAGAACTCCACCTTAGTCCTCCTCAAAGTGACATCTTTGCTCTCCAACACTTCAAAGGTAAAGGTTTTTTGCAGCAGATCTGTCTAATGCAATACATCTTTTGATTTCTTGGCTGCTGCTTCAATGAGTGTTGACTGTGGATCATAACAAAATGAAAGCTTTGACAACTTCAATCTTTTCTCCTTCTCCCACGATGTTATTTATTGATCCAGTGGTGAGGAGCTTTGTTTCTTTACATTCAGGTGCAACCCATACAAAAGGCTTTGACCTTCATCAGTAAGCAGGGCTCTTCAGTTCCAGTAAGCAAGGTTGTGTCATCTGCATTTTAAAGGTTGTTAATGAGTCTTCCTCCAACCCTGATGACACTTTCTTCTTCAAATAATCCAGTTTCTCAGATTATTTGCTCAGCATACAGGCTAAGTATGGTGAAAGTATACAACCCTGGTATACACCTTTCTTGATTTTAAACCATTCGGTGTTCCCTTGTTCTGTTTGAACAACTGCCTCTTTGTCTATGTACAGGGTCCTCATGAGCACAGTTAAGTGTTCTGGAATGCCCATTCTTTGCAATGTTACCCTGTTTGTCATGATCCATCCACACAGTCTAAAGCCTTTGCATAGCCAAGAAAGCACTAATAAACATTTTTCTGGTATTCTCTGCTTCCAGAAAAGATCCATCTGAAGTCAGCAATGATATTCCTTATTCCACATCCTCTTCTAAATTCAGCTTGAATTTCTGGCATCTCCCTGCTGCAACTGTTTTTGAATGATCTTCGGCAAAGTTTTACTTGCATGTGATATTAACACCAACCCTATTAAGACAATTTTGCCACCTGAAGCTTTCTGCTGAGTGTTGTTGCTGTTAAGTATCAAGTCAGTTCTGACTCCTATCGACCCCATATAAGGTTTCTGTGGAGTAGCTGGTAGGTCTGAAATGCTGACCTTGTGGATAGCAGTCTAGCACTTACACTACAGTGTGCCACACCTGGAGTCCATTTCTGCTGAATGGAGGAACCCCAACTGTACACAGAAAAATGTAATCAAGGTTACAGAATATAATACGGGAAGTCTCTAATAAGGTATTGTTGTGATCCCTGAGTGGTGGAGACAAATTCTACGTGGGAATCAAAAGGTGAATAAGATGAAGCCGTACAGAGAAGGTGCGCTAGAACAACTGAACCTCCTTCCCTGCCCCCTCAACTCTGTCAGCATGGCCCCTACCTATTCAAATTCCAGGTAGCTCATGCTCATCCCCATCCCAACTCCAGGCTGAATCAGAAGACGCAAACCCCTTGGTGCCTCCTGTGCCAGAGAACATTCGCTGGGGCCCTATGACCGTCAGCTTCCCTTTTCTGTCTAGATTCTGACCTCCATGAACTCAGGGCAATGTCGACTTTATGAACGGACAGACTTCCAGCACTAAACACTTAAATAGCATCCCATGGGGTCCCAAAGAGGAAAAGGAGGGGATAGAAGAGAAAAGAAAGGAAAAGGGGGCTCTGCCTAGAATGGAAAGGCCTGAGGATCTACACACACTCAGCCCGGAACACACAGTGGGGGCACAATGAGTGTCTGTGAAGGAAATAAAGAAGGGATTCCTGCAGGTGGGATCTCCTATGATAGGTTAGCTATGTGAGATCACCAAGCTTCAGCTATTTATCACCTAAGAAAGACAGCAATGTGATGTAATCCAACCTAATCTAGAATCCTCCTCTGTGTACTTAATTATTCCGCGCATGTCTATCACCAATCATTTATTTTTCTACAATGCTATCCTTAGCCTCTCTCTCACGTCCAGTCAGCTGCCAAATGGAAGGTCCACATTTCATAAACTTCTTTGGCCCATGTTCCCCACCTTGGACAATAGCTTCGTTCTTTCACCTCCCCTTTTCTACTGCTATGAACCATGGTAGCTACAGTGTTTGTCTGCCGAATACACCTTTCCTTTCCAGCACCCTCTTCTCCTTGTTCTTTCACCGGACTACCTATTCTCTTAACGTAATGTTAAACAATGCTGAAAACATTCCCTTTACTCGGTGACTTGATCAGGAATGTGAACAGAACCAGAGGAAAGTCACCTACACTCTTCTGTGTATGTGGATCTTAGGAGACAGAAGTTCAGGTTCCCCTGACAGTGCTAAACTCAGCCATGAGAGCCAAGGCTGCTGGTAGGCACCATGCTGAGCACATGGAGAGGCCTGGCAGATAGAACTCTGCAAAGCAGAGAAAGACAGACGCAAGATATGGCGAAAGAGTCCCGAGGAAGTGGTTTGAGCCTGTTGACCGATGATGCCCTCAACACACTAACCCTAGGCACCCCAGTGACTTGCACACTTCTTTTTCAGATTTACTTAGTTCAAGTTGGATTTTTGCTACTCCTAACCACAGCGCTCTGGGTTAACGCACCAGACTGCAAAGCTGTTTAAACTGCAAAGTCGTAAGTCCAAGCTCACCAGCTGCTCCTCAGAAACCTTATACAGGGTCACTGTGGGTTGGAACTGGTTCAATGGCACTTAACAAAACAACAACGACCACAGCAAGATGGATTGGCAGTATGGCAGCATTAATGGGCTCAAGCATGACAACAATTGAGGTTGGCCCAGGGCTGGGCAGTGTTTCGTTCTGTTGTGCATAGAGTCAGTGGCACCTAACAACACCAAACCAACAGTCCTCAGGAGAAAAGTGAGGCTTTCTGCTCCTACAAAGATTTACAGCCTCGGGAATGCTATACAGGGTCACTATGTGTCAGAACTGACTCGACGGCACATGGCAACAACATCTCATCTGTGACTGTCTTCTACCATTGTTTGAGTTCTTAGTAGACAAGAAGTCATAGACAATAATTTGTTGTTGTTGTTAAGTGCTGTTGAGTCAGTTCCGACTCACAGAGACCCTGTACAGGGTTTCCAAGGAGCAACTGATGAGGTTGAACCACAGACCCTGTGGTTTAAACAAACCTTGTGGTACATTTCACTAACCCACAGCACCACACCAGGACTTCAATAATTGGTATTCAGTAAAAATGGGTGGGTGGTTTTAACTGCTTTTGAGTCGATTCCAACTCATAACAACTCTGTATAAGGTTTCCAAGGCCTTAAATATTTGTGGGAGCAGAAAGCCTCATCTTTCTCCCGCAGAAAGACTTGTTGCTGTTGTTGTTGTCAGGTGCCATCGAGTCGGAACCGACTCACAGCGACCCCATGCACAGCAGAAAGAAACAATGTCTGATCCTGGGCCAACCTCACTACCACTGCCACACTTGACGCCATCAATGCTGCCACCTGGCTGATCCATCTCGTTGGGGGTCTTCCTCTTTTTCTCTGACCCTCCAACTTACCCAGCATGACATCCTTCTCCAGCGACTGTTCCCTCCTGACAATATGTCCTAAGTATGAGAGACGAAGCTTAGCCATCCTGGCCTCCAAGGAGCACTCTGGCTGCATTTCTTCCAAAACAGATCTATTGGTTCTTTTGGCAGTCCACAGCACTTTCAGTATTCTCCTCCAACACCACAACTCAAAGGCATCAATTCTTCTACGATCTAGCGGGCTTAAATCACAGACTTTGT
Organism: Chrysochloris asiatica; assembly: GCF_000296735.1. Lineage (NCBI taxonomy): Eukaryota > Metazoa > Chordata > Mammalia > Afrosoricida > Chrysochloridae > Chrysochloris > Chrysochloris asiatica. The sequence goes on from NW_006408783.1 coordinate 3,310,488, forward strand.
AGCTTGCAGTCCAATGCTTACCCTGTGCAACCACAGCACTCCGAAAATTAGATAGCAAAGTGAAAAATGATTAAACAGACAAGTTCTTGCATTAAAAAAAAAAAAATTTGCTACAACTGGTACCACAATTTCCTACTCTTTATCGCTTTTTTTTTTATAGTTTTATTACAGTAATTCTTCCCTAACTGTTAACTAAATGACTGTTTACAAGTTGGATGCCCTTGATGCGGTCAAGGAAATTCTCTAAGCTTTTTCATTATTTGCCACAAGTAGGATAAGTAAGGGAGAGTTTCAGGAACCAACCAATACACCTTTATTAAATAAAAAGTTTTAATTACTCCACGATGGCAACAATGTCCAACTCTTTAGGCATGACAGCCTAGCCACTAGCAATTTTGTCAACCTAGCTTACTAGCTCCCTGTTCTGCCACTCTTGTTCTCACACTAAAAACAATGGTTCTTCAAAATTGCAGGGGTAGAGGGTGGAACAGCTAAAACTAATGGTATTCTTGGCAAACACCCTTTCCTGCATCCAGTATCTAGAACACTATGGTATAAAGATGCAAATTCAATTTAAGAAGCAGGAACAATTTGCCACGTATGACCATGAGCAGCACATCTATTCAGGAAAAAAACAGGATGTTGAATTTAGCATGCAGAGCTAATCCATGCTTTTCCATCATAATCTGATCATTTGCTTCACCACTAGAAGTTCAAGTTAGTCAAGCAAAACAATAAAAATTAGAAACTGTCATTTATTAATACAGTTCCTGTATTAATGGTTTTAATAGCTAAATATTGATCCAATCCCAAAATTGGATTAGGAAATGGAGCACAATCAGTAAACTATAGGGTCCTAACCTTCCTTAAAAGTTGAACACAGTTTAACCTAATGATGTTATGATGTAAGAAGCATCTTGAGGCTGGGAGTCCTGGTGTTGGGCTGTGGGTTAATGCGCCAGACTGCAAAGTTGATTTGAACCACAAGGTCGGCGATTCAAGCTCAGCAGTTGCTCCTCAGAAAACCTATCCAGGGTAGCTATGAGTCAGAACCAATTAGACAGCACTTAAGTATCTCTGGACACATGGAGTGGCAGAGGGCTACAGCTTTTCTCACATCATGTTGTTGTTAAGTGTCATCTATTCAGTTCCAACTTATAGAGACGCTGTATAGGATTTCCGAGGAGCAGCTGGTGAGTTTGAACTACCAAACTTGTGGTGCAAACTGACCTTGAAGTTCAGTGCATTATCCTACAGCACCACACTAGGACTCCATGTCTGAAATAGTATTCATTAAATAAATACAGAATAAGACCGATTTGTGAAACTCAAGCATATTCTCTACTTTGAAGTCAGGCTGTGAACCACAAGGTTTGCAGTTCAAGACCAATAGTCACTACATGGGAGGAAGATGAGGCTATCTGCTACCATGAAGATTTAAAACCTCTGAAATCCTATGCAGAGTCGCTATGAGTTGGAACTGACTCAAGGACACTAACAACTTATTGTTGTCATTACGTGCCATCGAGTCAGTTCCAACTCATAGTGACACTGTATGGGGTTTCCAAGAAGTAGATGGTAAGCTTAAACTACCTACCTTGTGATTCAAACCAACTTTGCAATTCAGTGCATTAACCCACAGTACCACAGTAGGGCTCACCCTTTAAATAACAAAAACTTACAAATAAGAAAATCTCAATTCAAACAAATGCCACTAGGCGGCCATATAAAACAAAATTCCTCCAACTGGTGTATTTGTTAATAATAGTTTCTGTTTTCTGACATTGATAGGCATAGAACTCATTATCAGATTAATTTCTTGAATCATACTTAAACTATTAGCTGTAAAAGATGCCAAATTCTCATCTGTGATTTTGTCATACTGTGGTAGTTTGTATGTTACTGTGATGCTGTAAGTTACGCCACCAGTATTTTAAATACCAGCAACAGCATCAATGGTGAACAGGTTTCAACTGAGCTTCCAGACTAAGACAGACTAGGAAATGAAGAGGCAAACCACCTCTGAATAGTTGCTGTTGTTGGGTGCCATTGATTTGGTACCGACTCAAAGTGACCTTAATGCACAGCAGAACGATCCTGGGCCATCCTCACAATTGTTGCCATGCTTGAGTCCACTGATGCTGCAATACTTGGCCAATCCATCTCCTTGGGGATCTTCCTCTTTTTCTCTGACCCTCCACACCTTACCAAACATGATATCCTTCTCCAGTGACTGGACCCTCCTGACAATATGTCTGAAGAATAAGAGACGAAGTTTGGCCATTCTGGCCTCCAATGAGCACTCTGGCTGCACTTCTTCCAACACTGATCTGTTGGTTCTTTTGGCAGCCCATGGCACTTTCAATATTCTCCTCCAACACTATAACTCAAATGCATCAATTTTCTATGGCCTTCCTTATTTACTGTTCAGCTTTCACATGCATATGTTATTGAAAATACCATGGTTTGGATCAGGTGCACCTTAGTATTCAAGCTGACATCTTTACTCTTCAACCCTTTAAAAAGGTCTTGTGCAGCAGATTTGCTTAATGCAATATGTCATCTGATTTCTTGACTGCTGTTCCCGTGAGTGTTGATAGTTAATCCAAGAAGAATGAAGTGCTTGACAACTTTAATCTTTTCTCCTTTCATAAGAATGTTGTTTATTCCTCCAGTGGTGAGGATTTTTGTTTTCTTTACATTGAGATGTAATCCATACCAAAAGCTGTGCTCTTTGATCTTCATTAGTAAATGTTTTTAAGTCCTCTTCACTTTCAGCAAGCAAGGTTGTATATCTGCATATCGCAGGTTGTTAATGAGTCTTCCTTCAATCCTGATGCCACATTTTTCTTCATAGAACCCAGCTTCTCGGATTATTTGCTCAGCATACAGGTTGAATAAGTATGAAGAAAGAATACAACACTGTCACACACCTTTCTTAATTTGAAACCATTCAGTGTTCCCATGTTCTGTTCGAACAACTGCCTCTTGGTCCAGGTACAGATTCCTCATGAGCACAATTAAGTGTTCTGGAATACTCATACTTTGCAATGTTGTCCATAGCGTGTCAGGATCCACACAATCGAAAACTTTTGCATGGTCAATAAAGCACTGGTAAACATCTTTCAGATATTCTCTGCTTTTAGCCAAGATCCATGGGACATCAGCAATGATCTCCCTCGTTCCACAGCCTCTTCTGAATCTGGCCTGAACCTCTGGAAGTTCTCTGTCAATGTATACTTGCAGCCATTTCTGTATTACCTTTAGTAAAACTTTACTTGCGTGGGATATCAAAAAGATTGTCCGATGGTTTCTGCAATCCATTGGGTCACCTCTCTTTGGAATGGGCACAAATACAGATCTGTCAGCCAGACAGTCGTCTTCCAAATTTCTTGGCATAGATGAGTGAGTGCCTCACTTTCATGAGAGATTTCAATTTTTATTCCATTAATTCCTGGTGCCTTGTTCTTTGCCAATTCCTTCAATGTACCCCGAACTTCCTCCTTCAGTATCACTGGCTCTTAATCATATGCTACCTCTTGAAACGACTGAACAGTAGCCATTTCCTTTTGGTACAGTGACTCTGTGTATTCCTTCCATCTTCTCTTGATGCTTTCTGTATCATTCAATAATTTGCCCAGAGAATCCTTCAATAACGAAAGTTAAGACTTGATTTTTTCTTCAGTTCCCCCAGCTTAAAAATGCTGAGCATGTTCTTCCTTTTTGGTTTTCTGACTCCAGATCTCTGCACATTTTGTTGCAATATTTGACTTTATCCTCTCAAGTTGATCTTTGAAATTTTCTGTTCAACTATTTCTTGTACCTCCTCATTTCTTCCATTTGTTTTAGCATCTCTACACTGGAGAGCAAGTTTCAGAGTCTCTTTTGACATCCATTTTTATCTTTTCCTTCTTTCTTGTCTTCTTAATGACTTTCTGCTTTCTTCCTGTATGATGTTCCTGATGTCATACCACAACTCTTCTGGTCTTCTGTATTTAGTGCTTAATATATCAAATCTGTTCTTCAGATGATCTCTAAATTCAGGTGGGATCTATTCAAGGTTATATTTTGGCTCTCCTGGACTTGTTTTCATTTTCTTCAACTTCAGTTTGAATTTGCATATGAGCAATTGATGGTCTGTTCCACAGTCTGCCCCTGGCCTTGTTCTGGCTGATGATATGGAGATTTTCTATTGTCTCTTTCTGCAGATGTAGTCAATTTGATTTCTATGTATTGTATCTGGTGAGGTCCATGTGTATATTCGTCTCTTATGCTGTATAAAGAAGGTATTTGAAATGAACAAATCATTTATTTTGCAGAATTCTATCATGCATTCTCTAGCATCATTTCTATCACCAAGGCCATATTTTCCACTACTGAGCCTTCCTCTTTGCTCCCAACCTTTGCCTTCCAATCACTGAATGGTTAGCTACTGAAAATCTCAAAAAGAGCTGTGGAACATTCTCTGATCCAATGTTAGAAGATGAGTTCCTAAGGTTGGAAGGCTATCAAAACATGACTGAGGGAGAGCTGCCTCCTCAAAGTAGACTTCATCTTAATCATATAGGGTCTCTGTGAATTGGAACAGACTAGATGGAGCCTAATAATACAAAATGCAAGATAAAATTTCATGATAAGCTCAGTAAGCCAGACACAGTAAAATAAATTGGCATTGAAGAAACTAGTTTATACATTTTGGGGAGAAATGGAAGCATACCAGCTGGTTCATACCAAATACTACGTGGTGGTAGTGGTGGTGGTTGTATGCCGTAGTCAGTTCTGACTCATAGCAACCTGTGTAGGGTTTCCATGGCTGTAAATCTTTACAGGAGCGGAAAGCCTCATCTTTCTCCTGCGGTATGGCTGGTAGTTTCGAACTGCTGACCTTGAAGTTAGCAGCCCGACTCGTAATCGCTACGCTACCAGAGTTCCTTCAAATAGTATGCAAGAGGCTGTGTTTCATTTACGTAACTATTTCATTATTAGCAGCACTATTTCACATTGATCAGATTTTGCACAATTGTATAAATATATTCATTGATGTGTTGTTGTTGTTAAGTACCATGGAGTCGGCTCTGACTCATAGTGATCCTGCACAGGGTTTACGGGAGCAGAACGCCTCATCTTTCTCCCGCGGAACTGCTGGTAGTTTCGAACTGCTGACTTTGAGGTTGGCAACCAGACTCGTAACCATTATGCTAATTGATGTGTAGATCTTGTTTTTATCAACAACAAAAAAGCAGAAAATGCAACTGATATAAAATCTGGGATGGGGGGAAATACACTGAAACTCTTTGAAACACAATAAACAAAGAATCATTACCAACTCATTTAGGTAACCTGTTGTTTTCAAGAAAACATCGTTTCTATCAGTTTTCTCATTATCAATATACAATGGGACTTCAAAAAGTTCATGGACAAATCCCGTTCGCTATCTTTCAAACCCATTTTTCCATGGACTTTTTGAAACATCCTGTATTAGACTGATAAATGAAAGTTGTAAATAAATACAAGTCAGTGAAACACACTGTTCTACAGGTTTATGCTCATTTACTACATTAGTCCTTTTTTTTCTGATCCAGTAAAAGAAGATATAGCTTCAGCCATGAAAATAATCAGAGCATTACCACAGAAAAAAATGTAAGCATTCAACTAACTGAAGGGTGGCATTTTGAATCCACCCAGCAATGTTCTGCTAATTGGCTCAGTAAGGAAAGACTACAACAGCAAGAAAAGCCGATGGGGTAGTTCTCCTCTGTCACACACGGGTTTGGGGGTTATAGAAGCGCAGATGGGAGATGTCATTTCTAAGTAAAAAGGGGACAGGCTAAGACAGGACCAAGATTACATTTTTGCAAAAACGTAAATTAATCAAAAAGAACATTTTTCTTCTCTATACATTTTCTCTCCTCTATTTTCCTATCTTTCCTATCTCAAAAGTTCTTCCCCACTCCTAAAAAGGAGTCAGCAGCTTGATACCTGAAGCTCTGTGCACATACAAAAGACTAGAGAAGTCAACTATAAAGTGGAACACAGGAAGAATATGAAAACCAGAATACTTAGTCTCCATGACAAGACTCTCTTCATTTAATTAATCTACAAGAAAAGAAAGTAAAGTGTAAAGTGGATGCTAACAGGGCTGAATCTGAACTTGCAAATGAAAGGGCTCACAGAAATGGTGCAAAGATACAAATTTGGTACAGTTACTGACTTGCAAACACTCCATAAATGATTGCTGAACTGAATTAAATATTTCACAGGTTCAAAGTAGGACAAAAGTGATGAGCAAGACTGGAAAAGTGACTGGTAACCTCTAATCTTAAAACATAGTAATAGTAACAAAAAGGAAATAGTATAGGGCACACAGTTGCAGTGATATCTAAAAACCAAAAGCTAACATAAAAAGAAAATAGTATTCCTTTAGCATGGCTTCATCAACTCATCCAGAAAAACCCCATCTGAAAGTAAACCCAAGACTCAGTTCCTCCTGACAACTGTGGTTCCAATGATGGGCTTGAGCAGAGGGCTTTGCTAGAGGTTGAGACTGTGCTTTCATAGTTTCTCAGAGACCATGTGGGTTCTTCTGATCACAGCGAACACAATTAAAAAGACATTTATAAAAGAGAATGGCTGCTTCTTTCATCTGTATCTTCAGGAGCAGGCACCTAGTAAAGTATTTATTAATATTCTATCAGATGTTTTACTTCATCTAACCCATTCATCATCGTCAGTGTCAATATGACCAGGGATTCCTAGTGGAAATAACAGTTTAAGGAGACGTGGCTTCATCTCATCAGGCTGTACAAGGCTTATTGAAATTTCAGTATTCCAAGTTCACAAGAAGAGCCCCTTATACAATCATACAATATCACAAAACTAAAGACAAAATGCGGCCAAATATCAACTCCTGAGTAGCCAACTATCCTGAATGACTTAACTTTATAAAATCACAATCAAGTGGAAGCAGAAGCCCTAGCCCATGAAAGAGTACAGTAGTTGTCTCCCTTACTGACAGATGTCTGCTAAGGAAGTACAAGAGACACACACTGACAGAGATGACAAGCTATTCTTCTAGGTGTGAGAAATAACTCTTGTGGGCATGGACCATCTTTAGCTGTTCGGGACACATGAGCTGACACCCCCCAAAAAAGTGACACACTCCAGGAACTCTTACACAACAGTACATGAGCCAAACGTCACCTGAAGCAATATCATCACACCATTAGGCTCTCAATCCATTTCTGCAGTACTGAATTACACGAGATTAATTTTTGTCTAACTTGCCACTTTCCCCATATATTTAAGGCAGTGGTTCTCCAAAGTATGGACCATGGAATCTCCAAGACTGCTTAAAGGGATCCCTGAGGTTAAATTACAGGTTGCTGTTATTGTTAAGTGCTGTCAAGTTGATTCTAACCCATAGCGACCCTGTATAGGGTTTCCAAGTTGCAGCTGGTGAGCTTGAACCACCGATCTTTCAGTTCAAACTCACTCTATTGTCCAGTGCATTTACCCATAGTTCCATACTAGGACTACTAAATTACAGGTATCCCCTGCTTCTACAAAGTCCGCTTTACACAACTTTGCTTTTACAAAACACCTACATTAGTGCCTGTTTTTCCTTGCACAAAGAAATTTGGAAATGATTTTGGTTTTTACAATAAAAAAAGTAAAAAGTAACAGCCAGCATTTGTTTTGCAGTGAGCTGTTAAAAGAGGCAGCACTCATCCAGGCAGTAAGAGAGTTCCCAAGAACTACACTTAGCACCTCAGCATCAAGTCTCCATAGCTTTGAACCGTGTTGGTGAGTACCACTGCATGTTAGTGCTATTTTAGGTGCAATGTGTATTTAGCATGATTTGCTAAGTCATTTTGGAGATATTCCAATGCTCAAAATATTTTCCCATCTAAATCAGAGGTAATTGTTTCTGTGCTGCATGCCATTTCAAGAAACAAAGACTCCACTGGAATGCTCTTAATTTTGGGAAGCAAGGAAAACGGATTTTCAGGTTCTCTCCCTTTTTCACTGTGTAGACATTTGCATTCATAGTGCAAAAGTAATGACATAATTGTGGGACCCTATCCAGCCAGAGACGTACCAACACCAGAGATGGAAGCAGAGATGGGGACATGGAGAGAGAGAGAGAGCAGCTGAGGACTCTAGACTCAGGGAAAGAGAAAGGCTGTGTGCTGGCAGCCAGGAGGCAGGCTTGCAGAATGTGTCCTTTGGTTGCTTAAATTATTATATATTCCTGTGTGTTTTTGTGTACATCAAAAAAAATAAATAAATAAAAGTAATGACATAAAATTTCTGGAAACTGAGCACAAATTCTAGTAGAAGTAGATCTTTTATCATATATAGGAGTTTAAGAAACAAAAAGATGCGAAAGTTATCAATTGTTATTAGAGGTCAATGCTTGAATGGACATCATTTAGTATTTTGTGTGATGAAACAGAAGTCCTATGAGGTGGACTCGTGGAGTGAAGTATTTACTTTTTTGCATGGAACACCAGCTTTTTCTTGAAAACACAATATATAACTTCGGGTTATTCAGAGTTTGGTATCTAATAGATTTTATCCAAAAGGGACAAAATGAGCCTGTTTTCAGGAAACCAACTTCTAAAATAACAAGCTTCTAAGTTAGCTGCAAAAACTAGGATTTCTGAAAGTCTGTACTAAGGTAAGTCAAAAGCACTGCTACAAAGATTCTAGTTCATACTTGCACAAGTTTATTGCAAACAAAACATCTTCAAACATGTCTCTAAGATCAGTGGATGACTGTAAACTAGTTCTCTCAGCCTTGTTTGGGTGACTTCAACCAAAAGGATACTTCCTGTGTCATGGAAACAAGCAATTTTAAGGTAGGTTTAATATGAAATTTTTCACAAAACTCAACTGGAGAGGGAACAAATCCTCACAGCAAGAAACATTCACACACCCCCACACACACAGAGTGGATGGAGAAGGGTAGCTTGGACACTGGATACTCAAATGGGGAAAGGGGGACTACAAAGGCAAGAAGTGACTGGCTTACAAGCTTTCAAGAGGGAACCTGGTGCTAGGGAACATGGCGGAAGGCAGAATCTCCAGTAGGTACTATTCAAGCTGTCTGGGCGGAGCTGATGAAAGGAGATACAGATGGGTAACTCGTGATACTGTAGTGAATAATGCTTATCAAGATGGACTATGAGGGTTGGAAATGCAAAGGTAGAAGTTTTGTAACACGGAAGGGAGTGATTAATTCTCCAGGATAGGAGCGGAGGCCTCTGGGACCATCAACAGAGAAGAGCCAAGAGCGGGACCCTACCCAGAGAAACAGATGCCTGAGATAGAGACAGAGATGATGACGTGCATGGAGTGATAAACGACTGGGGACTTTGGACCCAGAAAAGGAAAGGTACTGTGGGCCGAAAACCTGGGGGGGGGAAGAATAGGGGGTGGGTTTCTGGGATATACCCTTTGGGTGGTTATGATGCATGGAGGGGATTGGAACCATGGCAATGAGATGATATACGATGGAATGAATGTAAAGCTAAAGTTCTCCCATGTAAACTATCATATAATTCACAGTAAAACATAAAAAAAAAAAAAAAAAAGTCAACTGGACAGTTCTCCAAATCATCAAAGCTTTGCAACAAAGTTACAGGAATTCTACCCTAAAAACAAGTGGTTAGATGGATAAAGCATTCTAAGGAAGATCAGGATGATCTCAAAGATGAGCCAAGAGAGGGATGACTGTCAACCTCAACAAATAAAGAAACTGAAGCTGAAGTTCAGAAACAGTTGGAAGAAGAGTGCAGAATACTGAAGCTGGATTCTCATACAAATTAGCTGGATTAGCACTTCCAATTTGAAGTGGCTGTCTTGGCCTCAGCGAGCTTTCAGTTCAGTGGGTGCCACAAGCTCTGCATAAAGAAGGGACCTTCCCATCAGTGTTTTAAGCAAGATCAAATCTAAGGACAATTTTACGATAAGAATTATAACCAGGATCAATCCAATCCACTCTGTATACAGGGTTAATAGGGATAGGCAACTTAAGATATTGACTACCAAAAATGAGAGGGGCTTTGAAGTTTAGTGCATTAACCCACAGCACCACACTGGGACTACATATATATGTTGTTGTTATTGAGCCGTTTGAACTGCAAGGTTGGCAGTTCAAGTTCACCAGCTGCAACTCAGAAACCCTATACAGGGTCGCTATGGGTTGGAACTGACTTGAGAGCACTTAACAACAACAAAATAAAGGCTTACAAGTTTTCAAGAGGGAGTTTAGTTTCAGAGTGGGGGATGGGGGGAGGCAGAATCCCCACTAAATAGTTTTCATCTTGTCTAGATGGGTCTCGTAAAAGGAGATAGGGATAAGATTCTTATGATTCAATAGTGAGTAACTGTTATCATGACTAATCGTGACTGTCACAACTGTATAGGTAGAAGTTTTATAACAAAAAGAGGGGAGTAATCTTACAGTCCAGGAACAGAGAACCCTAGGACCATCAAGGTAGAAGAGCACAAGCGGAATGTGGGACCCTATCTAGAGAAGCAGCAACAGCAGAGATGGAGGCAGAGATGGGGACATGGAACAACAGAGCAGCTGAGGACTCTAGATTCATGGAAAGAGAAAGGTTGTGTGCTGGCAGCCAGGAGGCAGGCTTGCAGAATATGTCCTTTGGTTGTTTAAATGATTATATATTCTTAAGTAATTTTATATACAACCCACACACCACACACCACCCACCACCCACCACCACCACCACCAAAAAAAAACCAGAGGGAATAGAAGCAAATACTGTTGGATGATGACGCACAGAGGAGAATGTAATCATTGTAATGAAACGATGAATATAAAACTGAAGTTCCCCCATGTAAACTAATCACTCAATTCACAATAAAGAAAAGAAGAATTATAACCAAGGATGAGTCTTGGATTTATCAACACAATCCAAAGAGCAAGATCCCACGAAAACAATGGCCTCCAAGGAAATTGGCTTGACTAATCAAACTCAAGGCAGAGGTCAGCTCCGAAGGTTATGACAAATGGTTTTGGAATTATAAAGGGGTAATCTTGATAGATTTTCTCTAAGGACACAAATCATCATAAGGCTTATTAAGAAGTTAAAGAAAATTGGAAACTGCATTGGTAAGAAAGGCCAGAAAAGTTGAATCAAGAACTTTGTTGCATCACAATGTATGTACCTGCTTTTTCAGAGGGTAATTAGAACTAACTACTCTTTGAGAATTTAAGTGGGAAACCTTACCTCATACATCCTGCTGCCCTGATCTTGCCCCTTCAGACTTCTTTTTGTTCCTCAAACTCAAATAACATTTAAAGGTAAGGGATTTTAATCCATCAAGGATACCAAATCTGCCATTTTGATGTCACATAAATTGAAAAGCACAGAATTCTTCAGTGAAGGATTGTTGCTATTAAGTGCAGTCGAGTCAGCTCCAACTCATACTGATCATGCATAGGGCTTCTGAGTAGCGGCTGGGGGATGTGAACTGCTGACCTTTCACAGTTAATACTCCAGTGCTGATCCAATGCTGCACCAGGGCTCCAGGGAAGGGTTGTTGTCCTGTCAGTTTGGTTCTGACGCATAGTGACCCTATATAGGGTTTCGAAAGAACAATTACACATACAGGGTCGCTATGAGTTGGAACCGACTTGACGGCACTTAATAACAACAACCCTTCCCTGAAGCCCTGTTAGAGAGATAAAAACACCATCAAATAGCACACCTTCATATTGTGGTATTTTTCTTTTAAAAAGGTTTCTATGATTTTGTAGCAAGCAATATGCAATATTTTTTTAAACTTTTTATTGTGAGTTGACTGAACCATACACACTTTGCTCCATCTCACTGCCTGTGACCTTCTCAATGTAACATCATGCATTCCACCTCCTCCCTGTGTTTTTTGTTTCCATTCCTCCTCCTTCCTAACCCTTCTAATCTTTGTCCTTGGGGAAATCTGGCCTTTTGATCTCAAATGGTTGACCATTCTATGGTGTGTATACCTCACTGTGTCTCTGTTTGCCAGATAGGCCTATCTATCACTTGGCTGAATGTGGGAGTAAGTACAGTTCCAGATCTGAAGAATGGCCAACGACCATAGTCTTGGGGTTCCACCAGTGTCTATCTGATCAGTAAGCATGGTAAACCTTACAGTTTAGAGTTTTGTTATAAATTTGATCCTACTAGAGTAGGAGAAATGGAGTAGGACAATTTAATGTGATTCTTTTCAGAGCAGTTAGTAGTGATAACTGGGGATCACCTAGCTATTCTGGTCTCATGGTCACGGAGACCGATTGGGGCCTAGATTAATTGCTTCCATGTATCTTCCATTTTCATCCACACAGGAAGAAACTTGCATAATCATTGCATCTTTGATGGCTGCTCATGAGCTTTCTTTTTTTTTAATCTTTACTGTGAATCATGTGATAGTTTACATGGGAGAACATTAGCTTTACATTCATCCTATCGTGTATCATTTCATTTCCATGGCTACAATTCCCTCCATGCATCATCAACCAAATGCCCCCCAGTTGTCAGCACACAGCCCTTCTCCCTCTCTGTGTCTAAAGTCCCCAGATGTTCCATCTCTCCACGTCTTCATCTCTGCCTCCCTCTCAGGAATCACTGCTTCTCTAGGTAGGGGCCTGCTTCTCCCTTGATGGTCCCAGGGACCTCCGCTCCTAGACTGAAAAGTTACTCACTCCACTCCTTGCTACAAAACGTCTACTTTTACATTTTCAACGCTCACAAGCAGTCCTGATAACAATTATTCACTATTGTATCACAAGAGACCTACCCACATTTCCTTTCATCAGCCCTGCCTAGATAGATTGGATACTACTCACTGGAGATTCTACCTTCCTCCACGCCTTCTGGATTAAGGTTCCCTCTTGAAAGCTTGTAAGCCAGTCACTTCTTGCCTTTGTAGCCCCCCA
>NW_006408783.1:3324089-3328585 GCF_000296735.1 Chrysochloris asiatica
TATTTTTTATGCTTTCTGATTGCCTCCAGGTAGATGTGATCAGGATGTGGGATTCCCTTTTCACTCTTCTAATTGCTTAACTCAGAGTATCAATTTATAATGAAGACAACTACCAACAAAAAGAGGGCAAAGTGTAGTTACAGAACTTCCAAAGGGCAAGGAAGTTAAGTAGATGTCAAGATAAAGTTGACTGTTTTAGACTGAAGAAGAAATTAATAAAGTACAGGGTAACCTACAAGAAAACTAATATACCTTCACATCAAAATCAGAGAAAGGAAAGTCACAAGGGATTTAGTAAACATTAAAATAACAGCAATGACAAACTAACAAGAAAAAGCATAAACAAAATGAAAGCAACCCAGAAAATTATATGGAACAAGCTTGCAGCACCCAAAAATAACACACACAGCAAAATGACAGTAACGGATTGATATCTACCAACAAGAACACTGAGTATCAACAGATTAAATAAATGCACCAGTCAAGAGACAGAAAGCAGAAGAAAAAATAGGAACACAGAATCCTTCAATACGCTAACCGCAAAAGACACGCCTTACATACTATGACAAAAATCATAGTGTAGATTATCATTAACAATCTCAGTATATATATAAAAAAAAAAAAAAAAAAACATCAAGCTAACAGCAATCATAAACGAACAGGAATGGCAATACTAACTATTGATAAAATAGATTTTAAGGCAAAAACCAGCATAAGAGACAAGGAATGGCATTACATCATGATTAATGAGGTCAAATGAATATGAGGACATAACCATAATAAATTAATAAATATCTATGGTTTCTGTCTCTCCTTCCCACCCCACCCCCCTCCAAAAAAGGAGGGAGACTGACCAACTGAGCAGAAATCAGAGAGAATGAGCACCAACAAGGAACAAGAGGCCCAAGGTACCTACGCTGGGAACTCCCGGACCCAGGGAAAGACTGATGCCAAGAGGCTTGAAGATCGCCAAGGAATGCCAAGCACACAGATGCTGAAAAGAGATATGGACCTTCCTCCTAAACTAAGTCCACAGAGAGTGAGAGTACCTTCTAGAGTTAACACCTGGAATTCAGCCTCCTGAGCTATAAATTTCTGCTTGTTAAAGCCATTCACTTATAGCATTTCTGTTAGGCAGTTGTCAAGTGCCACTGAGTCATTCCAACCCATAGCAACCCCATATAGGGTTTCCGGGGAGCAACTGGTAGGTTTGAACCACCGACCTTGCAGTTCAAACTAACCTTGCAGTCCATCCAGCGCAATATCCTGCAGCGCCACACCAGGACTCCTATTTCTATCATGTTGTTGTTGTTGTTGTTAAGTGCCGTCGAGTCGGTTCCGACCCATAGCGACCCTATACAGGGTTTCCGAGGGTGTAAATCCTTACGGGAGTAGAAAGCCTCATCTTTCTCCCGCGGAGTGGCTGGTAGTCTCGAACCGCTAACCTTAAGGTTCGCAGCCCAATTCGTAACCACTACGCTACCAGAGAGCAAATACTCATTTCTTCTCTTTGTTGTTGTTGTTGTTATGTGCCGTGGAGTTGGTTCCAACTCATAGCAACCCGGTACAGGGTTTCCGAGGCTGTAAATCTTTAGGGGAGCAGAAAGCCTCATCTTTCTCTCGTGGAACAGCTGGTAGTTTCAAACTGCTGACCCTGAGGTTACCAGCCCGATTCATAACCACTATGCTACCACAGTGGGGGGCACTAGTTTGACAAATTCAGTTCAATAGGATTCAGTTTATTTTGGTACACAGCTTGCATCTGGAGAAAGTACAAAAATCCAGGCAAAACTGTACAAAGCTGATAACAGAGAAAGAAGGAAGGGGCAGAGGAAGGGAGGGAGAAAGAGAAAGAGAGAGAGTGGGAGAGAAAGATTGAGGGAAGAAGAAAAAAAATTTGAGTTCCCACAAATTCATTCTAGAAAGAGAAAAGTGTTCAGAGAAGTCACAAAAGACTTGATGTCAGATGCTAAATTCAAACCCTCAAGTCCCTCATTTCCCCTCTAAGATCTTTAAACCTTCTCTGAAGAGGAATTTGCTCTTAGAGCACACTGCATTGGGACTTGTCCAGATGTATCATACACAAAAGCAGTTTTATCACTGCCTTTCCTCCTAATATTTGGTGGTGGTGGTGTGCCATGGAGTTGCTTCTGACTCACTGCTGTTGTTGTTGTTATGTGCCCTGGAGTTGGTTCCGACTCATAGCAACCATGTACAGGGTTTCCGAGGCTGTAAATCTTAACGGGAACAGAAAGCCTCTTCTTTCTCCCACGGAACAGCTGGTAGTTTCAAACTGCTGACCTTGCAGCCCACAGCCAAATTTGTAACCACTACGCTACCAGAGATCCTTAGCACCCTGTAAATCTTTACAGGAGCAGAAAGCTTCACCTGTTTCCCATGAAGTGACTGGTATATTTGAACTGCGGACCTTGCAGTTCGTAAAAACCCACTACTCTACCAGAGCTCCTTCACCACCACAAAGAAAAATGGTCCTGAAGAAAACGAGAAGAAAGTCTTCCAATTAATAGTGTATCTAAGTAAGATACAATATAAAACAGTAAATTCATTAATGTACTGTCACAGAAACACAATTTGTTGTTGCTGTAGTGAAGTGCCACTAAAACACAATAGACAGAAGTAAATAAGATAGAGACATGAACCTGTGAAGAGAGAACTGAAATCCATCAACCTAAAACATAGAATACACACAGGCAGAACTTCACTGCATAAGACTTTTAAAACAAAGTAAAGGCATTAAACTTGCATCAAGTTAAAGAGCTGGCTGAAGAGAAGGCTAGTAAATTAAGACCTGCACTTTCCTGTGGATTTCTGGATTCCCACAACACCAGGAAGAACCGCCATTGCTCACCATCCATCTTCTGGCTCCCTGGAATCTTCTAGACCCCAACTTGAAGGTATCAGCCCAAATGGAAACAATAAGAAAAGTGTCAAATGTACTGGAATGGAAAGACTTAATAAAGCAAAAATGAGTAGCTCTGGCTGGTACGAATATATTTCACATGTGATTCTCGACTTCCCTTGACCGAACTGGAAAATAATTTAACTGTTGTTCACAGAGGAAGTTAAAGAGTACTGAAATTTTCCACATTGAAGAATGGAGGATTGGAACTTAACTCTGTAACGTTTGCTACTACCAGCTAATATTGTGCTGCTTATTACACACACACACACCCCCCACCCCCAGCAGCTTCTAGCCCCCTCTGGGTCTTCACTGGAGTGGAGAGGCACAGCCTGGAGTCCTGGGACTTCAACTGAATCAGACAGAACAGCAGTGGAGCCAGGATGCCCAGCCCTAAGGGTCCTCCCAGGCCAGCTGTCGCCACCATTAAGGCTGGGCGATGTGCCTTCAGGTACAGAATGGCTTAACCTCTAACCTTGCACGACCATACCGTCTAGCGTCTTTGACTTTGTTTTTCATTGCTTTCTTTTTTTGTCTTTAGACTCACTCTTTTAGCCTCGTGATGCAGTTAACTGACTTTCACAGCAATCAGCTTTCAAGTCTCCCTGGTGTGCAGCCACAATAGCATAGAGTCTAAGAAAGTCAAAATGCAAGACACTGGTCTTATGCATGTGAGAACGGAAGCCTCTTCAGAGCCCCTGAGCAAACAAGAACAGAAGGGCTACAAATCCAACTCATCCTCACCTGAGAGGAGTTAAAGCAATTTCTCACGTCTTACGTGTTAATTTACTCAAATGTGCGAGGTCTCTCAGGTTAAGAGAATAAAAATACAGTTGAAATGGCAATAGCTTAAGTCTTCAAATGCAGCCTGCACCAAAGGGCCACTTTCATGGGTGCATCTTGTGGGGTTGTCCTTCCTTTACGGGGAATGAGAGCCCTGTGACCTTAAGTTCCTATTTATCATTTCTGGAAATGGGTTACCAGGATAAGGAAAAGCAGGCTGAGGCAAATGAATTACCTATTCCCACTAATTTACTACTGGAAAGAAGCCATCAGAGAAAGGGGAAGGAAAAGAATGTAAAATTATCAGTGCACATTTAGAGCCTGTCTGATAGCAAGAGGAATATTTAGCATAGACATTTGCAGACACTTACAGCCTGAATTAAAATGGGAAGCTGCAAAGATAGAAGTCAGGCAATAATACGCCGTGATGACAATTTTACTCTGCTAGATGCCAGATACAATTACTTTCACTCCCGCTCCGGAAGGTAAACACATCTAAATGCGTATAGCTGAATGGGTCCACCTGCCGCTCGGTTTTTAAAAATGTTCTTAATTTGAGAATACAATGGTGGCCAACTAAAATGTTCACATCTAAAAAGGTAAAGAAAACAGAAGTCATATTCTTTTATAAATTAATGTGGAAATATAACAAAAAAAATTATTTTTATAGCCCATCTTACATATCTTACATTTCATGTTTGGTAAGGTGGAGGGTCAGAGAAAAAGAAGACCCCAGCAAGATGGATTGTCAAAGTGGCAGCATCAATGGGCTTAACCGTGGCAACAATTGTGA
>NW_006408783.1:3329105-3331305 GCF_000296735.1 Chrysochloris asiatica
TTTTTCCTTTGAAAGTTCTGAGTTAAATATTTTACACATGAGCAGTTAACTTTAAAATATTAAACAGGGTATTCTGGTCGAACTCCTATCAAACAGTGAAGAAATATTCAATTTGCTTAACAGTAACAGTGATGAACTACATTTAGAGACACAAGGTGTGACAATCAAAGTTTTACGTCAACTTGGTTGGTCCAGGCTTCTCAGTGGTTTTGCAGTTAAGATGTAGTTCTCTCACTTCCGTGAAGAGCCATAATATGTTGCAGTCATCCTCTATGATGACATCTGATGTCATCAACCTGATCTGACGTCATTATCCTATGTGTTGTAAGTCCTCACTTTCATGATGTTAATAAGAACCTGCATAATCTACAGCCAATATCTTTTGAGATATAAAAGGAGAGAGAAGCGAGCAGAGCTCAGAGGGACCGGACCTACTACCACCAAGAGAGAAGAGCGGGAGTAGAGCGCTTCCTTTGAACCTGGGGTTCTGTGCTGCGAAACTTCCAGGTCCAGGGGAAGACCGATGCCAAGACACACGGAGCTTGCTCTTCAAGGAATAACTGGCACTACACAGACTGAAACGAGACCAAGACCTTTCTCCAGAGCCAGCACAATGAATTTGGACTTCTAGCCTCCACAACAGGGAGAGAATAAGTTCCTATTTGTTAAAGCCATTCACTTGGGGAGTTTACGGAATAGCAGCCCTGGAGAACTGAGGCAGCCGGAACACACAGCCAGCCCTGCTCAAGCCCACAGATGGTGCATTCTGTCTCTGCTACTCCCCAACAGAAGTAGGGCCCTAGGTAGAGAGTGTGCCTCTAACTTGACCTACAGATTATATTATTATTTTTTATGTAGCTCTGGAGAATAAGGAATTCTAAACTAAATTTTTTAAATATTTGCTTCCATGGTTTATTTTTATAAAATGTTTTATTATGGCTTTGTTGAAAATGATTAGAAAGAAACTGTCTGAACTACCTATACAACTCTGCTAAGTATCTTGGGAGTTGGCATAATGGCAAAAATTTTCTAACAAAGTAACTGTCCAGTAAGAATTGTCACTATTAAATGAAACGGTACAAATGCTCAGTCACATACACACAATAAAAATATCCTATCAACGAAAAATAAATCCTAGACTCAAATGAAAAAAAAAAAAGTTAACAGAGCTGGGTCTGATCTTCAGAAAAGTCATTTTTCATACAAATGGTTAGACCACCCTCACCTAAGGGGTATTTATTCTACGTGAGCCTAGCAAGTATGGAGACCTTGTTTGGCCAGGCATGGAAACGCTCATCTAAAGCAGGGGTGGGGAACGTCCAGCCCACTGGCTGTCTAAGTCGAGCAAAATCATTTGGTTCTGGGAGGGATGCCTTAGGCTGAGGCTTCTTGTTGTTGTTGTTGTTAAGGGAGCCAAATCCAATGCTCCTTTTCCCCATCTCATTTTAACTAGTCCCTTTATGGCTTTAGGAAAATCAACAGGCTCCAATGTTCACAATGAAGTTTCTCACAGTCTAACAACCCTAATCTCCTAAACTTAGTAAACTCTTTCTTAGATCTAGTCATAATCCTTCCTGAAATAATCTAATATTTTAAATCTAAGTCCCCAATCACAAAGTGTCAATAAACCAAAATGATCCCAGAGAGAAGCCGTGGGTTCCTCCAACTTAATATGAAGAAATAGTATCAAGACACTTTCTCTTCACACACTGTGGAGTAGTGTGATGAGGTAGGGCATGAAGAGTCGCTTCTACCAAGATGAGTCAGGGGAATCTGAAGAAGAGGATATATTGTGTGATTGTGAGACAAGTCACCAAGGGCAAGGGTAAGGAGAGGCAGAGACACTGGTCCCCAACTCTCCCCATATGGGCCCTACGGCCTCCCATGAGCGTTCTACCAGTAAGTCCGATGGCAAGAATTCCATTGTCTCAGAGAGGTTGGCCAATATTGCTACCGTATTTCCATGGCCAATGCACAGGATAAGTACTTAACCTCCAGGTTGGTTTGAACAGCAAGGTCAGTGGTTCAAACTCACCAGCAGCTCCTCAGAAACCCTATACAATGTCGCTATGAGTCAGAATTAACTCAACAGCACTTTAACAACAACACTAAAACTGAGGCTACATGTAAGAGAGTGGAAAGTACATCATGCCTGTGGGTGGTCATTGTTGATGTGACTCTGAGATCATAAACAAGGTAA
>NW_006408783.1:3333038-3334140 GCF_000296735.1 Chrysochloris asiatica
TCCCACTGAGTGGCTGCTTCTCAGTCACCCACCAACAATAGAAGCAAAAGTATGTTTCAGAGAAAGAAGCGGGTCTGTCTCCCCAAGTGGAGAAGACACTTTAGGTATGGGGTCTCTTCCAGGAAAGGTGGGCTCATACATATTAATCAGAAGGAGGGGCATGTTGAATATTCATGTTTTTTTAGTAAAGAGGCACTGGCTTCTTGGAAATGGAGTGCTTTCTGCAGCTGTCAGCTCTACGTGTTATCTTCATGGGTTGTCTGCCTGTAGCCAGCTGCTTCTATCAGAGTTTCAGGTCCTGGTATCTTTATCTTTGTCTCCACGCTATTCTTCTCAGTGTTACTATTCTTGTTGAACAAGAGATACCCTCCCCCCTTTCCTGGTCCCTGTTTAGTAGGAGAAGACTCAAGGCAGAGGAGTAAATATGAAGCCATAGTAGGAGAGGCCCCGGGCCCTAAGAGTCCTAACCTGCCCCTGACAGGAACACAGTTAAGTGAAAAGAGGCAAATACTATTAACTGTTGTTATATGGAAGGGATTGCAACCTTTGTAATGAACCGAAGTATGTGATTTCTTGGATGTAAAACTGATGATCTGCTCTGTCAACTTTCACTAATTCACAAAGAAAGTTTAAAACACAGATTTACTGCTTAGAAATAACACAAGAAGAAACATCAAATCACTCTTCCTACAGACTTTTTTCCTAAGACTTCTTTTTACCTAGTTAGGAAATTAAGAACTAATTTTATTCACAATAAAACAATGCTTGTTGTTGTTGTTGTCAGGTGCCATTGAGTCGGAACCAACTCATAGCGACCCCATGTACAGCAGAACGAAACAATATCCGATCCTGGGCCACCCTCACTACCGC
This sequence comes from Chrysochloris asiatica, assembly GCF_000296735.1. NCBI lineage: Eukaryota > Metazoa > Chordata > Mammalia > Afrosoricida > Chrysochloridae > Chrysochloris > Chrysochloris asiatica. Next base: position 3,333,909 of record NW_006408783.1, read on the forward strand.
TGCCACACTTGAATCCATCAATGATGCCACCTGGCCAATCCATCTCCTTAGGGGTCTTCCTCTTTTTCTCTGACCCTCCACCTTACCCAGCATGACATGCTTCTCCAGTGACTGTTCCCTCCTGACAATATGTCCAAAGTAGGAGAGATGAAGCTTAGCCATCCTGGCCTCCAAGGAGCACTCTGGCTGCCCCTCTTCCAAAACAGATCTATTGGTTCTTTTGGCAGCCTAT
>NW_006408783.1:3334815-3374234 GCF_000296735.1 Chrysochloris asiatica
GGCACTTCACAACAACAACAACAACATGACACTTGAAAAAGATCATTTCTTGGTTCCTCTACAATGCTATCATTTTAAATCTTTGTTGCATATTGGTGTGGCCCATGTTCATTTGTGTATGTGTAAACTTTGTTTTCATTGCAATGAAGAAAAAAATGCCTTTAATTATTAAAATATCCACCTGTGAAAATTACCCATACATTCTTGACCCCAAAATGAGATTTTTTCACTCCTTGGATGTTTTATATTCAAAAACCAAATCACCAATAAATTCAGCAAGTGAATTGTTATATACATATAACTTTCTTTCTTTTCTTTCTTGAAGAAGAAAGAAATCCATCCTCTCTTATCTTGAGGATGGATTTCTTAAACTCTTGTCCTTTTGAACTCCCATTTGTTGTTATTGTTAAGTGTTGCTGACCCTTAGTTTCTGACCCATGGTGGTGGTTGTTGTGCCGTGGAGTCGGTTCCAACTCATAGTGACCCTGGTACAGGGTTTCCAGGGTCTCCAAGGCTGTAAATCTTTATGGGAGCAGAAAGCCTCATCTTTCTCCCTCAGAACCACTGGTGGTTTCAAACTGGTGACACCTTGCGGTTCACAGCCTGATTCGTAACCACTATGCTACCAGAGGGCCTTGAACCACTATGCTATAGCGACCCTGTAATAAGGTTTCCAAGGAGCAGCTGGTGAGCTCGAACTGCCGACCTTGAAGTTCAATTGCTGTTAGGTGCCTTTGAGTTGGCTCCAACCCACAGTGACCCTGTATAGAGTTTCCAAATAATGGCTGGTGAGCTTGAACTGCTGACACTGTGGTTCAAAACAACTTTGCAATCCAAGCATTAACCCACAGCCCCCTGCCAGGATTCCTGTGGTTCAAACAGCCCCCTGGAAATGCCCCCTGAGCAGCTATGAAGTGCCCAGCTGAGGCCCTCATGTGACCCCACTCTAACTACTGCTACTGGAGGCCTGAGAAAGCTGTAATCACAAGACCTTGCCCATTTTACAGTCTGTTTACTATAAACAGACCACCTATTCTGCTTCCTTGTAAGACATGTTACAGGCTGACTGGTTTTACCTATCTTGAAGGAATACCTTTCCTTAGGGACAGAAGAAAACACTAGCCCATGGGCGGGGCTGAAACCCAAGAAGAATACATGCATGACATCCCAGAATAAGTTTTGTCTTAATCCCAGAGGCCTTTGTGGTGAACTTCATCTTGAAGAAATGCTGTATATGCACCCACTAGGCATGGCCCCTTTTACACGAGCCACTTCCTAGAAATCCCCTCGTATCTCCATGAATAAACAAAATCTTTTCCCCACCTAAAACTTTTTAAACCCCAGGAAAGCCTTTGATCAGGGAGTCAGGAGCTGAGCATCGCATCAAGCCTTTCCTGTCACTGCTGCAGGTCTCCTTCCTATAACAGATCTTTGCATGGGAGCACCACAGTGGCACCTTAGGATAAACACTGGACTGCAAACCACAAGGCCTATGGTTCAAGTCTGCCAGTGGCTTCTCAGGAGAAAGATGAGGTTTTCTGCTCACTTCAATATGTGATAAAGCCTTGGAAACCCTGATAGGGTCGCTATGAGTCAGAACAGATTCCACAACATAAAACAACTTATGCAACTTCTGCCTCTCCACACTATTCTTAATCCGTAGAAGGCCAACAGCCATCTCTTGTAGGGCACAGGTGCAATTAGCACTCCAGGTAACAAAACTGCCTCCAAAAATGTTGGTCTCAGAAAAAACAAAAACACAACGCAGCAACGGAGAGCTAAAACTCGAGCTGCACATTAAAGACACCTGAGAAAAGTCGGCCCACCCAAGATCAACCACAAGCAGAATCAGTGACATAGCCACAGAGGACTATAGTGGAGAATGAAGCATCCAGCTGATAAGAAGAGAGGGCATATGCACAAGACCACCCACACTTGCAGATAATACCCATTTGACCTGGCTTCAATGACTGGATGATCAGAGCTCAACTAGAAGAAGAAAGAAGAGGAAAAAAGGAGTAATCTGATACAATTTGATGAACTTGACCTACACCTATGGATGCAGTAGCTCAAAAGAGGGAACAAACCTTTACAGCAAGGATCATTCCCACCCCCTAATACACAAGGTAGACAAGCACAGGCAACTTGGACACTGGCTACCCAATATTGGTGGTGGGCGGGTGGGGTGGGGTGCTACAAAGGCAAAAGGCAAGAAGTGACTGGCTTACAAGCTTTCAAGAGGGAACCTAGATCCAGAGGGTGCAGAGGAAGGTAGACTCTCCACTGAGTAGTATCCAATCTGTCTGGGAGAAACTGATGAAAGGTGATAGGATAGCACTCATATGGTACAATGTTGTTGTTGTTGTTAAGTGCTGTCGAGTCGATGCCGACCCATAGCGACCCTGTACAGGGTTTCCGAGGCTATAAATCTTGACGGGAGCAGACAGTAGTGAATCATTACTATCAGGACTGATTGTGAGGGTTGGAAATGTAAAGGTAGACATTTTGTAGCAAAAGGATGGGAGCGGTTGACTTTGCAGTCCAGGAATGGAGGGCCCTGGGACCATCAAGGGAGAATAGGGGAATGTGGGACCTTACCCAGAGAAACAGTGACACCAGAGATGGAGGCAAAGACAATGACATGGAGAGATGGAGCGGCTGGGAACGCTAGACCCAGAGAGGGGGAGGGGCTGTGTGCTGATGACCAAGGGGCAGGCTTGCAGATGTACCATTTGGTTGGTTGATGATGCATGGAGGGGATTGTAACCAAGGTAATGTAACTGTCAATGGGTCTGACATAGTCCTCAGAAAGGTAAAAGAATTAAAGGACAGAATTAGCACTAGGCAATCAGAAACAACAAACTACGGTTGGACCCTAATGTCCTCCAGGTGGCCTTGGCTCCTCCCCTTCCTAGGGCCATTAACTATAATCCTTCTGATACTGTTACTTGGCCCCTGCCTGTTTGCTGTCTTCAAAATTTTCTTCAGGAACACATGAAGGCCTTCACAAACCAGAGAGGGAGAATTCCTCATGGCCGGATACCAACCACTGCCAAGCAACAGGACCAGCCAGTCAGAAGAACACACCAGATACACAGTTCTCTCCTCTTTGCCCTCTTCCAGCAGAAAGCAGCTCCAAAATAAATGACCTCCGCCCCTGTACCCATAACAACCAAAGGATGGAATGACAGACTCCCTCAGCCACATGCACAATAAAATGGCTGCTTACCGCGCTTTCTCTCTCCCTACCGGCACGTCATCCCTAGTCAACATATCACCTACCTCCACTAATCTCAACCCCTCACTCCCCTTCAACCAGTATAAAAATCCTTCCCCCGGTAATACCTCTCTCTTTTTCCTTCCAACCTCCAACAAAGAAACCTTACACGTGGGTGTTTGTGTTCCGGCTCGTTCCATCTCACAGTAACGATATATGATAGGATGAAGTACAGTTAATGTTCTCCCATGTAAACTATCACATAAGTCACAATAAAACATTAAAAAAAATGACACACTTGGCCTCTGCTTACATACTTGCTCATAACGTTTGCCAAGACCATAATAGGCTAACAGACCAAAGCTTCCTGATTTTCTAAAAGGGCACCTTATACCTCGGGCCCTGAAATGGTTCCAAACCAAGGCCTTCAATTTTGCTCGTAGCTTTCAAGTGATACTTTAGAACTTTAAGCTCAACTCAAAGAGCTGCCATGAATGTGACAGCCAATTCTGAGTTTCCAAAGGAAGAGTCAGTGTTGATGACAGTTACCAGAAAAAAACAAAAAAGGAAAAACAAGATAAGGGCAACCGTTTCTCCATCATTTCTTGGTATTACTGTGCTAAGCTGTATGAATCAGAATTTGAAAGAATTAAGACAAGCAACTCTTTATCACTCCAGTTACCCTCCCTAATAAGCTACAGCCAAAATCAACACTCCTTCTTATTTTTCATCAAATATTTCTGACTTGCCTTGGTTACTCCAAGCTTTCAGGGGACAAGACTGCCCATCTGTGCAAATGCCTTACCCCATGTGAAGTAACTCGTAAGCGTAAAAGAATGAGAACAGAGTTGCTAGGATAACTGCAAATCAAACTGCTGTCTGAAACTTTTTCCCCACCCAGAACCAACCTGATAGCACTTAACAACAAAAGTGTCTGTTTATATAATTTCCTAACAGAGATCATGACCTAAATTAAAGAATATGCCTATTGGATGACACAATGTGGTCTAAAAGCTTCAGGGGAATGGTCCCCAACATATATTGTGTCGGAAATGAACAGAAGCAAGTCATCAAGCCAGAAGATATAAAATTCCAGCTAAAAAAATAGAAGCCAAGTGAGTCACCCCCTAAAGATATGGAAGCTTGGTGATGCTCTCAACCACCAGGCCCATTCAGGCAGTGCAAGAAGCCAATCCCACAAGGCTAGAAAGAATGCCTATATAATGCTTGGTATAATTATGCAGGGCTCTATAAAGACAGCTACTGTTTTTCATAACAAAAATACTTCCATCCTTCCCAAGGGCATAAGGCAGGTAATCGCCTCCCATATCAGTGGTGACAGAGACCAACATCTGGGGAAGGAATGTTTCAGTGATAGTTCCCTACAGCACCTCTGAGGAAAAACAAGTGACTCCCTGGATTAAAACTAGCCAACAGACCTACTCATTAAACCACGTGAAGAACCAGAATGGGCTAGGCCCATGGTCAAGAGCTGGAGACAGATGCAGCAGACAGACCTCTCCTGTCCCAACATTTCCATCTTCCAACTGAGTATCCCCAGCAGTGCATGTGCACAGTTTAAAGAGTTTAAGGCATCCTCACCTTCCATAAAAACTAATGGATACCTTATCTTCCCAACTGCTCCTCTCTCTTATGGTATTTTGTTCTAGAGTTTAAAAACATCCAGGTCACTAACCAAAAGGATAATTCAAAGGGTTGAATACTGGGAATGCCTTCTGGAACCATATGAATCCCCTTCTGATGTTCTGCTGGAAATAAAGCTTGCCTCGTGTGGGGTGTTCTCGGTTCAAAAAGCCCGAAGGAGTACGTGCAGACTAATGGCATGGATTCTTTTAAATATACCTGGAATTTTTTTTTCCAAAATGTCAAAAACGTAGGAATGCATTCAGAGAAATCACAAATAACTATTTGCTCTGAATTCCTTAAAAGTCTCAGGGGAGGAGATTAAAACTGAGCCTCTAAAATTATTGACTTAGTTACCCTAACGGAGTCAATCCTGCATATTCATGTGTTAAGATCATTAATATTTGCTTGTTAAGAAATAAAAATTTGAACTAATGATCAAAAATGTTGAATGGCAACTTAATAAAGGTGAGGGTATAGAGTTTTACAAATTCACAACTGTAGAAACTGCAGAGAGGAAACACAAAGGGAAGATGGCAGACATGAGTCAGAGAGGAAAACGAGAAAAATAAGTGAATGAGGAAAAGCCAGGGAACCAGAATGATTGTTCTGATCAGAAGCAGCTGTGAGGCTCCCAATAGCCACCCAAAGCAGGTGACAGACAAAACACAGCACTCAGTCCCCACTGAAACACCAGCTGGACAACTCCATCACAAGTCTTCACCAAGATACTTGTACTGTGTTCTCCTAGTCCTGGGGAGGCACGGTGGTTTAATGCACTGGACCGCAACGTCAGTTTGATCGCAAGGTTGGCAGTTCAAACTCATCAGCCACTCCTCAGAAACCCTGTACAGGTCGCTATGGGTTGCAACCAACTTGACTTAACAACAGTCAGAAAGGTTCCAATTTCGTATCTTTGACCACTAACTAAATAAAGGTATCCATCCAGCAGGAAGAGACCCTTTGCAACATAGAAGTAAGAAGAAAGTTTTTAACAGGAATGCACTTGAGACACACACAACATACAATCATAGTTTGTTTGTGTCATCCTAGGCCCATCTGTCACATAATACAGCATCCCTTTCAACACCTGTTGAATGGTACTTTGCAAACGGACTTCATTCCACCAGAGGTTAATCACTGTAGACGAAGGACCCCATACATCCTTACATCCCTGACTTTTCTTATCACAGCCAAAGAATTTCAACACGGTTTTTAAGTACGACGGATGTCCCCCTCTTCTACCTCCCCATCCCACCCGTAATAGATCTAAGGTGACTTTCTGCAAAGTAACTTTTGTTTTGTCTCTATTACTGTAGGAAAAGTTTTTGTTTTTTTTTTTTTTACTTTTACAACTCATCCATGTATCCTAGACAGTAATATCCATTTCTTTCCTATCTACTTCCTCTGGCTATGCATAGAAGTTGTTCAGCCCACACTAAATGCTCACTAACTGAATACATTTGTATGGATGCTGAAGGAGACCTGGTAGCACAGTGGATTATGAGCTAAGCTGCTAAACACAATGTCAGTAGTTCAAATCTACCAGTCACTACATGGGAGAAAGATGAGACTTTCGGAGTCCTGATGTGGTGTTATGGGTTAAAGCGCCAGTCTGCAAAGCCGTTTGAACTGCAAGGTTGGTGGTTTAAGCTCACCAGCTGCTCCTAGGAAACCCTATACAGGGTTGCTGTGGGTTGGAATTGACTCAACGGCACTTAATAACAAATATGTACAGCCTTGTAAACCCTCTATCGGGTTGCTATGAGTCGGAACTGACTCCATGGCACATAACAACGAATCTTTGGGGTACTGGTGTGGCACTGTAGAATAAGCGCTCGATGACAACGTTGGTTTGAACCACAAGTTGGCAGTTCAAACTCACCAGCTACTCCTCCGAAATCCTATTCAGGGTGTCTGTGGGGGAAGAAAGTCTCATCTTTCTCCCACAGAGCAGTTGGTGGGTTCTTGTGATTCGCAGTCCAGTATTTATCCTACAAAGCCACAGAAATATAACCACTATAGATGTCTGAATGCCCTCCTTTTGCCCTTGTTCCTGATATGGGTATCCATTACATATACTGATTCTTGTTGCTGTTAGGTGTCGTGTCATTGATTTTGACTCACAGTGATCCCAACGTGGCAGAAAAGAACTGCCCACCCCACCGAGTTTTCTAGGGTGTCCTCTTTGTGGCGGCTGGTCAGCAGGTCTTTTTCCAATGGAGCGGCTGCTGGGTGGGTTTGAACCACCAACCTTTCAATTAGCAAATTGTTTACCTCTTCAACTATCAGGATGCCTTCTATACTGTTTTGTTGTTGTTGTGTGTAGTTGAGTCAGTTTCGAATCATAATGCAACACTGTAAAGGCTCTCCAAGGAGCAAAGGGTTTGAACAGCCAACCTTGTGGTTAGCAGCCCAGTGCTGATCCTACAGTACCACACCAAATTCTGTGTTTAATATTTGGTGAACATTTCCCATATCATTAAATATACTTGTAAAATAAGGTATTTAATTGATTTAAAATACTTGATCATATTTGTTGTTGTTGAGTGTCATCAAGTCAGTTCCAACTCACAGCAAGCCTGTAGAGGTTTTCCAAAGAGTGGATGGTGAATTTGAACCGCCGACCCTGTGGTTTAAACCACCTTGCAGTCCAGTGCTTATCCTACGGCACCACACCAGGACCCCACCTGATCATACAGCGCATCACAATTATCTTGTTATTAATATTTTACCAGTTTTTCATATTACAAATAATAGTACATTGAGCATCCTATACATAAATCATTAACACCAATTGTCATTATTTCTTTGGGGTAAATTTTTCACCCTAAGTCTCCACATAATTATTTTACTTTAATAATTCTATTTTACTAAAAGTGGCATAGAGCTGAATGGAGTTGTGGAAAACCAAACTCGGGTTAAGAACATCTAAGACCTTTTATATCTACCAACTGTTTACCCAAGTGCCATCGAAGTTACAAGTGTAGGGGTTACCTGGTTACCTTCCTAGCTCCCACTCATCCCCAGTGTTTCCCACTGAGGGGAGTGAACAGAGAATCCTTAGGGAAAGCTGCACACGGGGCACAAATGTGCAGGGGAGCCTGTTGTTATGTGTAGGAAAGACTGAAACAATAGCAAACAAATTAACAGATTGGAATCTACAAGCTGGTGCCCTCTCTCCAACACCCTGTATCTTCTAAGCGCAGGCTCAGCCATGCACACAGTCCTTTCCTCAGTTTAAAAAAAACAAAACTAAACAAAAATCAGCATTCTGGAGCCCATCCTGTAATGCAAGTGAAAAAAGATGCTATACAGTCACAAACTCCCTGCACATATGGTAAGTATGAACAGTATGTGTGCTGCACAGGACTGTTCAGTACACCCAGTAAGGAAGAGAGGAAAGGGTCAGAAATCCCAGTCAATGGAAAGCAGACAAAATTCATCGATTACCGAGGGACTATGATGTCCCATCACTCCACGTTAGGCTTACAGCATAATTGTAAATCTTCTAAGCAATTCTCACAATCGGCTGGTCCTCATAAATTCAGCATCATCTCACTACAATCTGCATCTCCCTTTTCAAACAGAGATGCCTGTTAAAAAAGTAAGCTGTTTTCTAACAGTTTGTATGCCACAATTTTAATCTTGTTTTGCTGAAAGGTAATTCATGATGAATCAGCCACAGCAAACTACCCATGAACCAGTTTGGATGTTGAACTGGTATGGTAAGTCACACTAATTGTGATCATTAAAAGACAGCATTACAACTTGTGTTATTTTATAATGGGTTGTCAACCATTCATACAAAAGTATCAAATCCAGAATCCATTTGTTCATCAAAAGATAAATTAATTATTGCATTACAGAATAAAGAATTAGAACCAGTAACCGACAAGTGATCGAAGAAATTTTGAAATACAAAAGTATTTGCTCCACTTTTGGGTAAAAGTTTAAAACTTGTTAAAAATTGCTTTAAAATTTCTTCATCCATTTTCATCAACATATTTCTGTAAAGGGTTGCTGTATTATGAGTGTCATTAATACAAACTATTTAGATAAAGCCTATCTAATAATGTCATCAATTTCTGATCAAATAAATTAGTAAGTGGTAGTGGTTATGTGCTATGGAGTCGGTTCCATCTCATAGCGACCCCGTACAGGGTTTCCGAGGCTGTAAATCTTTATGGGAGCAGAAAGCGTCATCTTTCTCCCACGGAACCGCTAGTAGTTTCGAACTGCTGACCTGAAGGTTCACAGCCTGATTTGTAACCACTACAAAGCTCATTTGTAACATAAAATGTTTAATACTGATATACATGGTGTTCAAAGTGTGTTGTAAATGGTTCTTTTACTTGTCAATTGTTTGGTTACAATTGTGAAGCAATGAAAGACTGAGTGTAACTGTTACACTATGTTAACCTCCTATATACACACTTTAGTGAACAAATTACACCATTTAAAAAGCATTTTTGTTTCCTATGTTGTGTAGCACTGTGGGTTAATACGCTGGATGGCAAAGTCAGTTTGAACCAAATGGTTGGCAGTTCAAGCTCACCAGGTCACCATGGGTCAGAACTGACTCAACGGCACTTAACAGTAACAAGAATGTTGTGTTTTAGCCTACAGCGCTACACCACTAGTCCATGGGATGGAAAGATTGGCAGTTAAACCTCACCAGCTGCTCCTTGGAAACCCTATATAGGGTCACTATGAGTCAGAACCTATTCAATGACTCTTAACAACAACAACAACATAATATGTGTATTGTGATTACATTATGGAGATTTTTATGTCTGTCAAATGGAATCATAAAAATCAGGGTTTGTATTTTGCGTATGTTTTTGCATGTTTTTTATAATAATTGTATGCTGTTATTTTCAACCTGTGAGACATTAGAAACCTCCAATTAAAGTATGTTACTCAAACAAAAACACAATGCCACCTGATTTTTTCATACAGATCAAATTCATTTATTTCAATTCAACAAGCATAAAACATGATCTTCTAGGTGCTATATGCTTTAATACAAAGAACACACCCAGGATCTGAACAACAGGAAGTCCAGGTTGTTTTGAACACAAAACATGTAAGAATCGCCCACAAGATGAGAGAGACAGTCCATCCTGGTCTTTATTCTGAGTCCAACAATAACAGAGAACGCTTTGAGGGGACGCACGACTTCAAAACCATTTTACTAAGATTATTATTACATTTGTTATTTCTTTGGTGTCTCCTCTGCCTCGTCCCATCAAGTCATGAACTCTGAGAAACCTTTACACTCTCTTAGAAGCATTCTTTTCTCCCTTCAGTCAAACAATCCCACACCAAGTAACTAAACTAACTTTAACATCATGTGAAGTTCAGGCCCCAGTTCAAATGCAGGGGTGGCTGGATGCATTCCTCGTGTAGCAACAGAAGCAGAAAAAGTGAGAGGGTTTGGGCTGATGGAATATACACTAATAAGGGCAAAGGGCAATGTAAATGTTTACCTATCAATGAAAAGTCAAAGCAGACACACTCTGAAGACATGTGAATGCAGGGTTTTTAAATCGGACACCATAAATCACCAGGTCAGCCTTCCTCACCTATGTTGTTGTTGTTAAGTACAGTGGAGTCAATTCTGACTCATAGTTAAGTAGGTTTAATACTTCAGTTAAAATAGAGTAGAAGCACCGACCTCAGAATTTATACATACTTTACCCAGCTGATTATGTTCCACACTGCTCTTTTGTTCACTAGCAACAAAAAGATGTTAAAAAAAAAAAAACCCTCCCCAAAGGCCGCAGCATGAGTTGAAAGCCCACCATCTGCAGCTGCTTAGCCACAGCTACTGCTCCCAAATCAAATGAAATGCTCAAGAAATGTTCCTCTTCTCTCAAAGTTATCCTTGGCAGCTGTGTTCTTATCGCTCCGGAGTCTCCCCTACATCTCTCTCCATGCTTAAATTATTGGCAGAAATTAGCAAAATCAGCATAGCTCATCTGTAACATATCCTGAGCAGACAGCAGCAAATGGAAAGAAATTAATCTGCAACTTCCAAATGATCAAAATGCCACAACACTCCTGTTCAAATAAAAACCATTCGTTCTTCCCACCCTATAAAGAAATTTTGAATGCCGTTTGTTTCAACCGGCAACGCCATCACCACCCCCTTTAATTTGTTGCTGCCGTTGTAAGTGCAGCCGAGTTGGTCCCAACTCAGCAACCCTGTGGAGGGGTTCCCAAGAGCGGCTTTAAGTACTGAAAAGTGGCCAACGCAACCCTGTCATCTAGTTTCCCATCTTCTGAGATCTTCATTTAAAAACATGAAATCTCCACACTTCTGTAACTTCCGGAAAGAAAAAAGAAAACTGTTAAGTCCTAAGGTGTATTGGGTGATTGCCCAACTTATAAGCAAATGAGTCTAAGTCTTTTCTCTCAAGCATTTGGGGAGCTTCAGTTCATAAATAGTGTGGATTTTATAAGGGGAGCATTTACATTTGGTGTTATTTATAGGATATTTAACATATCCTTACAAGCCCATAAGGAATTCTGGTTATGAGTAGGGCTGCTAATCTTATGGTTAAAAACTACCAGTGATTACATGGTAGAAAGATGAGGCTTTCTGCTCCCGTAAACATTTACAGCCTCGGAAACCCAATTTACGGTCACTATGAGTCAGAACCAACTCTATGGCACATATCCACCACAACCCCATAGGAGAACTATTATCAGTTGTCATCAAGTTGTCTCTGACTCCCGGAAACCCACGTGTGTCAGAGGAATACGGTGCTCTGTAGGACTTTCAATGCCTCATGTTACAGAAATAGATTGTTGGGCCTTTCTTTCCAAGTGCCTCTGGGTGAACTTGAACCTCCAACCTATCAGCATCCAAGCACATTAACCACATTCACCTTCAGGGACTTACATAGGATAAATGTAGAATGAAAAACCGAGCAAAACTCAAAAATCTAGGAAAGGTGGCCCATCTATGCCTACTCCTGACTCACATGGTGAGTTGAATCCCATGGATTCCCCTTGATTCAAATATGGAAATAGAATCTGCTTACATGGTCCCCACACGGCAGCTGACAACAGCTCAGAGTTGGTGCGGCAAGAGATTCTCTCAAGATGCCAGCCAACAATCTGCTCAGAGTCCTTTCAGCCTAAAGTAGTGACCAAAACAAGAGCCCAAACACAACAGCCCCCTAACAACATGCTCCGTGACCCTGTCCCCTGTCCCATCTCGTCTCAGATGGAATGTCCTTCTGAATAGCACAGGCCCAAGTACACTGTAGTCATTTGAAGGGTCTCTGCTCCCAAAAAGCGCTCTAGCTCCTGAATAGATGATTACCATTATCCCACTCAGCAAGTGTCTCTGCCGCCCTCTATAATGAGTCTGAATTTTAAACAGGGGACTGGGTTCTTTATTACAGCCCCTAATCCATGCACCCAGTAACAGTTCTTTCAAAAGGTACAGAATCTCCCTGCCATAGAATTATTAGACTTTACCCTTCCTCCACCAAATACTAAACTGGACTTTACAAGAGAAAGTAAAGTAGTACTGCCTCCAAGAAAAAAGGGCTCTGAGAAAGATTATTCGAGAGTTTGCTGTATTATCAGAACAAAAGCCTCACAAGAGCAATGACTCTGTCTCTTATTACTTGAGTACCATAAACCCAAGTCCATAGAATTACAGTAAATATTTCATATCTGAATAAAAACAAGGGTGAGTCAACAAGTGCTGCTTCTAGAATTTGAGTTCACACACGCACGGGGTTATTCCAAACAAAACCAAGTTTAGGCTTGTCTCTGCAATCAATACACGGCTGCGGACAAGTTCTCTCAACAATTCACTTTTCTCAGTTTCCTTAAGGGAGTCCTGGTGTGGCGCTGTGGGATAATGCACTGGATTGCAAGGTCATGTGAATCTCAAGGTCAGCAGTTCAAACTCACCAGCTGCTCCTCAGAAACCCTATCAGGGTCACTATGAGCTAGAATGGACTCAAAGGCACTTAACAACAACAACAACAACAACAAGTCTACTTAGGGTGACTTCCAAAAACAATAAAGGATACATTTTTGGGCCTAGGACAAAAAACATTTTGAGGTCAGAATGAGTATCAAAGAAAACTCAAGTGGATATCTTCCCAAATCACTGAAACCTTGCAATAAGTTTATAAGAAGGTGCCCCATATGAAATAAATTTTTAGATGGATTGAGTGTTTTAAGGAAGATCAGGAAGACTTCAACCTAAAAAAATGAGGAAACTATGGCTCAAGTGTAGAAATTGCTGGAAAAAGGGCTCAGAATTACCACTGAGAGACAACAATTGAAGTTGGGATCTCACACAGTTTGGCCTTTACAATTTTAAGCTAACCTCTTGACCTTAGCAAACTTGCAGCTGGCTGAGTACAAACACAAAGGTCAGCTACCTCAAAAATCTGATCTTTCCAACAGTCTTTTAAGCACGATCGAAGGTGATGACAATTTTATAGGACGAATCATAACTGGAGTCAAGTCTTGGAATTAACAATATGATCCAGAGAGCAAAGTACAATCAAAACAGTGGCTTCTAAGAAGATCTGCTGGGACAGTTCAATTCAAGGCAGAGAGGTCAGCTCAGAGGTTATTTTGATATTTCTTGAGATCCCAATAGGGAAATCTTGATATATCTTCTTGAAGGACATGAGACAATCCTGGGGGCTTATGATGAATAAGTTTTAAGAATGTTAAAAATTTGCACTGATGAGAAAAAGGCCAGGCCAGGAAAGTCTCACTGAAAAACTACTTATATTGTTACTATGCAACAATTCTTTCTTCAAGGGTAGTGAGAATGTCACTGGGAAATGTATCCCCACCCACTCTATAGTTCTGATCCTACTTCTTTCAGTTACCAAACTCAAAAGAACAAAGATTGTCCACGTCCTATGAGGATGCAAAAACTGCTATTTTGACAGGGTATAAATAGAAGACCTCAGAATTCTCCAGGAAAGGATTGTTGTTTGTTCTTAAGTGTTGGCAAGTAGGTTCTGACTCACAGCGACCCTGAGTAAGGTTTCTAAGGAGTGGCTAGAGGGTTTAAACCACCAACCTTGTGATTATCAGGTGCTTATCCTATAGTGTCACACCAGGACTCTTCAGATAAGGCTTAGAGATGGAAACACTACCATAAAAAGTGTATAGACCTAGATGGAGGATATTCACTAAACAATACCGTCACACTTTGATATTCTGAATAAAGGGTCTATGATTTTATAGCAATACTTTTTTCTTTACCTTCATATATCTGAACCTCTAACACATCTCAGTGAGTCCTCAGCATAATGCTAAAATGTAGACATTCTTTTCTATTCACAGATGTGAGGCTTTGAGAGATGCAACAGCTTTTCTGTAGACAACCCAGCCATGAAGGCCCTTGGCCTCGGCCAAAGTTCTCAGGTACATTTATCTGTCAAACATGGAATCCCTCACACCCAGCACCAAACAGAGCATCATAAAACCTGCAGGGTGAACAGAACCACAAGACAGGCAAATGCTAAGTTTACAGTAATGGAGCCAACATCCACAGAAAGCCAGCTCCATGTCATTCCCCAGCATCTCTTGTGCTTAGTTGTGGTCAAGTCATTAAGTTTTCCAGTGTAATGAGAGCAGAAGCAGTAACAGACTGCTCCATGGTCAGACCTCTAGAAGACCCTACTTCTCTGGGCTTCTTCCCTTGTCACAGCAAGAGCAGGAAGATCAGACATGTTCAGCAGGCTTCAGACACACCAATAAGGCCAATGCCCTTTGGATAGAGAAGAGAGAAGCTTGTCTTCAGCTGAGAAGGCGATAAAAGAAAAAACAAAAAAAACAGCCCACTTTCCCAGACTTGAGGCTGTTACATAAGAAGTCAGTTTGTCTCTTTTAGGGCAGCTTTAACAACAACCCCAGCCAATACAGCCCTAGAAAACACCCTTCACACAATGACTGCACACTGTGTACAGCAAACAGCCATCAACTGAACACTGCTGGTAAACGGTTTTTGGTAATTCTGTTCCTGACTTGAGGGGATGAGCAACTGACAGCTTCAATAACAGTCTGCAGAGCAGCAAGGTTGGTTATTTAAGTCAGTTAGGATTTCATTTTTCTAGCCATTAACTCCTCAGCAGAGGTGATTTCAAAAGTCCAAAATTCTCCTAATATTTTAGGTTTTGTTGATTGGTCTCTTCCATATAGTAACTTTAAGCTAAACTCAAGAAATTTTAGTTTTAAAAAGTAGTACATTTTAATTGAAAATGTCTTCATTAGAGATGGCTTACAAAACCTTTTTTTTTCAAACTTATTTTCAAAGTCAATCACAAAGGAAAAGATACACTTTGCAAAGTGCATTTTCTGTCCCAAAGTTTGTGGTACTGCAGGGTAATGTGCTGGACTGAAAGGTCAGTTTGAGCTGCAAGGTTGGTGGGTCAAACCCACCAAAAACTCTATGAATCGGAACCCACTCAATGGCACTTAACAACAAAGTTTTCCAAATAACATATACAAATGAATGGGTGATGTGTCGAATCAGGATCCGTCTCTGGAGAAGTAAAAGAGCTCAGATGAGCACCATGAACCAGCACTGTACCTGAACTCTTTAGAATCTATGGGGTGTTCATGGAAAAAGCCCACCTAGAAAGTAAACAAGTCCCCTTTTAGAAAAGGGGAAGCTTAAGATAAAACTTAAGTATATAAATACCTTTAAAATTTTGCTAATAAAAGCATGTGACAAAAGAACAGTTCTTTGAAAAGGGCACATAAAATCATGATAATGGCAAAGCAAAGCTGTTATTATATGAAGGTGGTGGTAGTGTGCCGTGGAGTTGGTTTCAACTCATAGCGACCCAGTACAGAATTTCAGAGGCTGGAAATCTTTATGTGAGCTGAATGCCTCATCCTTCTGCCACGGAACAGCTGGTAGTTTCGAAGTGCTGACCTTAAGGTTTGCAGCCCAATTCGTAACCACTACGCTACCAGAGCTCTTTATTTTATGAAGAGGGCTTCAAAAAGTTCATGGAAAAATGGAACTGAAAGGTAATGGAATTCTTCCACAAACTTTTTGAAGCCCCCTCATATATATTTAAAAGTTGTTGCTATTATTGTTGTTGTTAGGTGCCACTGAGTCGGTACCAACTCATAGTGACCCTATGCACAACAGAACCAAACACTGCCCAGTTCTGGGCCAACCTCACAATTGTTGCCATGCTTGAGCCCAATGATGCTGCCACTTTGCCAATCCATCTCGCTGGGGTCTTCCTCTTTTTCTCTGACCCTCCACCTTACCAAACATGATATCCTTCTCCAGGGACTGGTCCCTCCTGATAATGTGTCCAAAGTATGAGAGACAAAGTTTGGCCATTCTGGCCTCCAAGGAGCAGTCTGGCGGCACTTCTTCCAACATAGATCTGTTGGTTCTTTTGGCAGTCCATGGCACTTTCAACATTCTCCTCCAACACCATAATTCAAATGCATCAACACTTCTACGATCTTTATTCACTGTCCAACTTTTGCATGCATATGAGGTTATTAAAAATATCATGTCTTGGATCAGGCACAGCTTAGTCCTCAAGCTGACATCTTTGCTCTTCAACACTTTAAAGAAGGCTTGTGCAGTAGATTTGCCTAATGTGATACATCGTCTGATTTCTTGACTACTGCTTCCACGAGTGCTGATCGTTGATCCAAGAAGAATGAAGTCCTTGACACATTCAGTATTTTCAAAAATATATATGCTGAGTGAAAGAAGCCACACACAAAAGAGTGCATGTTGTGGACCGTGTAAGACTAGTCAGAGGTTCGAGGCCCTCTAGGGCCGAGTGTAACAAATGAGGCCACTGGCAGTTAATGGCAAATTGCTTTCATCTTAATATTCAGTTATATATATTAAATTAATACACGGAGCCTTTGATAATCCACAGATAAATGTGATATTTTCCTAAAGCCAAGACTAAAGATTGCAAGGTGAAACCTTTCTCCAAAAGATTAACTAAAAATATCTTACTACTTCTCGGTTCTTTGTTCTATAGACAAAGAACCCATCCTCCCTAATCCTTTTCCAGGTGCAGCCCATTCACCTGGGCATCTGGAGTCCTCCTGAAAACCTGGCTCAGGAAGCCGAAGCAGCAGGACTCCTCCCAAGCTTTTGTCATTACTCTCACCTTCCCCCACCTAAGCTCATGGGCTATAGATATGTTAATTGGGCCTGAGAATCCAAGTTGCTGGCCTGGGATTTGAACCAGCGAAGTACGATGTAAAGTTACCTGAATGTCTGGAAAAGTACTGATGTTAGCTGTACCTTGCCTAAGTCCCTCCCAGCTTGGTGTGAAGCTCCTCCCCTAAATAAAACAGAGGCCGGGGCCTCCCCAGGTGTGCATTACTGGTTGGAAGGCATGGAGTAAAGATTGCAGTACATTACGACTGGCAAGGCATGCGTTTCAGCATGTAGGGTACACAGTCCAACCTTGCAACCATACTTCCTGTTTAGCTAAAATGTTCACTATGCAGGATATTACGGCCTTCGTGGCTGAGATGTTTGCAATGCAGGATCTGCCTGATGCCAGTCCAGCATTCACTCTGGTTTCGGAGTGTCTCTTTGTCTCTCTCTTTGTCTCCTTCTGTGTATTCTTGATATATATGAATCGCCGTCAGGTATCTCCTCCTCGTGAACCAAACCCCTGTGTCGAGGCGGGTCCCCGGCAAGTGCACACTATATGATTTCACTGATGTTCAAGAACAGGCAAACCTGATCTATGTCCCAGAATAAACCAGCTGCTGTTGAGGACAGGGGAACAGCAGGGATAGTGACCCTGAATGGGAGGGGGCATGAGAACTTCCTGGGGCTCTGGAGTGATGGAACATGTGTTACATGGGTGCATGCACTTGTCAAAACTCACAGAATGATATTCCTAAAATGAATGCATTTCATATATTACCTAAAAAAAAGTTGTGAGTTCTTAGTAATTATATGCATGTTGAACTGTCTAGATGTAAAGTACAGAGAAGCCTGCAACTCACTTTGAAAAGGTGTCAAAAAATAAGATGTGTTGATGGATGAACAGAAGATGGGTTTTGGTTGTTAAGTGCCCTCAAGTCCGTTTTGACTCATAGCGACCCTGCATAGGGCTTCCACTGACCATATGGTTAGCAGTCCAGTGACTGTCCTAGAGCATCACACAGGACTGCAGATGCTGGGTCGATAAGTATAAAAACTGATACCAGTAAAATGTTCACAATTCTGTCCTCTAGTTGGTGCTCATGGGGGTGTTGGCTACACAATTCTTTCAACTTTTCCATGTATCTGTGAAATTTACATGATAAAAAGTTGGGAGAAAGTAGATGGTGATTATGTTGAGACCTATTGTTTTGGAGTTTAAAAGGAAAATGCAAATCTTACCCATGAATTTCAATTACTTCACTGGGCATAAAAATGACAGTGAACTAAAACACCCAGAGCCGCAGTAACAACTTGACACAAGTTCCAAAGAGACCTATTTGAGGGTGAAGATGCTTGGGTGAGACAAGCTCCCTGATGTCACAACTGTCCTTCTTAACACTTTCCTTTAAAGCTTGTATTACTTACAGTAAGTTGTTGTTTTTTGGTTTAAAATCACTTTGGTAAATGAATAACGAAAAGTTATAAATCTCTAAAGAGGCAGTCTCAAAATAAAATGTGGTCTTGAATTGCAAATAGAATACCACATATATATGCTTCTCCTGACAAACAACTCCAACAGATTTTAATAATTTCATGTCAAAACATTGTTTAACTTATATCTCTCTGCATCCAAATTAGTTTTCCCTTCAGGTTTATGACATACTCCACAACCTTTAGTAAATTACACTGTAAAAAAAAAAAAAAAAAGAAAGATTGCCTTGCATTGGTATCGTTCCATTGCCATCAAGTCAGCTCCAACTCAGGCCAACCCCACACACAAAAGTGAACTGGCGCGTGCTCTGTGTGGCCTCACACCATCCTCATGACTGCTGGTCTGCTTTTGGAACCACTGTGTATTTTTAGTGCCTTCAACCAAGGGGCTCATCTTCCAGCACTGCATCGTAGAATACTCTGTGAAACACAGGGTTTTGCCTAATTGAAGTAGATCACTAGGCATTTCTTTCTAATTTGTCTTAGTTTAGGAGCACCAATGAAACCTGTCTACCATGAATACACAGTATGACCAACTGACAGGTAGGTGGTGGAGAGGTTAATCACCACTTACTGCCCATCGCCTCTCCTTGATGTTGCTTTGGTCAATAAAGGTCAGTTTGGAGGACAGTGTTACATTCAGATGAACAACTAAGAACGCAAAACCTAACTGTTTTCCAAAGTTAAACTCAAGTCCTACCGTCTCCTCGAATGCTTCTCTGACTGACTATATAAACCCCACCATTATCTCGCAGACCCACGGAGTATTACAGCTGAAAGACTGTGTAGTGCCCAACAGTCCTACCGTCCCACCTATACAGAAATCATTTTCTAGGATACCAGGCACAAACTCATCAGTTCCACCAGAACATTTATAGTTGAGTGGGTAATCACTTCATCACCCAGTAAGGAAGCTAAACCATTGTCTTATTATTTCTGAATCAGAAACACGAGGACATTTGATTAGATGGTAACCCAAATGTTCCTTTGAGGCTTAAAAGTCTATGAGTCAGTTAATTTATGACTGCTAGGGCAAAAGGACAAGGAGAAGTAACCTGCTTAGAGCCCTCGGGGTTCTCACATGCTAAGAGGCCTCCTGCTCACCTGGAGGTCTCAGAATGCCAGAGTTTAAAGAGAACTCAAGATTGTCTGAGCCAACATCCTCATTTTAAAATTGGGTTATACTAACTGCCCAGGAGCCCTGTGGGATAAACACTGGGCCACAAGGTCAGTTTGAGCCACAAGGTTGGCAGTTCAAACTCACCAGCTGCTCCTTGAGAATCCTAGAATCAGAACTGACTGGAAGACAATTAACAACAACAATCAGCTGCCCTGGGAAGCTGCATGAGGTAGACAAGACCCAACAACCTCTCATTCTACTTGTTTTCTACAACAGCCAAAAAAATTCTACTTTAGCTTATCATAGCACATGTTGTTGTTGTTGTTAAGTACTGGAAAGTTAGTTTTCAGCAACCCTGCACAAGGTTTTCAAGGAGGAACTGGTTTGAACTGCCAACCTTGAGGCTAGCAGTGCAGTGCTGATCCTATAACGCCACGATCATCTTTCTACTTCACCTAACCTTTTCCAAAAAAGAGAAAGTAAAATCCCGTTGAAACACATTAATGCTTACAAGGACGGCAAAAGAAACAAGTAAATGCTGTCATTAGCTGTCTTTCTATTAAGGCAGGAGCCTTAGTTTAAGCTACTTCTGTCTCAACATGGAGCTACAATCAGAGAAGTATGTCTGTGTTAAGTACCAGTCCACAGAATGACAAAGGCATTGGGATGATTAAAGCCAGTTCCTCTGGAATCCTTCCTAGAACACCTTCTCACCCCGGCACATATCCTAAGCCAGCTCAACATCCTCTCTTACTCTCCAGCTCACTTCTGAGAGAAAGAAGACTTGTGGTGCCAAATCAGGAGGGTGAAATTAGAAAGCGCCACATAACCAGACACAGTGACAGTAGTCATCAGACATCACCCAGATTTAACGCCCCTAAAATTAGCAGCCAGAGCAAAGTCCTTAGAGCAGTGATTACGTCAGAGCTATTCTGACTGGCTAACTGCCAGTTTTAAACAAATCATCCTCCTTTCTCTACCAGAGAAACAATATTTTGGAACAAAGCCAGCTAAGCATTTCAATGGATGCTCAAATTCTAGCTTTCCTATTAATGTTTCATAATTCAATGACAAGGTGAACAAAGTCTATATGGGTTACATCTGCAAGGGTGTTATTTTCTTTGTTGTAAGCACTTATTCTTTGGGTGAGTAAAGTACTGTGGATGAATCCTTTTAAATATTTAAATGCCTGTAATTTTTTTTAGGGATTCACATTCTACTGGCTTCAACAAAGTTATGCAAATCTAGCAAAGTCTAAATGCAAAACAAAAATTGTTTTCCTCTTATAACTTGGCAAAGACTCAGAAGCTAAAGAAACATTCTCGGCATGATCGCCAAAGAGCCCACTCACTTCACAGCAACAAAGATTATATAACCTGATTCAATCACCACAAATTACCAAATTCCTAATTAATAACAGACCTTCTACCGGCTGACGGAACTGCATTTTTTAGACGAGAACAATAAGGTCATTCCCCACACTTTGAGGAGTAGTGAGAAAAGTCCAGTGTAGTGCTGCAGGATCAGCACTGGACTGGTAACCCCAAGGTCAGCAGTTCAAACTCATCAGCCGCTCCTCAGAAACCCTATACAGGCTCGCTATGAGTCAGAACCAACTAGATGTCACTTACAAACAACAATATTCTCGGTATCCACTTCACTCCCTTTCTCTTCCCTCCTATCCTTGCATTCATTAATTTGTAAATTACCCTACAAAGCAGCTGTAGAACAAAGGAAAGAGCTGTAATTGGAGTCAAGAGACTTGGTTTACACACTTTAAGAACCAAGATTCAGATCATTCATTCTGTCTCAGTCACATTTTGTATCTGTAGGGGACTAAAAGGTTGGCGATTTAAACACATCAGCCATTGAACAAGAAAGACATGGCAAAGAACTACATTTCTGAAAACCCTCTGTAGCTGTTCTATTCTGCCCTCTAAGGTCACTATAAGGAGTCCTGGTAGTGTACTGGTTACAAGTTGGGCTGCTAACTTCAAGGTGAGCAGTTCGAAACTACCAACAGTTCAGCAGGAGAAAGATGAGGCTTTCTGCTCCCGTCAAGATTTGCAGCCTCGGAAACCCTAAACAGGGTTGCTGTGAGTCGGAACCGACTCCACGGCACATCACCACCACCACCATCACCTGGGTCACAATGAAGCAGAATCAACTCGATGGCAATGAGTTTGGGTTTAGGAAGAGGCCAATCCCACCATGCATGAGAAGACATGCATCCAAGTTCAGGGTACCATAAATGTTAAATTTACCCTAGGAATCTCTCTTTCCAATTCCATTCTACATGTATATAAGTCATAAACATTCGCTGACCTCACTTAATTTTTTTAAAAAATTAGAAAACATATCCATTGCTGCAAACAAAATCCACGGTTCAACTCATGGCAAACCCAGGTACGACAAGGGCTTCAAAAAATCCATGGAAAATTCCCATTACCTTTCAATTCCATGTTTCCACAAACCTTTTGAAGTCGCCTCATATTACAAGAGTAGAATGGCTCCAGAAGGTATTCTTAGCTGGTAATCACACCCTTTATTCCACAGATGACTTACAATGGCCCTCAAATCATCAAAATCCGTGGAAAATCAGGTAATTTGACTACTACTTTGGTTCATCTGAACTCTCAGTATAGTAAGCCCTAATAAACAATTTTTAAACAGTAAGGATTTAGAACGATGCTCCCAATCTCATGTAACATAGGAATCTACACTATACTAGGATATTAGATAAAAAACTTCTATAATATAAAATTGAAAGTACGAGAGTACCACTTGAAGTTTATTTAGGAATTCACGGGGCAAGGTAGTACTTATGCCTACTACATTTAAAGCATAAATAATATTCCAACGTACTTTGCAATCCTCAAATTAAGTACTAAATCAACAAAAAGTGTGCTATATGCTACTGATGAGGTTTTTAAAAAATCATTGTTCTCGTAGAAATTATAATTGCTAATAGATCTAGAAATAAAAAAAACTATCTTTAGGTAATATTATAAGGAGCTCTGATAGCATAGTGGTTACGAGTCGTGCTGCTAACCTCAGGGTCAGCAGTTTGAAACTACCAGCTGTTCCAAGGGAGAAAGATGAAGCTTTCTGCTCCCATAAAGCTTTACAGCCTCAGAAGCCCTATACAGGGTGGCTGAGTAGGAATCAACTCCATGGCACACAGCCAACCAACCATAGATAATGTTGTACAATTTGGAAACCATTTCTTTTCAGTTATCTTTATTAATGAGTCCAAGCCACTTCCCATGAGGCCGTGCAGTCCTTAGTTGGGAGCTGAGTTGGAAGCCTGGGAAAAGTGCATACCACACCCTCTCATGAAAGGAAGGGCACACCCCAGTGTTCCCAGACTCCTCACAACCTCACCCCTGGGAATGAGGCTATCAAGGCCTTGACAGAACTCACTCTTAAAACCCTCTTCAAAAACAACTTCTACATTTTTGCCAGTGCCATCAGAAGAGTTCAATCAAAGATCACTTTAAACAGCCTGCAAATGATTTTGAAATGAGGTATAAAATTGGAGTACATCATTTACAATAGAAACAATCAGAAGTTGCAGCCAGAACTACTTACTTCAACAAAAGCCAAGAAACAAAATTCTTCCACATTTAAATCTCTAACTCTCAAGTGACACATAAGAAAATACTTGTTTGTTGAAAGCCAGGTAGCAAAAACATCTAGGACACTGTAAACCAAAACTGTCCCTGTTCCTAAGGTACTTACATTCTGCTGAAATGAGACAGAAGATTAAGTATAAAGAAATTAATATTCAATATAATCCCAGGTAATGATAAATACTATGGATCAAAATAAAGCAGGAGAGTGCAGAGTTAGAGTTCTCGTGTGGCACTGTAGGATAAAGGAGCTCTGGTAGCATAGTGGTTACGAATCAGGCTGCGAAGCACAAGGTCAGCAGTTCGAAATTACCAGCCGCTCTGTGGGAGAAGGATGCTTTTTTGCTTCTGTGAAGATTTTCAGCCTGTACAGGGTTGCTAACTGAAAGCACAGTGGTTCAAACTCACCAGCTGCTCCTCAGAAACCCTATGCAGGGTCACTCTGAGTCAGAACCAACTTGAAGGGTGGGGGAAGATGAGGTGTTGTTGCTGTTGTTAAGTGTCATCGAGTCGGTTCCGACCCATAGCGACCCTGAATAGTTTCCAAGGAGCAGCTGGTGAGCTGGAACTGCCGGCCTTGCAGTTCAAATGGCTTGGCAGTCTGGCACATTAACCTACAAAGTCACACCAGGACTCCAAGATGAGGTGGACACTGCTAATCTGATCAGATACTTGGGAAATATTGTGGTGGTGTTCTCATCACTTGTCCCAACCAACTGAATGCTGGAAAAATTAAGCAATCGGCTCCCTGGCCTCCCTTATACCTTGGGGTGTTTGTGTGCTATAGTTCTGGCCTATAAAATACAGGTAAAATTACATTGTTCATCTGCCCTTTTAAAGTTGCTTTTATTGTCACAGAAGTTCCAAGTAACACCATGAGAAGAACTAGTTAAAATAAAACCAAGCCCAGTACACAGTAGGGATTGCAATGACTTTAGTACAGAATGAGGAAGACATGACTTACGGGTAGCAGCTCAGTTGTTTTACAGAACAGGAAACTCAAGAGTCAGAGGAATGTGGCCACCAAAACAGTGAATGCAATCTCAGAGTACATCAAAACAAGAAGGAAATGCAACTGGAACCAAGGAGACCCTTCCTCTACTTTATACTGATCAAGTCGCACTACATACAGTTGGTCCTGGGCCAACTTTAGCAGATCCTGTTTTGTGAGGGACTGAAAGACCTCCATGTTGTTGTTAAGAACCACTGGGTTGGTTCTGACTCTTAGCAACCCTGTACAGGGTTTCTGAGGAGTGGCTGGTGGGTTGGAACCGCCGACCCCCTTTTGATCAGCAGTTTAGTACTTATCCTGCAACATCACACTAGGAGAATTTATTCTGTAAGCCACTAAGGGAGTAGAATTCAAAATAATAGTAAAGGAAAATTAAATTTCAATCTTACATATTCTTTTTTTTTTTTTTTTCTAATCGTCAAAACATCAAAAAGGTCGAGGATCCCATTAACAAAACAAGCAAGTATTGCTAGAAGACCACTAGCAGATGACATAAAAAAAACAATTCAAGCATCAAAGAAGCATTACTTGGGATGGGTTTCCAAACCCTGGTCCTTGCTGAAGTTCTCAATGGTCCATGCAAGTATGTGTGGGTATATGTGTATGTGGACATCAGGTGTGGTGTTGTAGGATCAGCACTGGACTGCAAACCCCAAGGTTGGCAGTACAAACCTACCTACGGCTCCTTAAAACCCTATCTAGGGTCGCTATGAGTTGGAACCGACTCGACAGCACTTAACAACAACAACAACAATAGGTGTACGTTGGGGGAAGCGGTAATCCCTGAACTTTCCTTTAGTCTGACAGCATGCAAATTATTTCCTCTTTTTTTTATCAATGTATTTAATATGATTTGTTAATGTTCAATGTTGTTGTTGCTAAATGCCATTGAGTCAGCTCCGATTCACACAACCCTACGCACAACAGAATGAAACACCACCTGATCCAGTGTCACCCTCATCATCATTGTTACACTAGAACCCATTGCTTCTGCTACTGTGCCAATCTACCGCGTTGGGGGTTTTCCTCTTTTTTGCTGACCAAGCATGAAGTCCTTTTCAAGGAACTGGTCCCTTCTGATATTATGTCTGAAGGAGCACTCTGGCTGCACTTCTTCCAACACACATTTGTTTGTTCTTCTGGAAGCCCATGGTACTTACGTAGCAACATTAAATCTGGCAAATGACAATCCCTAAAACTTGCTTTGGTTTCCAAACATGAAAAAACAGTAAGAGATAACCTTACGGTCAATTCTGGCCCAGAGAAGCTATAACAACTTTGTTGTTCCTAAGAGCCGATGAGTCAGTTCCGACTCATAGCGTGAGGCTTTTTTTTAAATACTTACGGGAGCAGAAAGCCTCATCTTTCTCCCTCAGAGCAGCTGGTGGGCTCAAACTGCTGACCTTGTGGTTCACAGTCCAGTGCTTAGCCTGTGAAGCCGGCGCTATCCCCTTAGACCACTGTTGTTATTAAGTGATAGCAAGTAGGTCCAACTCATAGCAACTCTGTAAGGGTGTCCAAGAAGCGGCTGGTGAGTTTGAACCACCGACCATGTGGTTCAAACCAACCTTGTGGTCGAGTGCTTACCCTACAGAGCCGAAGTTTGTAAGTCAGTTAGAAAGGCTCAAGCTCATTTATCTCTGAAGTTGTGAAGTGTTTAAATTCCTATTAAGTTGGTATTCCTACTTTAAAGAGGTCACAGATGAACGTAATTGAAACAGAAAAGCAATTTTAAATGATTGATTCCAATGTAAGTCAACGGTGCCTCTCTCGAGTTTTCATACACAAACTTCTAAAGCAAGCCAAACCCATTGCTTTGGAGTTGTTTCCAACTCATATAAAAACTTACCAAACCAAAACCTAGACCTATCACTGTCAGAGCAATGCTACAAAGCTGATTAGAATGACCCCATAGGGTTCCTTAGGCTATTACCTTTACTGCCTGGTATGGTGCTGTAGGTACACCCTGGACCAAAAGGCTGGTTTGAACCACAAGGTCAGAGGTTCAAATTCACCAGCTGCTCCTCAAAAACCTTTGATAACACTAACAACAACCTCCACAGAAGCAGACTGTAACATCTTTCTCCTGTGGAGCAACTAATAGGTTTGAGTCGCTGACTTTCAGGTTAGTAGCCAAGTGCTTTAACCACTGCCCTACCCAGACTCCTTATAAAAATCTACTAATATGTAAAATGAAGACGCCCACTAGCTGGGCTGTTACCTGCAAAGTCAGTAGTTCAAATCCACCAGTTGCTCTGTGGGAGAAGGATGAACCTTTCTGTTCCCTTAAGATTTACAGCCTCGAAAACCCTATGCTTTAAGTCAGAACTGCAAAACTACCACAAATCTATAAAAACAGAAATGATCCCATCAGTTATTTTCTATTAATACATACATTTTTAATGATAAAGGAACCTAAAATTTGGTACTGACAAGGATCATAAAACTACTTTAACCAAACACTCCCTTATTTTAGGAGAAGTGCAGCTCAAAAAAAATGACTACTCAAACAGTTATTTCATGAGCAAGTGGGAGAACCGGGGAACT
Source organism: Chrysochloris asiatica (assembly GCF_000296735.1). Taxonomy (NCBI): domain Eukaryota; kingdom Metazoa; phylum Chordata; class Mammalia; order Afrosoricida; family Chrysochloridae; genus Chrysochloris; species Chrysochloris asiatica. The sequence continues at coordinate 3,361,636 of NW_006408783.1, forward strand.
CAAGGTTCCTTCTTCCCCACCTAATATTCCTGGTGTGGCACTTCAGATCAGCACTGGACTTCGAACCACATGGTCCGCAGTTCAAACCCACCAGTCGCTGTACAAGGTCACTATGAGTCAGAAACAACACAAAGACAATTAACAACAACAACATTATACGTTCTAATCACACAGCAAAGGGAAGTAAGTACATTCATAGAAGTAGAAAATCCAGAACACCTGTATTCTTCACGACTCTCCATCACATGCAATTCAAAGTCTTTCAAAGGATTTGTAATCCAGCACCAGACAGATGATAAATTCAAAGACTCAAAGCCTTCCCTCAAACTCTAAAACCTTGCATGTACCCATTATGGCTGAGTGTGGGGGGCAGTAATAGTCACATAAACACACATTCTTTGCAAAGGAGGCAGTAAACACAGCCCTTTTAAGCTAGTTTTGGTTTCCAAACAGCACCTTTAAACCAGTTTCAATTACCAAACAATTACCCTTTCTGGGTAGCTCACTAGTAGTTCTCACTTTCAGGAATACATACACTTTCAAAATGAAAAACCCATTCCCCTTTTTGCCTCAAGTAAAAAGATCCCCAAGGTAGACAGGTGTTTAGGAAGCTCAGGTATCAAGAAACGCTTCAAAATACCATTCCAGTCTTGAGAGGGAAAAAACCCTGCAAAGCCACATCACACATTTCTAACTACAATAAAGTATCATGTGAGTCGTCAGGATGTTCTGATAATTCCCCTATTAGAGTAAGTTATCTTCCATTAAATTTATGCTCTTCAAGAAAGCTGTACATTTAAAAGACTTAAAAAGAGTTTGATGAAAAATGCAAGTATATAGGAATGCCATTGGTGGACAATCTATGGCTCATATTCCAAAGCCAGAAGCTATACTCCATATTTGCCATTTATATTTTGCTGCATTTTCCAAACCCAATGCTTATAACTGGAGTTCAAATGTGGCACTGCAGGTAAATGCACTGGGCTGCAAGGTCAGTTTGAACTGCAAAGTCGTCAGTTCAAGCTCACCAGTCTCCTTTGGTTCAAACTCAGTTAACAACAACATACTTATAACATCCTGGTTCATTTCATGCCCCCAGAAGCAACTTGACAATACTTAACAACAAATAGGCAGCATATTTTGTTAGGAATCCTGGTGTGGCACTATAAGGCTGCTAACCACAAGGTTAGCGGTTCAAACCCAACAGATACTCCTTGGAAACCCTATACAAGTAACATGTGGGTACTGATAAAAGCTGTTTCTGATTTCATTTCATTTCCTACTTTCTAGATGTCTTCCTTTATGGAGTCCTGGTGTGGTGCTGCGGGATAAGGCACTGAACCAAAAGGTCGGTTTGAACCACAAGGTCATTGGTTCAAACACACCAGCCATTCCTCGGAAACCCTACACAGGGTTGCTGTGAGTCAGAACCGACTCCACAGCACTTAACAACAACACAAGATGTCTTCTTGGATTACCGGTTTGGCACCATAAGATAAGCATTCAACCCCTAACCAAAAGGTCGGCAGTTCAAACTCACCAGTCGCTCCACGAAAACCCCTAACCACTAACCAAAAGGTCGGCAGTTCAAACTCACCAGTCGCTCCACGAAAACCCCTATACAGAGTCGTTATGAGTAGGACCCTGCTCGATAGCACTTAACAACAACTGGTGCCTTCTTCAGAAGCCCTGCCTGGTAACTTAGTGGATTACCTATGCATTTTGCCGCTACCTGCAAGGTCGACAGTTTGAACCCACCAGTCTCTCCTCAGGAGGAAAATGAGGCTTTCTGCTCCGACAAAGATGTACAACCTCAGAAACCCTAAAGAGGGTTGTTGCTGAGTCAAAATCGACTCGAGAGCACACAGCAGCAGCAGATGCTATGGTACTGTTACAATACTGTAGGATAAGCACTAGATGCTAACCACAAGGTCGGCAGGTCAAACCCACTACCTGCTCTTAGAAACCCTACACAGTCACCAATGGGTTGGAACTGACTCGATGGCAAACAACAACAGATGCTTTCCTGATTGTTACTGGAGTTTTGTTTCGGTTTGGTTTTGCCTTCAGCTAGTATTCTTGTGAGTGTTGTTGTGAGCTGGAACCTAGTTGACAGCATTTAATAACAACAATAGTTTTTAATACACTCTCTAATTCAAAACACATGTACAAATTCAACACGTCACATATTAAGTTGAGCATGGCAATCAATAAATGATTTAGAATTTCATTTACTGATATGATTTAGATATTTCCCTAGCTTACAAATTTGTCTATATAGGCAAGATTTGGGCAGGCTGCCATGGTTTTGCTTTAGAATAAAAGCACCCCAAAATATGCCTGGAAACTTCTTGCTACTGAAATGGCTAACTAAAAGGTTGTGCTTAGAAATGAAAAACCAAGTATCAACTGGAGAAGGCACTGCAGAAGGCCATAACTCAATCCTTGGTATGAATCACGCATATGCTTTCTTCCCTCAAAGGCATCTTGGAACCTTTAGGAGGAGTCAGTGCAATTTGTATGCAAAAACCTCAAGACTACACTTTCCCATGAATACATACTCTTTTATACCCTCTGAGTCAGTGAACTACATACTAAATCAAGTAGTAAACACCTCCAACAAACTTTAAATTCCTCAAAGAAGCCAAAGCATTAAATAGACATCATTCTTATTTATGTGACTAAGTAGAATAGCCAAATCCCGCGATAAAAAACATGGACCACCATTTGATATCTGCAGAGGTATTCGTTAATTTGGGTTTTATGTTGAAGTAACATATTTCAAGAACGCAACAGTTTTGTAATTTTCTGCCAGTACACATTGTAAAACTGGAAAAATTACAACCTGAATTGCAGGCATAGGCAACTCAAAAGCAGAGTTTACAAAATGCCTGTCATAAGAAAGCCATCTAGTGTTAATGTTTAGAAATGAAAACGGCAGACAAAAGAGGCAAAGAAAAGGAAAATCAAGAGTGACTGTTTTGAACTTAATGATCAAGCCTATGAGAATGACCAAGATTCTATCTGAGAGGGAAAAACAGCCACCCTTATCAAAACAAAGTCTGAATTTAAGAAAAATTCAAATGTCTACACTTCAAATTTGGCTAAAATCTTGTTTTGGTAAGCACAATTCCGTGACCAATGCATATGATTTCTCCAGTACTCACGCTGGAGTCGTTTGGGGCCGAATTAATTTAACTGAAGCAAGTTAATGATGACAAGTATCTCCCAGAGGAGTAATGCCAAGTTGTTTTCTCCTCCCGAAGAACACCGGCTCTCGCTTGTAATTGATGAACCAAAATTGATTCTTTGGGTTTACAGCAAGGCTGAAAATCAATCTGTAGGTGCTCTTGGTGATATTCCCAAAACGTGGTCAAACGCCCTTCAAAAATATGGTTGAGACCCTCTCCCAGTAGCAGAAAAGGAAGACGGAAAGAGAGAAATTAGTGAAACTGGCAAGCCGTCAGGACTCCGAAGAAAGAACATACTCAAAAGCGCGCACACTGGCGACTGGGGATCTTACAAAGAGGGATTCCAGTCCCTGAGGGACGCGCCAGACGCCCAGGCGCGCGCTCCGGATGCACGTCTTTAAGGAGGATACACCCTACAGCAAGTTAGACAAGTAACCCCAACCAGTTGGAGGGTAACTGCGTCTGGCACCTTTTCTTCTTTTCTTTTTGCGTCTTAGAGAGGAGTTGCCAGGCACCCAAAGCCAGGTTCTCATTAGCATTAATGTCATCAAGAAGGGAATAACCTTTCAGTCGGTCAATAACTTTGAAAGAACGAGCGGGACGGATCCTCCCCCGTCTGAGATCCGGGACCTCCAGCCTCCCGAGGCCGCGCTGACACCCCACTCCCACCCCGCGGCTCAGCCCCCGCGCCCCCCGCCCGGGGCGCTCCAGATGCCGCGCGCGTCAGCGTCCAGCCGCCACCTCCGAAGGGCTCCCCAGGGCAGTCACTTCGCCTCTGGGGACACTGTCCGCAGAGGCTATCCCCAGCGAGAAGCTGGAGCTCCCAAAAGGTCCCTCCGCCCCCTCGCCGACAACAGTCTGGCCCGTTCTCCTCTCGCCCTACACGCACCTCGGCTGACGCATTGCTCCGGGACCTGCTACAGCCGGCGCGCGCTGGGCGGCAGAAGCCGGGGCCGCCGCCTCGGAGCCCGCCGCTGCCCCGAGCGCCCCATCGCTACCCGCTCCGCCGTCCCCTGCCTGTCCTCCTCGCCGGGCTGAGAGCTGAGGGCTCCGGGCTGCAGCGGAGAAGCAGCCGGTGTGCTCGCCTCCTGGGCTCGGGCCAGGACGTGGGGTGCAGAGTCGCGGCGGGTTCTGGGGTGATTCCCCCGGTCTCGCGCTCACAAGCGCTTCTTCTCAGCGCTCCTCTCGGCTCCTCCCGGCTCCGCCGTCTGCCTCGCCGGGTCCAACACCGCCAGCCGCCGGCTCCGGGCAGCGCCGCCCCACCCCCCGCGGACACCCATTGGCCGCGGCTTGCGGGCCCCTCAGCCCGCGCCTAGCGATTGGGCGAGCGCCCCATCCGTCGCGCGATGCCGCGGGGCTCCGGAGGCAGCCGGCGCCCGGTTCCCAGGCCGGCGGCAAAGGGAGCGGCAGGTCTGCGAAGGAAGCCCGAGCGCGCTTTTCGCTGAGGGAATGCGGGCTTCCGTGTGCGCAGAGCCCGCAGGCTCAGAGGGCGGGGTGGGCGTTGGGTGCCCCCAGGTGCAGCTCACCTGTCTGAGGTCTCCGGGACGAGCTTATCCTTCTCAGTGGATGCCATGGCCTGTCTCTCAGGACGCGCTCTCCCTCCCAGGCAGGAGTTAAGTTCCACGTCTAGCTTCGCGCCGTCCGCCCATTGCGGACAGTGAGCCGGCAGCGTCCCGCCAGCCTCGAACCGCGCGCCTTGCCAGACCCCGCCCGATCCGAGTCCGCCGCCCACTGAGCGAAGCCGACGCGCGGTCTGGCGCTGGGCGTCCCCGAAAGGAAGCTGCGCGCCCGCGGGCTCCGGACTAGAGGACCCATTGCTGAAATGTGGCCCAGCAGCCAAGGTGCACAGGACGCCAAGAGAGCGCAATGGTAGGAGCCACCTTTAAAAGACCTGGTCAGTTTGCTCAAAAGAGGACTCGGCGGTTGGACGGCGCAAAGGACAGCGAGCAGAATCTTAGCAGGCCAAGCTTTGAAGTGTGCCCAGCTGGGAGGAGCGCCTGGGGCTGGCGGCGTTGGGGCCAAAGAAGCGCGAGATTAAATAAGATATGGCGAATGCTGGTGGTCATGCGGCTGGAGATGACACTTTTCAGACTCACAAGAAGCTGGGAGAGACCTGCAGCCTAGTGCCCCTAGGCCCAGCCCGTTCCTGCTGACCCTGCCCTCCCTGCAGGCTGGTGACCTCAGCCCAGTGGAAGGAGTGTTGTTTTATCTTCACCTCATCCAGGAGGAACTAAGCTTTTTTTTCTTTTCTTTTTTTTTTTAATTTAACCCAACTTTTCTACTTTCCTAATAAATCTTGATCACATCAAAGGAAGCATCGCCTGAAAACATAAATGTAAATTGTTTCATTCTTAAATGCATTGCTGTAAGATTAAAGGTTCTCTGAGGAATGTTTTAAACTAGATCTGATTGTCTCTGCCTAAAATGCTACAGTACTGGTTTAGCTGGTCTCCAGCTTAAAGGTTAAGCAGTCCTTTTGGAACACAAATGGGGTAGCCAAGAGAGTTGACTTGTTGTTGTTGTTGTTGTTATGTGCCGTGGAGTCGGTTCCGACCCATAGTGACCCTGTATAGGGTTTCCAAGGAGCGACTGGTGAGCTTGAAACACCGACCTTGTAGTTCAAACGGCTTTGCAGTCTGGCATAGTAACTCACAGCACCACACCAGAAACACATAGCATACAATAAAACATTTCAGAGAACAATACCATCACTTGACAAAATTCCTGAGTCCTCCAGGTTTATCAATATTTATTATGTTAACAAGCATTTACGAAACCTCCTGGTGCAGTCGTTCAAGTGCTCAACTTGAAGTGCTAACCAAAAAATTGGTGAGTAAAACCCACCAGCTGCTTGTCTTCCATAAAATTACAAGCAATGGAAACCCGCCCAGGTAGTTCCACCCTATCCTATGAGTCGACACAGTTACAGCAGATTTGGTTATTCAAACCACAGTACTGGATATATAAAAACTAGAAGACATAATCCTTCAGAATGTCTCACCCCTGACCCTCTGCTAAGTAGTTGTTAAGTGCCGTGGAATCAGTTTTGACTCATTGTGACCCTATATAGGCTTTCCAAGTAGCAACTAGTGAGTTTGAATCACTGACCTGTGGTTCAAACTGACCTTGCAGTCCTGAACTTATCCTACAGCACCACACCAGGACAGAGGTGTTCCAACAGGAGCAACCATGAAGGGACTTTCCTGGAGGGCCTAGTGAGGACACTCTTTACTTCATAATACACGATGGCAACCATTCTCACAACAAACACACAAATGACACTGTCTTCCCCACTGTTGTGTGTGAATTGTTATTGTTGTTAGGTGCCATTGAGTCCGTGCCAACCCATAGCAACTTTATGCACAGCAGAACGAAAAACTTTCCAATCTTGAGCCAACCTCACTATTGTTGCCACGCTTGAGCCCACTGATGCTACCACTTGGCCAATCTATCTCGCTGGGGGTCTTCCTCTTTTTCTCTGACCCTCCACCTTACCAAGCATGATATCCTTCTCCAGCGACTGTTCCCTCCTGACAATATGACGAAGGAGCTCTGGTAGCCTTGTTACTGTTGTTAAGTGCCATCGAGTCTGGTAGCGTAGTCTTTATGGATCGGGCTGTGAACCTTAAGTTCAGCAGTTCAAAACTACCAGCTGTTCCACAGCAGAAAGATGAGGCTTTCCGCTCCCATAAAGACTTACCACCTCAGAAACCCTGAACAGGGTCACTATGAGTTGGAACAGACTCCACGGCACATAACAACAACCACAAATGAGAGATGAAGCTTAGCCATCCTGGCCTCCAAGGAGCACTCTGGCTGCACTTCTTCCAAAACAGATCTGTTGGTTCTTTGGGCAGCCAATGGCACATTCAGTGTTCTCCTCCAATACCATAACTCAAAAGCATTAATTCTTCTACGGTCTTCCTTATTCACTGTCCAGCTTTCGCATGCTTATGAGGTTACTGAAAATACCATGGCTTGGGTCAGGCGCACCTTAGTCCTCAAGCTGACATCTTTGCTCGTCAACACTTTAAAAAGGTCTTGTGCAGCAGATTTGCCTAACACAGTACGTCATTTGATTTCTTGACTGCTGCTTCCGTGAGTGTTGATAGTTGATCCAAGAAGAATGAAGTCCTTGACAACTTCAATCTTTTCTCCGTTGATAAGAATGTTGGAAAAACCCATGTCTTTCCCAGCATTATAACCCCTAACTCAGCACTGCCAGCACATAGCAGAGCCTGAGTTAATGGGAATGGGGTTTCCATGGTTTCACTCTTGCTGTAACTGCAGTTTATCCTTTGATACGTTTCTTAAATGTCTGATATGACAATACTAACAAATCCACCCAACTCGTTTGCTCATAAATGATGTACACCTGGCCGTAATGAACACACAACGAGGTGCCAGATGAGAGTAATGCTGGCTGCAGTATCTAAGGTTATGTGTCAATGCGGCTGGGCCATGACTGTCAGTTAGGCAACTACGTAATGGTTAATTTAGCAGTTATGTAATGATCTTTGTTGTTGCTCTTAAGTGCCATTGAGTCGGTTCCGACCCATAGCAACCCTGTATAGGGTTTCCAAGGAGGGGCTAATGAGCTTGAACCACCAACCTTGCAGTTTAAACCAACTTTGCTTTCCAGCACATTAACCCACAGCACCATACCAGGACTCCATGTAATGATGATGATGTTGTTGATAAGTACTGTCGAGTAGGGTCTGACATATAGTGAACCTGTATAGGATTCCGAGGAGCAGCTGGTGAGCTTGAACCGCCAATCTTGCAGTTCAAACGGCTTTGCAGTCTGGTGCATATAGTCATCCTCTATTTTGTGATCTCATATGGTCATGTGGTCATGTTCCATTTTTGCATAACGAGCTGGTCTTTGGAACCTAACCATGTTAATAAGTGAGGAGAAAATACAATCTTTTGCAAACTGGAACAGACACCCTGGCTGGACTGTGTGAGCTGTAAGTTTCTTCTTTTCCCACCTCACCATTCCCCATTTTGTGTTTTGCAAACCAAGGTGAGATAGCCTAAACCCCGACTCAAATGTTTCTGGGCAGCACCCATGGTTTGCAGCTGGTGTAGCGCTGTAGGATAAAGCACTGGACGCCAAGGTGGGTTTGCACCACAAGGTCGGCTGTTCAAACTCACCAGTCCCTCCTTGGAAACCCAATACAGGGTCACTATGAGTCACAGACAACAACAACAACATCCTGAAGGAGTCCTGGTGTGATGTGTCAGAATAGTGCACTGGACCACAAGGTCAGCAGTTCAAATCCACCAGTCACTCTTCAGAAACCCTAGACTGGGCTGCTGTCGGTGAGAACTGACTAGATGGCACTTAACAACACACTCTCCCAGTGATACAAAAGAAGAACAACTTGATGTTCATCTGATTCTATAAAGTTTAAGTGTCATTGAGTCACTTCCAACTCATAGCAATCCAATAAGTGTTTCCAAGGAGCAGCTGGTGAGCTTGAAGCACTAAACTTGTGATTCAAACCAATCTTGCGGTCCTACACTGAGCCTACAGCTCCATACCTGCTACAAATCCATATGGGGCAGTTCTACTCTAACACATGGAATCACCTTACCCCACTACCAAAGTTCACAATTTCGTTAAGTGCTTGTAAATGTGCAGAATCCATGATTATCTACATTTACCAAAGTCCATGGGAGTTAACTGGCTTTGTCAGAATCCTAAATCAAAAATGAGCCTTCACTCATCAGAATGTTCAGGCCCCAACAAATATTGACTGAGAGCCTATGGCATGCCCAGACAGTGACATGCTCAACAATCCACCCACAAGCTGTATGAAAGGGCTTTTCAAAGTCCATGAAAAATCCCATTCTCTTTTAATTCAATTTTGCCACAAACTTTCTGAAATTCCTTCATACATCCCATGGCAGATTGTGAGACATCTTCAAGAGGCAAAACTCATGGGTGGTTCTGAACCTTCATTACCAAACAGAATATTCTAGAAATACTAGACAGTTTCTTTCCAGTAGCCATCTTGTTTCTTACCATTTTAGGGAAGGGTAAACAGCTTCAAACAGAGAAAGTAGAATTGTGGCATCTGTGGTAAGAATCAGGATATCTTATGCCTCAGAAATATTTCTTTTTTTATTAAGGATATAAATTTTGCTGACGTTTAAGGGGGAAAATATCAACTATGGAGTGGGAAATTGGATTTTCCTAAAAGCTAGAGTTATCTGCATGTATTTACCTTTGCATCTTTACCTTCCTCTCCACTTGATTTCTACTGATCACTTTCTCTTCCTATTGTTCTCATTCTTTAGGAGAACCTTAAAGAAGAAACTCAAGGATTAATTCTCTTTACAATTCTGAATTTACTTCTTCTGAAGCAGTTCCAACATCAGTTTTACCTATTTGTAAAAGACATAAACAGGGATAGAATTCAAAGAAATAAGCCCTGGACAACTAACCACAAAGTCGGCAGTTCAAACCCACCAGTTGCTCTTCGGAAACCCTGTATGAGTATGAGTATCGCTATGAGTATGATACTTGACAGCTTTTGTCAACAATAATATCCCAATCCAAAACAGATGCCATGCAGAGACGATCACATGGAGAGATGGAGTGGCTGGGGACTTTAGACCCAGAGAGGGAGGGGGGCTATGTGCATCAGACCAAGGGACAGGCTTTCAGGAGATACCCTTTAGTTGTTTGATGATACATGGAGGGGATTGTAATCATGGCAATGAAATGATATACGATAGGATGAATGCAAAGCTAATGTTCTCCCATGTAAACGACCACATAATTCACAATAAAAACAAAAAAAAGATGCCATGGTGATACATGGTTCAATACTCCGCTGATAAAAGAAAGTTTGGTGATTTGAACCCACCTAACAGTTACGCAGTAGAAAGGCCTGACCATCTGTTCATATAGGCAGTCCCTGTAGAACTGCCCTCTAGGGTTTTCTAGGATGGAGTCTTTGTGACAGTAGATGACCAGGCCTTTCCTCCCCAGGAGCCTCAGGTAAGTTCAACTCACCCACTTTTCGGGTGAGCAGTCCAATGTTCCTTTCTGTGAAGATTAAAGCCTAGAAGACCCTTTGGGGCAGCTCTACTCTAACACATAGGGTTCCTATGATTCTAAAGCAATCTGGCACACAATCAGCACCTTTAGAATTTTGCAAAACAGTAATTTTATTTCCTTGACACACCAACACAAAATTCTACTTAGAGGTGGTATGCATACAGTGTAAGAAACTGGAATGGCTAAGTTAAGTAAGGGTTTATACTTCAGATTTCCTCTTTCCCAATTTTACTGTGGTGTCTCTTTTTAAAAGTATTTCTCCTCAGTAAAATGAGTATTTACGATTTACAACAAACATATATTGATTTCCGCCACTCCTCTGTCAGTTTGTGGTACCATGGTGGCTTGCGAAGAAAAACATGGCATCAGGATTGGAGGAAGACTCATTAACAACCTGAGATAAGCAGATGACACAACCTTGCTTGCTGAAAACTAAGAGGACTTAAAATACTTATTGATGAAGATCAAAGACTTCCATATGGATTGCACCTCAATGTGAAGAAAATAAAAATGCTCACCACTGGATCAAGATAAATGAAGAAAAGATTGAAGTTGTCAAAAGACTTCATTTTGCTCAGACCAACACTCACGGAAGCAGCAGTCAAGAAATCAAATGATGTACTGCACTTGGCAAATCTGCTGCACAAGACCTCTTTAAAGTGTCCAAGAACAAAGATGTCAGTTTGAGGACTAAGGTGTGCCTAACCCAAGACAGGGTATTTTCAATAATTTCATATGCATATGAAAGTTGGACAAAGAATAAAGAAGATGGTAGAAGAATCGATGCATTTGGGTGTTTCTTTATTGCCAACTCAAACCCTTGGGCTTAGACATTCACATTTCCTATTCCATCATATCAACTTCTTCAGTTCTGTCTCAGAGTTTAATGATTTACATGGTCTTTATTAACCTTAGCAGTGTATTCTGTCTTCTCACCTCATATCATCTGTCCTTAATAAAATGTTTAAACAAAAATCTAACTTGTATATTATTCAAAACCATCTTCTACATATGCCTTACTTTGTAGCCCAAATAGTGGATTTTTTAGGAGCCCACCCTTTCGTTCTCAATCTGGTTTGGAAGAGTACTCAAAGTTCGATTTTCTTTGTCTGAGAACTGGATCTAATAATTACCTGAGAGAGCCCTTCTGATGTTTCCATAAGACATTGGGGGTGAAGAGATTAGCACAGTGGCTGGTCTGCAGTGAGCCGTTAGCAGTTCCCCTCTCCTCCTACACTCCAAGGTGGGCATTGTGACTCTATTTCCAGCATTTCACACTGAGTGGTAGAGTAGTGGCTTGATAATTATTTGATGAACGATTAAGAGATTGGATGAATGAATTGCATTCAGGGATAAATTGCTGCCATGCTTTTTCTACTTTTTTACATAGAAGATTTAAAGTTTATATCTTAATCCTCCAAAGTCAACTTCTATTTTGGGATACATTGTGGATCATATGTATTATTTTGCTTTCTGTTCTACTTTCAAGAAATAACAAACTAAAAATGCTCAATTGATCTATGAGCAGCTGCTATTCTACACCACTAGATGGCATCTGTCAATAATAAGACACCATTGGCTTTGGGTCCTTAAGTTTTAAATGCCTCTGTAACAATTTGTTGTTGTTAAACTCAATGTACAAAACATTTCACAGTACCTGATGACTATTCTGCAATTCTTCCTGAAATTATGAAGGAAAAACTGGTGTGGAGGTTCAGAGACAGGAGCATTTAAATGAGGTTGGGAGAAAACAAAGGCAGACAGACCATCCATTCAATAACTAGTGATTGAGTACTTACTTACTATTCACCAGCACTGTGTATGGCACTGGGGGTACAGTAGTGATTATGAAATAGTAAACATATGTTTACTATTTCATAAACAAACACTATTGGGACAGTAAGAGAAATTGTTTATATTATACATAGAAATTATGTAAGGGCACATAATGTGGCTTTTTTTTTTTTTTTTAATTCTTAGGCATGATAAGGGAGAAATAGGGAAATATTTCATGTCTAATCAAGACTAACTCAAATTCACCAGCTGCTCCTTGGAAACCCTATACAGGGTCGCTATGAGAAGGAACCCACTCAGTGACACTTAACAACAATGACAATCAAGCCTAGGACTCCTGGTGTAGTCCTGTAGGATAAACACTGGACCGCTAGCCATAAGGTTGGTGGCTCGAACCCACCAACCACTTCTCGGCACTTACCAACAATAACAACAATCAAGACTAGATAATTGCTGCTAAGTTTTAGTTCTTCAGTGGATTAGCCAGACCATGTTTTCTGACTCTGTCCTTTGCTGATTGGAGCATTTACACAGGGCTAACT